>NC_064639.1:553926171-554245233 GCF_023864345.2 Schistocerca serialis cubense
ACTTTGGACACTCATTATTCACGTATTACGTAAGTACCTAATTTTATTACTTAATATTTTTCGTTTACTCTTCTCAGATTAGAATACTGGACATTTAAGTAGTTGTTGCAATGAAGAGTCCCTGCCTTAGGTTGGTAAGGATTTCCTATTACGTTTTACTTTCTCCATTCAAGAAGAAACATTGCTCATGAATATCATCACATTTGATATCTTTTCTCTGTTAAGTTCACTCAGTGTTAAACATTAAATATAGGCATAACTAGTGATGACAATATTGTTTGGTGCGAGTACAAGTTCCTTACAGCAGATATGTTTTCAAAAATGTTACTGATAAAAAGTGAAAAGTTGGATGACTTTGAAAAGTTACGAAAACTAGTTAGTCGATAACATGACAAGGCCCCTTAATACACAAAGAGCCAGCAGCAGTGATCAGTCACGCAGGGAGAACAAGAAGAGGAAACTGACTGTAGCTTTCCATTCTAAGTTTTACAAAGCCATTGCACATTAATTCAGATATTTGTGTACATTACGGTCGTCAATTACACTTTCCTACACACAGCAGTGATGTCGTTGTTTATTTTAGGGTGAGTTCTCTCTCATGATTTTGTTTGCATAAAGGCCAAGTTCAAGTGACGTACATGTTGACATAAGAAGAACTATGGGCCATACGTTCTTAATCTCTCTCAGGCCTCCAACTCCCATGTCTACTCTATCACACCATAAGACATGTTCTTCTCCCCACAGACGCCTTCAATGTGTTCTTTCCACTTATACTTATTCGCTCTCTCTCTACTTATTCGCTCTCTCTTTTATGTTTAACAGGTGCCACAGCATTCTCAATGTTGACACTTTTGTGTTTGTTTTTAGAATAGGGTCTTTTTTTTCTTACTTTTCTATAGGTCACAAAAGTTCTTCACATGGGCATGCGTTCATCGATTTTTTTATGTTCTTCTTCAGCCATTTCGCTTTGCGTTCCCTCCACCTCATGTTTATTTCAATCCTAAGCCACTTATATTCTTGTATTTCTTTCATTTCGTGAACGTTTTTGTAATTTCTTCTTTCTTTGCTCACTTGTAGTACTTATTCTGTTCCCCAGTGTTTCGTAACTGTTACTATCCTAGTAAATAGGTATGTCTGTTCAAATCCTTCCGTTGCCCTTTAGAGAAGTCCATTCCTCTTCAACTGAACTGTAGTTTCCATTATCATACTTCCTATAACCTCGGAGAATTTCAGAAGCTTGTCATCATTTCTCAGTGCATCTACATCTACATCCACATTGATACTCCTCAAGCCACCGTACGTGTCAGAGGGTACCATGTACCACTATTAGTCGTTCCCTTCCCTTCCCTCCACTCAAAGATAGACTGAGGAAAAAAAGACTATCTATTTGCCTCTGTATGAGCCCTAGTTTCTCGTATCTTATCTTCTAGGTCTTAACGCGCAGTGGCAATAGAATCGTTCGGCAGTTCAAATGCCACTTCTCTAAATTTTCTCAGTAGTGTTGTTCGAACCTACCGGTAACAAACCTAGCAGTCCACCTGTGAATTTCCTCGACGTTCATCTTCAATCCCACCTGCTGCGAATCCCAAACACTCTCTCAGTACTGAAGAATAGGCCCCACCAGCGTTCTATATGCGGTGTCCTTTATACGTGAACCACACTTTCGTAAAATTCTGCCAATAAAACGAAGTTGACCATTCACCATTCCTACCACAGTTTTCACAGGCTCGTTCCATTCCCTAACGCTTTGCAACGTTACTCTCGGATATTTAAACGACTTGACCGCGTGAAGCACGACATTACTAATACTGTATCTGAATATTACAGTTTTGTTCTTCCTAATCATCTGCGTCAGTATGTCATTATTATCCATGTTAATTCTGCTCCACGATTATCTTAAACTTCAGCTTCTCTTCAATATTGTTAATTTGTCATCCAAGTCTGTTTCTACTCCTGTATACGCCTTACCAGCCAATACCTGATTTCAGAATCCCTGTCTCCATGATGCGATCCAGCTGCGATCTCTCCTCCTCGTACGATTTCGGAATAGTTAATTCATTACTAGTAGCTGAAATTTGTTGCAGATATCAATTATTCTTTCTCCTCTCTCATTTCTATTGCTAATATATGTTGTTCCGTTACTCCGTCTTCTGTTGTGTCCCCTTCTTCTGTTGTGTCCCCTACTTCAGTGTTTCAGTCCTCTACAATTCTTAATTCTTAGATTATGATCCTCAAATGGTTCAAATGGCTCTGAGCACTATGGGACTCAACTGCTGAGGTCATTAGTCCCCTAGAACTTAGAACTAGTTAAACCTAACTAACCTAAAGACATCACAAACATCCATGCCCGAGGCAGGATTCGAACCTGCGACCGTAGCGGTCTTGCGGTTCCAGACTGCAGCGCCTTTAACCGCACGGCCACTTCGGCCGGCGATTATGATCCTCCTTTAAATACTGAGTTACCCGTTCAATATCCTCATATAAGTTCTCTCTCTCTCTCTCTCTCTCTCTCTCTCTCTTCACGCTCTGCTTATGACGTAGACATGAACTGTTGTTTATGGTATTGGCTGGCTGCCGTTTCTACTGAGAAAAATACTATGACTTAATTGTCGATAGTAACTCACTATTTGCCCTACCTTCTTATTCATAATGATTCCTACTCCTGATACACTATTATCTACTGCTGTCGATATTATCTACATTTAACTGACCAGAGATTCTTATTTTCTTCAAATTTTACCTCATGATCGCACTACCAGTGGACCGAGACTTTGTATTTACCTTATCAGATTTTATGGCTTCCCTGCCACAAATTCCGAAATTCCACGCTCTGACTCACAAGAATGTTACCCTTTCGTTAACCACTGCATCTGGTTTGTAAACCGATTGATTTAACTACTTTTGGGGTGCCGTAATCATTGGTAAAACCAACTTTTTTTTCTATGACGTAACATTTTATAGACGTACAGCTGAACCAAAAAGAGTGATGAACTTTGACAGAAATAGAGCGAGCAATTATACACATTTAGAACTTTAGAATTCAATAGTACTGGGTGACCAAAAAAGTCAGTATAAATTTGAAAACTGAATAAATCAAGGAATAATGTAGATAGAGAGGTACAAATTGACGAACATGCTTGGAATGACATGGGGTCTTACTAGAACCAAAAAAATACAAAAGTTCACAAAATGTCCAACAGATGGCGCTTCATCTGATCAGAATAGCAAAAATTAGCATAACAAAGAAAGACAAAGCAAAGATGATGTTCTTTACAGGAAATGCTCAATATGTCCACTATCATTCCTCAACAATAGCTGTAGTCGAGGAATAATGTTGTGAACAGCACTGTAAAGCATGTCAGGAGTTATGGTGAGGCATTGGCGTCGGATGTTGTGTTTCAGCATCCCTAGAGATGTCGGTCGATCACGATACACTTGCGACTTCAGGTAACCCCAAAGCCAATAATCGCACGGACTGAGGTCTGGGGACGTGGGAGGCCAAGTATGACGAAAGTGGCGGCTGAGCACACGATAATCACCAAACGACGCGCGCTAGAGATCCTTCGCGCGTCTAGCAATTTGGTTTTGTTCTAATAAAACCTCAAGCCATTCCAAGCATGTGTGTCAATTTTTATCTCTCTATCTACATTATTCCGTGGTATATTAAGTTTTCAAATTTATACTGACTTTTTGATCACCCGGTACTTAATGTGCATATACGGGCATGACGCCAATAAAAGGTCTAAATTACACTGATCAGGAAAACTTTATGACTACTGCCTACCGTGACGTTGGATGCCGCCCGGTGGCGCTGTGGGTTTGTGACGCGGTAACAAAAGTATGTAAACGGAGCTGACACGGACGCGGAATCACCCTACCAAAGAGATTGGCTGCAGATGGGGAAATACATTGTGATTAGCGACGTTGACAAAGGGCAGAGCTTTGACGACGTTTGTTGAGAAGATCAGCTATCTAGCGTAGCAAAAATGTTACTAAACCGAAGAGCCGAGACGCTTCCATTGATCGACGGTCGAATCTCGATGGTCCCGTGTCCATTGCAACCGTAACTGACGATGTTGAGTCAACATGTGAACACGTAGGGTGGTTTGCTTACAGGCTGCGTTTTACGTAGAGTCTATGAACGAGTATACTGAAAACGGCGAAACTTGTCGAATGTTCACGTGCTACTATCGTGAACAACTACGAAAAGATATAGAAAGACAGTGCAACTACCACTATACGTTAAAAGATCGGGGGTCTACAACTCTTCGCATAACGTCTGCTCTGTGAATCAGAATAGATGGTGATCTGTTGCATCTGTGCCGAAAAAGCACAATGCTGGTGTACGCCCACCTTTCATCGTACACTGTTGAACACGGAGCTCCAGTGCGAACAACCCCTAAATGTTTACATGTTAACCCAACGACGTAGTCAGTTACGATTGCAATGGGCACGGGACCATCGGGATTCGACAGCCGATAAATGGAAGTGTGTCGGCTCTTGGGGTGTATCACATTTTTGCTACGCTAGGTAGCTAGTCGTCTCAACGAACGCCGTCATCGGGATGAACGGCGGCTCGATACGTGCAACGCGCCGCAGATGCAGGCTGGTGGGAGCAGTATTATGCTATGGGAGACATACCCCTGCGCATGCATGGGACCTATGGTAGTAATAGAAGACACACTGACAGCTGCGAATCACCTGCGTCGCTTGTCTTCCCCGACCGCGATGTCATCTTTCAGCAGTATAACTGTCCGTGGCACCGGAGCCACAACCATGCTACAGTGGTTTCAGGAGCATTGTAATAAACTTACGTTGGCGTCTCGGCGGCCAGATTCGCCTGATGTAAATCCTATGGAACCCATCTGGGTCGCAATCGGACGGCATCACCGCGTACGCAAATCAGCGAGCGGCCCGCTATTTACACCACTTCCATGTCTTATGCATAGACATCTAATGTCACATACCTTCAGAAACCTACCAACAAACATACCAACCTACCAACATGTTCGAAATGTGTGACAACAATGCTCTTCTTTTGTTTGCGTTTCTCTATCACACCTGCCATCCACTGAAACCATTGACAACTTGTAAACCTTTTAGAGCTCCTGAAAAAAAATAATAAAGATAAAAGATAAAAAACTCGACGAAATATGGAAAAAATACATCGAAATATGGTAAACAGACAATAAAATTCTTTAAAACTTCAAAAATCTTTCCTTTTAGAACATGTGGGAAATTAGATGCAGATACTGCTTACCAAAATAAATGCTGCACATCACATCCCAGATACAAAATGGCTATTGACTAGTTTTATCTAACCTCTTTCTCATCGTTAGCTTCCTTTTAGCATTTCCCCTCCAGAGATCCTATTGGGGAATTACACCGTCTGAACGAAAGTGTGCGCAACTAATCACAAGACTTAAGGAGAGACGGACCCGCCTGTGTAAAAGGAGGCGGAGAGCAGTGTGTTGTCTATGGGGAATCAGTAACACCAGGCTAGCTCGGCCAGGAAAGCACAGTAACTTTGAACGTGGTATAGTCATTGGATGTCACCATAGTAACAAATCTATCAGGGACATTTCAGCCCAGCTAAAGCTACCCGACGGTTGTTAATGTGAAACACGATAGAACGACCACATCTAAACCAGGACCAGGGAGATCTCTTGTACTGAATGACAGAGAACATCGAGCATTGTGGAGGATGGCTGTAAAAAGTAAATTGCATGGAATTAGAGGAAGGTATTACTTGTGAGTTGTAAAGTGCTACCAGCAGTTCAGCTAGCACAGTGACTGTTCGCAGCGAGTTAGAAAGCCTGGAGTGTAGTAATCGATCTGCTCCTCACGAGGCAGACATTACTGCACTCACAGCTAAGCGACGCTTGACGAGGCGTAAAGAGCGACGTCACCGGACGGTGGACGGCTGGAAACGAGTGACCTGGAATTGTGACTCACGTTATACGTTTCGGCAGTCCGATGAAAGGGGATAGTTCGAATGCCTGGAGAACGCTGCCTACCATCATGTGTAGTACCTACAGTGCAGTATGGAGAAGTTGCTTTTATGGTAAGACGGTGTTTAGCGTGGTGAGAGTATATTTCGATCACTACGCTTAAGAAATAGCTGATAATGGAAGGATATGAATTGTATCAGCCCGACGATGCATAATGCCCTAAAGCAGCATCTCCGAGTCAACGGTTTGTGGAAATAACAATCTTGAAATGGACTGACCTACACAGAGACCCAACCAGGACCCACTTGAATATTTTTGTGACGAGTTAGAATATCGATTTCGTTCTGGACCCCAGCATCCAACATCATTATCTCGTCAGCTCTTGAGGGAGAATGGGCAGTCACCTCTTCAAAGAAAGTCAAACACTTCATTGAAAGTGTCCTTAGCAGAGTTTAAGCTGTCACTAAGACGAAGGTCGTCCGGATACTTCTGATCAGATACTGTAAATCGAACTCTTCTGTCAATGAATCATAATGACAATTTTTAAGTTACAGGCCACATGTCCTGTAGGTACATATTGTGACCTTTGATGTAGCAGTTTCCATTGGTTCCTACATCTTAATGTTGTTGATCATTGTTGACTCTTACGTCTCTTAGGGACAGTTTCAAACATGAAGGACAAGAAGTTGCTATAAAGCTCTGTCCATACCGCTTTGACATGGCTATTTGAAGAAAGAGGGTGATTCCTTATATCGGAAGCCTTCTACCGCCAATGTTGAAGACTTTATTCAAAAGTTACACGTAGGCTGGAATTGAATCCGGAGCTTGATATGTTCTAATTAATAGTCTAAGACGATACCCTACAACGTGTGTGTACTGCTTGTTACTAGCTGCAGGTGAGAAAGTACTTCCGAGCAGCCTGAAGCAACAAAACGTAGAAAGAGAATCACTTGCTAATGAACAGACTGCAGAATTAGTAAGAGCTTCAGGGCACTCTCTTCTTCCTAAGGAAGATCATTGCTACATGGGCCACGTAGCAGATTTCTCCTTATCTAATTTCTTGGACTTCTCAATAGAATGTTTTAGAACTATTGTAGTATAAGGGACTGTACGCGTAACTATAATATTATGACAGATAGCTCACATAATGTGACAATTCGAATATGCCAAGGAAATTAGACACTTTTTTTGTCATGACTATTCTGACTGGTTTGGTGAGACCCGTCACGAATTCAGCTCCTGCGCCATCCTTTTCATCTCCAAGTAGCACTTGTAACCTACGTCATCAATTATTTACCAGATGTATTGCAGTCTCTGTCTTCCTCTACAGTTTTTACTTTCTACAATTGTCTCTAATACTATGGAAGTATTTTGAATTATATTCTTTCTTGTTGTCAGTGTTTTCCTAATTTTCTTATCGTCGCCGATTCTGTGGAGACAATCCTCATTTCATATATATATATATATATATATATATATATATATATATATATATATATATATATATATATATATATATGAAGGGAAAGGCTATTATCGGAGAAAAAATTTGTCTAATGACTTAAAAATTCCACTATTATAGTTAAAACTGACTAAAAGAAGGGAAACTTCGTAGCCTGTTTGAACAAAAAACCTGTACATTGTTCATTAAAAAAATTTTTAGCCTACGTCCATCTAAATATTTACTAGCCACCATGTAAGAATTTAAGTAAATAGCTCAATAACTGTTCGTGATATGTTCTTGTAACGGTTCTCTTTTATATATTATGTACCATATACATTAAAACTATATCTGGGTTAAGTCCGCGTGACTGTTTGTTTCAGCGTCGTGTATATATCTGAAGTAAATCAATCAAGCACTTCTCGGGATTTGTGGTGACAACAATGAAAAATGACTTGTCTTTATATAGGAGTTCTCGTTTGATATGTATATTTAGGCGACATAAATGTTATACCTATCCCAACGTTCATTACAGAATTGTATAAAAATTTGAAGTAAATCGATCAGGAGGTTTTCGAGAATTTAGCTGAAATGGCACGTCTCGTGAGGCGTTCAAAGCAGTTGCCTCTGTAGCAGCCCGATCCAGACTGACAGAGCGACTGGGAGTCGTCGACGCTTATATAGCCGAGTGCGACCTTACCTTAGCCCTCATCAAAATCGGAAAGCGGATGCTGCAAAAACTGCATGAGCGTCCTAGTGAAACTAGGGATGCTCGCGGCAAAGAAGACCACAAGTACCCAAACTGCGCTACAACACAGCCCAGTGTTGCGCACGGGCAAATCGTGGGCCCAGATTCTCACAGTGCACAGGGATGCCTCATACAGAGAGAATCCCAGGATGCCCTGAGAGCTACAACACCAAGAATCGTCTCTCGGCTTTTGTCAAGGTCAATACTTAATGTTTCTCACGATCAAAAACTTTATAAGTATATACACTGAAGAGCCAAAGAAACTGGTATACCTCCCTAATATCGAGTAGGGTCCCCGCAGGCACGCGGAAGTGCCGCAACCCGACGTGACATGGACTCGACTAATGTCTGAAGTAGTGCTGAAAGGAAATGACACCATGAATCCTGCAGGGCTGTCCATAAATTCGTAAGAGTACGAGGGGATGGAGATCTCCTCTGAACAGCACGTTGCAAGGAATCGCAGATATGATCGATAATAATCTTCGGAATTGTGTGGACGATGAGTTTCCGAAGGTCTGGTGGTATATCGCCATAGTTTCTACACAACAATGTGAATAGTCGTTTGGTTGCCACATCCCCCAATTATTTCACAATTTGAGATGGAATATTATGTATTACGCCCCCCCCTCCCCCCCCCCCCCCCCCCATGACCCACGATGGACCTTGCCGTTGGTGGGGAGGCTTGCGTGCCTCAACGTTACAGATAGCCGTACCGTAGGTCCAACCTCAACGGAGGGATATCTGCTGAGAGGCCAGACAAACGTGTGGTTCCCGAAGAGCGGCAGCAGCCTTTTCGGTAGTTGCAGGGGCAACAGTCTGGATGATTGACTGAGCTGGCCTTGTAACACTAACCAAAATGGCCTTGCTGTTCTGGTACTGCGAACGGCTGAAAGCAAGGGGAAACTACAGCCGTAATTTTTCCCGAGGGCATGCAGCTTTACTGTATGATTAAATGATGATGGCGTCCTCTTGGGTAAAATATTCCGGAGGTAAAATAGTCCCCCATTCGGATCTCCGGGCGGGGACTACTCAAGAGGACGTTGTTATCAGGAGAAAGAAAACTGAAGTTCTACGGATCGGAGCGTGGAATGTCAGATCCCTTAATCGGGTAGGTAGGTTAGAAAATTTAAAAAGGGAAATGGATAGGTTAAAGTTAGATATAGTGGGAATTAGTGAAGTTCGGTGGCAGGATGAACAAGACTTCTGGTCAGGTGAATACAGGGTTATAAATACAAAATCAAATAGGGGTAATGCAGGAGTAGGTTTAATAATGAACTAAAAAAATGGGTGTACGAGTAAGCTACTACAAACAGCATAGTGAACGCATTACTGTGGCCAAGATAGACACGAATCCCACGCCTACTACAGTAGTACAAGTTTATATGCCAACTAGCTCTGCAGATGACGAAGAAATTGATGAAATGTATGATGAGATAAAAGAAATTATTCAGGTAGTGAAGGGAGACGGAAATTTAATAGTCATGGGTGACTGGAATTCGTCAATAGGAAAAGCGAGAGAAGGAAACATAGTAGGTGAATATGGGTTGGGGCTAAGAAATAAAAGAGGAAGCCGCCTGGTAGAATTTTGCGCAGAGCATAACTTAATCGTAGCTAATACTTGGTTTAAGAATCATGAAAGAAGGTTGTTTACATGGGAGAACCCTGGAGATACTAAAAGGTATCAGATAGATTATATAATGGTAAGACAGAGATTTAGGAACCAGGTTTTAAACTGTAAGACATTTCCAGGGGCAGATGTGGACTCTGACCACAATCTATTGGTTATGAACTGTAGATTGAAACTGAAGAAACTGCAAAAAGGTGGGAATTTAAGGAGATGGGACCTGGATAAACTGAAAGAACCAGAGATTGTACAGAGTTTCAGGGAGAGCACAATGGAACAATTGACAGGAATGGAGGAAAGAAATACAGTAGAAGAAGAATGGGTAGCTTTGAAGGATGAAATAGTGAAGGCAGTAGAGGATCAAATAGGTAAAAAGACGAGGGCTAGTAGAAACCCTTGGGTAACAGAAGAAATATTGAATTTAATTGATGAAAGAAGAAAATATAAAAATGCAGTAAATGAAACAGGCAAAAAGGAATATAAACGTATCAAAAATGATATTGACAGGAAGTGCAAAATGGCTAAGCAGGGATGGTTAGAGGACAAATGTAAGGATGTACAGGCTTATCTCACTAGGGGTAAGATAGATACTGCCTACAGGAAATTTAAAGAGACCTTTGGAGAAAGGAGAACCACTTGCATGAATATCAAGAGCTTTGATGGAAATCCAGTTCTAAGTAAAGAAGGGAAAGCAGAAAGGTGGAAGGAGTATATAGAGGACCTATACAGGGGCGATGTACTTGAGGACAATACTCTGGAACTGGAAGAGGATGTAGATGAAGATGAAATGGGAGATATGGTATTGCGTGAAAAGTTTGACAGAGCACTGAAAGACCTGAGTCGAAACAAGGCCCCCGGAGTAGACAACATTCCAATAGAACTACTGACGGCCTTGGGAGAGCCAGTCCTGACAAAACTCTACCATCTGGTGAGCAAGATGTATGAGACAGGCGAAATACCCTCAGACTTCAAGAAGAATATAATAATCCCAATCCCAAAGAAAGCAGGTGTTGACAGATGTGAAAATTACCGAACTATTAGTTTAATAATTCACAGCTGCAAAATACTAACACGAATTCTTTACAGACGAATGGAAAAACTGATAGAAGCCGACCTCGGCGAAGATCAGTTTGGATTCCGTAGAAATGTTGGAACACGTGAGGCAATACTGACCCTACGACTTATCTTCAGCAGAAGAAAGATTAAGGAAAGGCAAACCTACGTTTCTAGCATTTGTAGACTTAGAGAAAGCTTTTGACAATGTTGATTGGAATACTCTCTTTCAAATTCTGAAGGTGGCAGGGGTAAAATACAGAGAGCGAAAGGCTACTTACAATTTGTACAGAAACCAGATGGCAGTTATAAGAGTCGAGGGGTATGAAAGGGAAGCAGTGGTTGGGAAGGGAGTGAGACAGGGTTGTAGCCTATCCCCGATGTTATTCAATCTGTATATTGAGCAAGCAATAAAGGAAGCAGAAGAAAAGTTCGGAGTATAGGTATTAAAATCCACGTAGAAGAAATAAAAACTTTGAGGTTCACGATGACATTGTAATTCTGTCAGAGACAGCAAAGGACTTGGAAGAGCAGTTGAACGGAATGGACAGTGTCTTGAAAGGAGGGTATAAGATGAACATCAACAAAAGCAAAACGAGGATAATGGAATGTAGTCGAATTCAGTCGGGTGATGCTGAGGGAGTTAAATTAGGAAATGAGACACTTAAAGTAGTGAAGGAGTTTTGCTATTTGGGGAGCAAAATAACTGATGATGGTCGAAGTAGAGAGGATATAAATTATAGACTAGCAATGGCAAGCGCTTCTGAAGAAGAAAAATTTCTTAACATCGAGTATAGATTTAAATGTCAGGAAGTAGCTTCTGAAAGTATTTGTATGGGGTGTAGCCATGTATGGAAGTGAAACATGGACGATAAATAGCTTACACAAAAAGAGAAAGAAGCTTTTGAAATGTGGTGCTACAGAAAAATGCTGAAGATTAGATGGATAGATCACATAACTAATGAGGAGGTATTGAATAGAATTGGAGAGAAGAGGAGCTTGTGGCACAACTTGACTACAAGAAGGGATCGGTTGGTAGGACATGTTCTGAGACATCGAGGGATCACCAGTTTAGTATTGGAGGGCAGGGTGGAGGGTAAAAATCGTAGAGGGAGACCAAGAGATGAATGCACTAAGGAGATTCAGAAGGATGTAGGCTGCAGTAGGTACTAGGAGATGAAGAGGCTTGCACAGGATAGAGTAGCATGGAGAGCTGCATCAAACCAGTCTCAGGACTGAAGACCACAACAACAACATTATGTATTACTTCTGGCTTATTTATTCGTAAGTGTTACAAAGCTCTCTTAAATTGTTTGTTCTAACACGCCATCAAAGAAGCCGTTTCCCTCATAGAGTCCTTCAGTCTACTCTTTCCACCTATCCTCTCCCTCCTCTGCATTAAATTGTGGTTTTCCCATTGCACTCTATGACGGGACAAATGGTTTCGAGGGCCGTCACGGATTCTTAGTCAATTCAACGTATTAATTTGGTGGTTGGAAAGTTTTGAATTGCTGCACATGTAAAAATGTTCTGTAACTAAAGTCTTTGTGAGTCAAATCGTTTTAGAAAAACTAGGAAACGTCAGCGCCTGAGAGGTAAAGCAAGTTGCTTCAGGGTCTCCATGTACAGGCAGCAGAAGCCAACAACTGTCCGCGCCAGACATACCTTCCCGTCCAGCTGGCCACTATTCGATGCAACGAAGGTCGCAGAAGAATAAATAGTTAATTGTTAAATCAATGGAATCCTGAAATAATTGTCAAGAATTAGTTCATCTGTGATTATTAGGTGTTAGAACTGCAGTCCTATACGAGATACCTGCGCAAGAGTTGCACTGTGAAAGCTCTAGTTGGACAACACGTATAACAATCACCTAGGGAAAGAAAATCCATCGTGGATCCTGTCGGGTCCGCGAATATCATCGATAAGTTTGAATGGAGAAATCGATTTAGATATTGCTCGGATTTGGATGACTATGTTAGTGTGATCTTATTTTGTAGCTCTGCAGTGTGTCTGCTTTGAGTTTACGCTGTTTCGTGAGAGAAATTTAAGGTACGCTGAAGTCAAATAATTTGAGATTATTCTGGTCGTAAGCTTTGGAAAGGTTTACTTACGACATCGTTCATGGAAATGGATTACTAGTGCGATTTCTGGTTTTCCTGGTGTGAACGAGACTTGGAAAGTCGTTGTGGTTGCATTTAGTGGTGTTTGGAGGAACGCACGCTCTAAGATAATTGAGCGTTTGAGATAATTTTGTGGTTGGTGTATGACGCTCACTCACTCTAAGGTAACAGTGTTGAGCGGTTGTGTTTGTTGAGGTTCAGTACGCACTAATGGGATATGGCGTATCCTATGTGATTTATGAACCACTCATTTAATGCCTCAGTCGGTGTTTAGTAAGAGCCTAGAACCAGAATCTGCGCGGTTTACATTGAGAGAACACAGCTATCGTTGCCCGTAAATTAATGACCTTAGACAGTGAAGATACATTTGTACCCTAAGGAAACCAATTAATGTAAACGACTAAATTCCATTGCTTGATAGCTGAAGAGGGAAAGCGTCACATAATTTTAAGTATAAAAGTGGTGGGGCATGTACGCATTTTGTTTTAATAGTTTTTTGTCTTTCCTGTTTTCCGATTTGTTTGGGTTTTAGCTTTTGTGTCACTCGTTCACAATTAAGTTTAAATGTTGAATTGAATGTGATTAGTTGAATTATATGACAAAGTGTAAAAATTAAATGTGCGTTACGTGTTACATTTTAGTGGGGACGACAGAATCCCCACTGAAGCATGTTTACGCAAGTAACATAAACGACTAAAAGATATTATTTTGAGCTTCGAAGCGTTGATAAGCAACTATCGCAAACATTGATAACTAAAACGTTATTTCAAGATTTTAAAGATATAAAAAGATAGTAAAAGGTATAATAAGAAGGAGGGATCAGAATCATCGAAATTAATATTATCGCTGAGGTAGCTATCACTGTATCGCTGGTTTATAGTAAAATTATAACTTTGGATGAAACGGTCGGAATTCTCCCAAAAAGAAACGAGTTGGCATTTAATGTTTGAGAGATTTTATTAAATCCGTGCTAACCCTAAATAGGAGTACTAGTAGCTACGGTAAATGTTTAATACAAGGGTTGATATGCAATGCCAACGGCCTTGCCGCAGTGGTAACACCGATTCCCGTCAGATCACCGACGTTAAGCGCTGTTGGGTTTGTCTAGGACCTGGATGGATCACCGCCCGAATCTGCCGAGTGTTGTTGGCAAGTGGGGTGCGTTCAGCCCTTGTTAGGCCAATTGAGAAGCTGCTTCACTGAGAAGTAGCGGCTCTGGTCACGAAAGCTGACAACGGCGGGGAGAGCCGTATGCAGACCGCATGCCCCTCCGTATCTGCATCCAAAGCTGCCTCAGGGCTGAGGATGACACGGCTGCCAGTCGGTACCGTTCGACCTTCGAGGTCTGTTAGATGTTTGTTTGTGTTGATGTGCAGTCCGTTTTTAGTTGTAATTTGACGCGCTCTGCTGTAGAGCGTCTTACGATTGAGAGCACTGTTTTGAGATAAATAACCAGTGGTAGCCACAGTTATCTCGTATCGTGAAGTTGTTAAATGTCTTAAAGAGGTGGAAATAGTAAATATTGTAACTGATAATAACACAGTTGGAATGACATTATGTCTATATAATTCTCATAAGAGTTATTGGAGTATTGATTTCCTTAGCAACGCACTGGACGACAGAATCAGAAATCGTGTTTAGATATTTTATAGAGCCGTGCGCGCAAAGTTTCGTCAGTTTATATTTGCCATTAGGTATGATACAAGCGCTGACGAGTAATAACTTTTCACCACTTCCCACATGAGCACCGTAAATTGGATTTAGAGTAGTGGATATTATATGCGTTTACTAGTGTCATATGCAAGAGTTGTTCTGACGTAAATAGCAGAAGCGTTATTTGCGCGCAACCACTAGAACGCAGACGTAATTAACAATCCAGGATTAAAATTTTATATTCATTAGTACTGTGGGCGAGGTGTGGCTAATCATAAATGCAGAGCTGTGTCATTTGGACAGGTTAGCGTAACATCACGCCACGCCACTCTCTATACAGAAAGAAGTGACATAGCACATCTATTAATGTTATCTCCCTCGTTTTTAACCTCACCGAACGTTGTTTTTACTTTTCTGTGCCCGAATCAGTCCTTCCGACAATCTTTTCTTTATCTGTCTTTCACATTACTGATGCGGCAACCTTGCCTTAGCTCCCCTACAAATCTATTTATTTCATTCATGAGTTAATTGTATTTCTGTTTTCCTTACTTTCACTGAAGATTTTTGTACTTCCTTCATTCGTCGAGCCACTGAGGTATTTCTTCTGTTACCCATGATTTCCTAGCAGTTCCCATGGCGCCGGCCGGTGTGGCCATGCGGTTCTAGGCGCTTCGGTCTCGAACCGCGTGACCGCTACAGTCGCAGGTTCGAATCCTGTCTCGGGCATGGATGTGTGTGATGTCCTTAGGTTAGTTAGATTTAAGTAGTTCTAAGTTCTAGGGGACTGATGACCACAGATGTTAAGTCCCATAGTGCTCACAGCCATTTGAACCATTTTTTTAGTTCCCATCGCAGCACTTATGTTTTTATTCCCAACTTGTCTGACTTCCGTGTTTAGAGATGTCCATTTCCCTTCAGATGAACTGCGTACTGAGCTACTCATTATAAGAACATCTATAGCCTGCGAGAACTTCAAGCATGTCTCTTCATTGCTTACCCCACTTCTTTGGGTATTGATTATTCCTGAGTAACCTCTGCAACTTCAGTCTACTCTTCATCATTATTAAATTGTGATCTGAGCCCAAGTCCGCTTCTGTGCACACCTTACAGTCCAATACCTGATTTCAGAATTTCTGCCTGAGCATGATGTAATCTAACTGAAATCACGTATCTCCAGACCTTTTTCACGTATAACGACCCCTACTCTAGAACAGACTATTCGCTATTGCTAACTGAAATTCACTCCAGAATTCAATTAGTCTATCTCCTCACTCATTCCTACAACGAAGCCGCTATTCTTCCATAACTATTCCCTCTACTCCTTCCCCAACAACCACATTCCAATCCCCCATGAATATTAGATTATCTTTTCCCTTTGCGTACTAAATTACCATTCAATATCCTCATATAATTTCCTCATTTCTTCATTTCCTGCTTGCGACGTAGGCATGCATACGTGAACTGTTGTTGTCATTGTTGGCTTGTTATCGATTTTGATGAATCACTGAAAGGTTTACAGTAACTCTCTTTCTATGCTACCTTCCTATTCGTAATACACCTAGAAATGACAAACAAGAGTAAATGGTGTTCAATTATATCACATGCAAGTTCTGTACCAGGCGTTGGAACAGTCATACACAACACAGTGACCTAAAATGAACAGTTTGGTGACAAATCTGCCCATAACTTAGGTCGAAGCAGTAGCTTTTAATCTTTTATATACGTTCCTCCTAATTAGGTAAAACATAGGAACTTATGAGAAAACTGGACAAGTGACAGAACGGGTTGAAGGAGGTATAATCAGTTTGGTGGGAAAAATTGTAGTCAGAGAGGTTACGTGAGCGTAATTAACATAAAATTGCTCCGGTCTTTGAAGATCTAAGAAATTAGAACTCTGTGATTAGCATTGTCTAATAACGTCTCAAAAATTACTAGGAAATCGGAAACCAGGAAACAGAAGTATTTAATGTGCACCATCGCTTGGTAGACATACTGAAATCTGAGCTCTATTGACGTAGACACAATAACCTTTTTCTATAAACGCTTCAGATCCTTGTTACGATTAGATACTCATAAATTTGTTAAAAGAAAGAAAAAAAATGTTTGTGGACTGAAAATTATTATTACTGGACAATCGTACGAAGAGTAAGAAGTGTATGAATTATGTCGTATTATAGATTCAGTGAAGGAGTGCCCGATCATCACCTATTTAAAACAGAATAGTAACATTCCCACAATATCAGACAAAGGTTAGGTTATAAATGTGGGCAAGATCGTGAATATCAAGATTTGTAAATAAACTGAAAATACTGAAATTGGAGCTTTATTGTACTAGACATAATAATGTGCTTCTATAAACACTATGGACCCTCTTTACCATTAGGTACTCTGAGAGATTGCAGGGCACTCTCGCTTCTGATTCAGCGCTATGCCGTTTCATGTTCTTAGGGAATATGATCTTTAATGTGATTTGACTTCGTACATCATGATGAAATGGTGTGTAGTAGTTACTGCTCTTGCTTGTGTGCTCTAGGGAAGGAATAACAGTGAGTTTTACCTGCATTCCAAGGAATAGGGTGCCTATTTAAACGACTGCAGTAAAAGAGCATGACGACGGTAGGCCAAGGGAAGCACGTTTTCTCTGCAGAATCTGAGTGGAAACATTTCTGGACGGCCAAGTTTTGCAGTCTCATTGTGCAGGCCCATTGGTTGGCGCTGGTTGGGAAGCAGCCGCTTCCAGGTAGCCTGACTAGCGCTGAGAAGTCGCCTCGCAGCTCATTGTAGACCGGCAATAAAGCAGAGGATGGGCCCTTGTTAGGCAGGAAGCCGAAAAAACAACTGTAAGTGCTCTGCGAATTTCCGTGTGACAGATCACTGGTGCTCAGACGTTCAGCATGAGGCTTTTAGCGTGTTTATGGGTGCTCTTTGAAAACTCTGAAATTGACCCAACAAGGGAGATAACAAGCTTTTTATGGAGGGGAGTGGTTCCATCCTGGTCATGTTGTTAGCAAAAGACATGGCGTAAACACATGGGAAAGAGGCCATGAAGCTTAATCTTTTTTCCTTTTCTTCCAATTAACTTTAAGGTCTCCGATTGGCCAAATCGCAGAGCAAGGGGCGCTCTCCGAGCTTCGAATGCCATGTTCCAGCTCGTGTTAAAGTGAGGGAAGTCTATGATGTAAACGGGCTTTTGCTACCGAGCTGAGGAGGAAAGCAGTAAAGAACTGCAGGTCTCTACCTAAACGGTGTGTCCTTTGCTAGTGAGCGACTTAGAGCCGGTGCCAGTCAGCTTCTGAACCGTAAGAGGTACTGCTTCTAGCATAACGCACACAACAAGTGGTGCGTTGCTGTACTTATTTGCCTTGAGTCGACCGTCTAAACATTTGACATATTCTGACACGCATAGTAGTGGCACGGAGTCAAATTGGTTTGGCAGGCCAGCAAACAGGTGCATCTGCACACTGGAATCTACTGGGGTTCAGAGCCTCATAGGGAAGTACCTGCGCTCCGAATTAAATGAATGTGAGATCGTGTACTTGCAGTTTTCGGGCGCGCGCCATTAATAACAGATTGCCGCCGTCCATGACTTCAGTCACCAAACGCATCATGGTGTGATGCCTCGCCAGCAGAAGGGTAAAGTATTCGCTGCTATGGCGTAGGGCTCCAATATTTGTTTCTCAGCACCCTCTTCTTCCGAACCATATTTTTCTTTTTGGAATGGTCGAGTATAGGTGCTTGATTGTGGGGTAGTTTTTGTACCATAACCCTGACTGACATGTATGAAGCCAGATAAAGCGATTGGTGTTCTGGTTAGTGTCGTGTGTCGACGCCTATATGATTAGTTTGTCCACCATAGACCCCATGTTAGTGAAAGCAATTGTCAAATGAAAATGTTTGTGTGACGGTTCTTTAGTCATTTTTTTGTCTTGTGGTGTTAAGAATGAATAAATCTATTGTCATTAAATCACAACTTACCCCTGTGTTCTGATTAACAGTACCTTGCCATTTTTATTAAAGTCCAGATTCTAAAAAAGAGTAGCAAGCTTGAAACTCCACCACCAAAAACACCACGAGTTTCAAATTGTTTTTATTTGGGAAAACACTGGGAGTGATGATACATTAAATCCATTTTTCCTCTTCAGACTGGCCCATTCTCTCACTGCTTCTCTCTATGGCGTCATTAAATTCACAGCAAATGCTGATCATACAGTACTATATTGTGAATTTTGTCGATGCTTTCGTCTATGGTTGATGATTTAGAACACCCATAACATGGATCATCTTTAAGAGAGGCTCAGCTGTATTTTATATCAACCATCTCTGTCTAAACCGTTGTGAATGAAGTAGGAAACTCTTTGTATTCTTTCATCAACTTTACAAGAATTTTCCATGAACCAACTAAAGGAAAGATACTGGGTTATAGTTTATTCATGTTAACGAAATAACACAATGTGAATAATTTCTTTTCCTTTTTGTTATTCTGATTATGCTAAAGACAAAACTAATATTTTAGAGGAACTATTATTTTCCTCTGTCTGCTGCACGGTACCCGCTACTAAACGTTTCATCTCAATATTCCACTTTTGTTTTTCCGCTCAGTCTAATATTCTTTAATAATCAGTTATGATTAATAAATTGAGATAACCCATACGACTCCTAAAAATATTGCTTCTTTTTTAGTGAAAGCCGCTACTGTAAATGTGGCAGTGCTACTGAGAATTTAACTTAATGACATAGTTTAATTTCGGGTAAATAACTGTGAAAGCACGATACCTTGGTATTTAGTTTTACATACAAACGTGTAAATTTTGAAGAAGTGTCCTGCTGTCACATCCAGTCCATTAAATGATAAATTAAATTATAAAAATCTTGGAGACTGATACTAAAATAGAGTACTTCTGTGTTTCATAAATGGTCTCCTTATTGTAGTTCCCACAATTTATTTCCGCAGTGCGTTTATGGATTCTTCTGGAATTCGTTAAAAGCTGTGTATATGGCAGATGTGACTGCATACTTTTACTAGTATTTGTGCATAAGAAATATAGCTATTAAAATATTTCGACCAACTTGTAATTTCGTTCCTGTAGTTTTCTTACAATAAATTTCTTAGCTAAGAACTTTGTTCCGTTTTGATAAAGTAATAAAGACTTTTCCACTGCTTCTGTTCACGAGGTGTTTCAATGATGGAACTCATCGGTCAAAGGCATAATAGAGGCCATTGGAATTGACATCCCTCTAGATCTAAAAGTAATTTTCTTGAACCACGATTACAAGGAGTGCAGCCAGAATGGAACACTTAATAACTGAATGATCTCTTCATCAGGACCAACTATTGGACTTAGGATGTTCAATGGCGTTTCGAATTCTGTTTGTAATACATCAAGTAGCTAATGCAGATACAGTGCATACAATAAATCATGCCACAGAGACTTCACCTTCTTGCTGGATGGAAATACTTGGTCTCCTAGATGCATGTGTTGGCGAGAAAACTCTGTTTGTCGAATTGTGTGATGAACGACTGAAGATTCATTCATCAAAACGGTTAAGAGATCTATATCCAACCAATAGGTCAATGCGTTGCACGCCGACTAGGGCTATTGATAATATATCGATACATCGGTAATTTTCTTAAGGATAATACATATTTCGGTTATATTTTTAACTGATATATCGGTATACTGCTATCGAATTGGCAATATCGAGTACCTACATTTTTATTTTATATTTTTTCTCAATTTTCGATAAATATTTGAAGTTATTTTTAAATTGAAAATAATAATACTTTCACTGTGTGAAGAAGTCTTACTACTTTATGAGCTTTCAGCACGTCCAGTCTTCCTCTTTAACTCTATTAGGCAAGTATAGATGGCAGTAGTCCAACTGCTCTGGATGGACGGTGTGAATAGAATAACAAGGTATCCGATGTGAAGAAATAGCACACCAGTTGCGTTAAGAAACAGTTTTTAACCCAACTAGTGTTCTAGTTCTTCACATCGGCATTCTTAAAAAAACAGTTGCTGAAACTGATGAAAAAAAAAACCTAAATGACAAAATTGGTCTCTGCGGTGAGCAGAGACGTGTGATGGGAGATGCTGACGTAATCGGCGATCAGTGCTACCAAGAGAAACTGCAACGTTTAATTTCATCACACAGTTTTGACACAACAACTGCTAGGTCGTGGCGTTTGCAAAAATGAAAAAAAAAAAGAAACAGCGAAGTCGACACGAAGTGTTGCACACAAATCCGAACGACAGCCCCATCGGACACCTTTTATTGTGCCACTTACCTGCAGTCGCCATTGTCAGCAAATTCGTTATCGTAGAGTGTGAAGGTGCATAGTTTTCCTTCCAGTTCTTGCTCTAAGGGGGATAAGCAGTCTGGTAGATTGTTGATGTACAGAATATCTAATAATGAATCAATACTTAAATATACAGCTCTAAAACTGGCAGTATATTTACAATGTGCAGCCGAAATGTTTCAGCTGCTACGTAGATAATTTTTCCGTCGATATCGAACGGTAATTTTTTCTATATATTGAAAGCGATACTGATACCGTTTCTAAACAGCGATACATCGGATACCCGATATGTTTCGAAATATCAGCAGTCCTGGTTTCTCCAGCTGTGGTGCGGCGATTGGAGCAGCGCGGCTGTGGATCCGCCTATTTGTCGCTGCGGCTTAAAGCGCACATCGGTGGAGTGTCCTTCGGCACTCAGCTTTCCGCCCGGAAATACTAATCAGTCCCCTCGTTCCACATGCTGCTCGCCGCACCACAGCAGAGCCGTTACTTGGCCCGTGTCAGTGACAGTGGCGGCTACCGTCAAGCATTAATGATATTTTGTGCACTAATTCGGGCCGAAAGCATGTACGCTGGATTTCCAATTTTGTTGGCGCCGCTGCATGGGTTGGCTGACGTTTTCGTGGAGCTCTTGCGGTGTGTTACTGCAAGTGAGTCCTGGACAGATGGTATCTTTGTCAAGACACATTGACAGGGTTTTAGTTGCCTGAGGTTTATCTAGAGTGACCCGTTTTGAAGAATAAGAACCGTCTTCAGTTGCATTAGAAAGACAAGTAATGATCTGTGTCACTACTTCAGTTAGATGATGGACATGCGTAAGATCAGGCCGTTTATTCCTTAGGAATCTTGCAATATTCATGGCTGAAAGGGATGTATTCTCTAAGATTGCTAATATTGCTGCTAGATTGATGAGTAAGTCATTAAATTACACCCGACTGTTAACTAGTAATAAGGGATTAGCGTCTGTTTTATTATTATTGAGTGGAAAGTCCTTAGCATCTGATTGATTACACCTGTGTGGGGGTCAGGTGTATATTGTTTGATTATGTTGTTTGGGAAACCATTTGTATCGTTTGGTTGCAGTCGTGCGTAAGTAACGTTTTATGGGAATTTTTGCGATAAAGAAAAAGTTAGCAGGGTTTCAGATTATTTATTAAAGAAGTGTTTGTTGGACGTTAGAACTGCAACAAATGTAATGTCAGACACATTTCAACCTAGCCATTCCATTCACTGTAAGTGTTAAATGTTGACTGCATTATTTAATAGTCGTCCGAAAGAGCAGGGGAAAGGGGGGAGAGTCATGAAAGAGTAAGCGTAAATGTGCAGTCGACGACGTCATTAGTCTTCTTCAAAGATTACACTTAATGTCTTGTCCTACTTCAAAAACTTATTAGTTGGGATAAAAATGTTTTCTAATTACCGACTAAACACTAAATAAAAAAGAGCCTCACGGCAGTGTTCTCGGATTAGTTAATTTATTTTTGAACGTCATTTAGTAGTATGTCAAGGAAGGGGAGGCATCCATTTTCCTCCATTTCCATCGTAAATTTGATATTCGGATGGATGCTGCTGAGGTGCTCCAAAAACTCATCTAGCGCCTGTCCCATGTCCCCACACGACAAAAGTGTCGTCGGCATAGCGGAAGAAGTGCTTTGGTTTCTGTCTGGCAGTTTGAACAAATATTGTTTACTCCTGTGTGCAAGCAGTCTTACCGTTGATAAGCTGGATGGCTTGTCCAACCTACCTTTGCCCTTTCAGTAAGCGTATAACAATTTTTGTAGCAGTCTCTGCAATTCTATCCACAATTCCAGCCTGTTCTTCATTACATGTTCTAGCACAGACACGCCCAACTGTGCTTTTTTTGATGTTCCAGAACTTTTTGTTTTATTTCTGGTCCTCCGTCTATTCTCATTATTGCTGGGTTGCAATGGGATAAAATAGATAATACGAAGGGATTCGTCTAAATTTTAACTTCATTTGCTTCGTGATCTGTACAGGATAATTTAAGATCAACTACTATACGTGACAGATCAAAGCACTGTAGATGCGCTGCCTTTTGCGTCGTTCTGCCGCATCCCGATAGCGAGTATCTTTGGCAGGCTTAAAGTACGTCTCAGACAAACTTCCGTTTTATCTCGCTTATATACTCGTAACTTATTCTCTTGCCTTTCCTTCCAGCGTATTCAAAATGGTTCTAATGGCTCTGAGCACTATGCGACTTAACTTCTGAGGTTATCAGTCGCCTAGAACTTAGAACTAATTAAACCTAACTAACCTAAGGACATCACACACATCCATGCTCGAGGCAGGATTCGAGTCTGGGACCGTAGCGGTCACGCGGTTCCAGACTGAAGCGCCTAGAACCGCACTGCCACACCGGCCGGCTTCTAGCATGTCCCTTTAGTATTATATATTCTTTTAATGATTAAATATAATTTATTGGATCTCTTGTCTGTTACTGGTGAGAGGTAGCGACTGGTCTACGATAGCTTCAACAGCCACGATATCAAATGTTCCATCGCACTTCGTTTGTTCTGTAATGATGATTATTAGACTCAGTATTTTTTCGGATAATGTTACATTTTATGTTCATTACCTACTGTGCTGTTCATAATTTTCAACGGCATGGGTTATATGGAGCTGGTCGTGCAGAAGATCCTCTTGGGTCGAATCTCAACAGCTGTAGTTGAACGTACGAGGGCGTGCTGAAAAGTATTGTCTCCAAACTTTTTATGAGAAAACTCTTGAAGCTTTTTAAATAAAAAAACTTTATTAACAATTGACATCATTATTATTAATGTCTAAATATTTATTTCCCATAGTCTCCCTGTCTACGAACAAATTTCTCCCAACGAGAGACCAGTTTGTTGATACAAACTGTAGAATATTTTACTTTCTTGACGCACTTACCACATCACCTTTGAAAACTATATGGGGCTAGGTTTGGAGTGCGTAGTGAATGGTAGATTAGAATGAACTCAGGGTGTGGGAAAGTTGCAGTCGTCGCAGCGATCATGTGTGGTCTGGCATTGTGATGCTGAAGGAGAGGGTTTTCCACATGTGGACGAACTCTTCGAATTCGAGCTTTCATTTGCTTGAGTGATTCTCAAGCATCGACATAGTTGCATTACATTGCACAATGTTACGTTCTACAATTCGGAGCCCTCTGTCATCAGCGAAGCATGACACATAATACCTCAACCAATATTGAGGACAACATAAAAATTTCGGAGGAAATATTTTTCAGCACTTCCTCCTAATTTGCTTCTGGAAGTTGAAAAGATTAATCGTGTTCCTCTGCCTGGTGAAAAATGAGGTGAGAGTATGTTTGGTAGATGGCCTAAGCAAAAGGGAAATAAACTTCGCTGTTAGAGTGGATGTGAACTGTCTGATGTTATTGGTGTGAGGTGCTCATTTAATTTCGGGAATAGAGTTATGTACTGAAAATGTGCCTCATTCAGTTTACTGACAGATATATACTAGTAAGAGGATAAAGTTTTACTATGCTTTGATGCAGTGCACTGGTATGTGAATGGCTGCAAAAGAAATTTTCGGCTTTCGTGGGGAAATGTGTTTCTTTTTAGCAAACATATTTACGTACTTACTTGATTTCTAAACGTATTTTCGCTACAGGACATCTTCGTAACCTCATGTTGTTCATCTTAATTGGAACAGTATCACAGATCACATTGCCGCGGAGATCTGGAGAGTGCGGACTGGTAGCTACTTTGTTTGGTGCAAGATGACACGTGGTACGTAGCAGAAACCAATTTAGGCGGCGGCCGTCTAATGCAGAAACATGCCCGACGTTTTGTGACGTCTCTTGCTGAGTTAAAAATAGTATTGTCGAATGTATCGAAAAATAAATTCAGTAGTTCGTTTCTGTGAGTCCAAACAAAACGTTCAGACGCACATGTCTACGTACGTCAAAGTCCCGAGCAGGTGACAGCACAGTTCCTAAGCGCTTTATGTAATGAGAAATGAATAAATCCCCTTTTGAAGATAAGTGATAGAATAAAATAGTTTAGCGTTCTTATGTATGAAGGAAATCATGTTTCTTCTGTGTGTGAAGATTATTTACTACATTTGGAAAGTAAAGTAAATATTATTATTCGTCATGTGATATTGCGTCGACGTGACATATATGATAGAAGAGAGATTTGTGTGTTAATAAAGATGTGACTGTGAATGTTTTTAGATTAAAGTCATGTTATTCAACAAATTATTCACTTGATATTTCATAGGGAGACATATTAATATACAAGCTTAGATACTTGAACAAAGAAATCGAACTTCCACCTTTAGTCACTCAGAGCTTGAACATTATTCTCGTTGTGTTAGTAGCGAGCTTAAATAGTGTTTATAATTTTCGTGTACTTCTTCTTACGAATATATTTCTTCCTACTCTTATCGTTTCTCAAATAAGAGCTAGCCTGCAATGTAATGAAATTAATGTTAGTCATTGAATACTAATAATAATAATAAATACTAACAATAGTAACAGTGTCACTGAGATAAGAGGTCTGGTACTTCGACGACCACGAAACATATAAATTTCCAGAAGTTTCACAGAGAATGAAAAACTGAATACTTTAATGTAGAGTTTAAGGAAACCAATATTAATAAAGGGCAGTAATGTCACGAGCTGTACCAGAAATTGTTCAGTGGCTCAGTAGGTGGCGGACTACCCATTTCAGAATGATAGAATAAATTAAACCATCATCATCTATTCCACCTTACAGTGTACCATTTCACAACACAATTGAGTTTATTTTGTACATTGATCTTCTGTCTATAAAGTCAGATTAATAAAACACATTATACATATAAAGTCCATTCTTCGTTGCACAGCGTTGTGACGTATAGATTTATATCAGTTCATCTCTGTGACAGGCTAAGAAATTTTCTGCTCGTCTTTGTACCATTACCTGTATTAAATGTTGCCATTTTGTAGATTACAAAACGTCTCAGTGTCTCTGAATTTGTCCACTAAAATGCGATTAGCCGACCACTTACTTGCATGTCTAGAGTGGTTATCAATTTTCGATTTGGCATTCATCTAACGCCATAGTTTCATAACTAAAATGTACGTAAATAGCTACTATACGGTCCTTTTTTAGAGGATCCTGATGCATTATTGCAACACCGTTAAAAGAAATTCGTTGACTTAATTCACCAGACATATCCTTTTTCTAATACTGCCACAAAGATCCATCTCATCACAGAAATATCGTACAGATAATTAAAAATGTATAGTTTCCTGGGAGAACTGCGTAAATACCGCATAGCCCCGTATTAAAACACCACAGTCTTTTCTTTTAACCGTTGTTCTTATTTTGTGATGATTGACGGAAGCATAGCCTACTGATCTTGTAATTTTCGTTGACTTTATCCAAGACGTAAGAACTAGTGTCAGTATTCAGATTTTTAGAATTAATTGTGACACAAATAGAAAATTACTTATTAACATCCTAACGCTCGTCATGATCCTAGTGTATGTCCTACTTCTTCATTCGATGCGTGGGCATCACAAGTGGAAAGAGAAATTACGGAAGAGCAATTTAAGACAACTAGACAACTACTCAAACGTATTACACTAGTATTCCGTTTTGTTTAGCGATGTCCATTAATACGCAGCGACCGTAACGTCAATCACTGCCTACCTCGAATTACAGAAGTTTGCCACGTGATTCTGGTCACCATCGCATGCTATCCGTTGGATATAACAGTAATGATCGAAATTGATAATGTCCACTTTATTTGACCTCCCTGATTCGGGAGATGAGGCAGATACTCTCTTGGGATCAGGTGTTGTTCACTGAACTATCTAAGTCGACATTCTCGCGACGTTTCACGTGTTTGTGCACTGGACTACTACGCTGTGTGCAGTTCGGATTGGCTTCATTAGTGCCCTTCGTATGCCGCATTCTACTCACAATCCACCCATGGTCAGTGTCGCCGCGCCAGCCGTGCTGTGCGGACGTGTGCTGGGTTTCGTGCGCCGCGGTCTGCTGTGTTTCGGCGTGGTAAGTCGCAGTGCTTCTTGCAGCGTTGCAGAAATTCCACGCTTATTGTAATTTGAAATTTGATACCGTGATGACCCACTTGAACAGAAAAGATATTTTGAAATTGTCGTTCGACCGTAAATACGACCGACCCAAACTACACGAACTCGAAGATTGGTTAGAATACTAAGTGATACTTGATTCAGAGGATGTCACTGGAATGCATCTTTCGATAGTGAGCAGCGTTGTTTTTGTCAAATTGAAGACTGCTAAGGTTAGGTTAGGTTAGTGGTGTTTAATGTCCCGTCGACAACCAGGTCATTAGAGACGGAGCGCAAGCTCGGGTTAGGGAAGGATGGGGAGGGAAATCGGCCGTGCCCTTTCAAAGGAACCATCCCGGCATTTGCCTGAAACGATTTAGGGAAATCACGGAAAACCTAAATCAGGATGGCCGGAGACAGGATTGAACCGTCGTCCTCCCGAATGCGACTCCAGTGTGCTAACCACTGCGCCACCTCGCTCGGTGAAGACTGCTAATTTATGCGACAAAGTAGTCGAGTCTTGCGGAGGAACTATGAAGTTTAAAAAAAAATGGCTCTGAGCACTATGGGACTTAACTACTGAGCTACTGAGGTCATCAGTCCCCTAGAACTTAGAACTACTTAAACCTAACTCACCTAAGGACATCACACACATCCATGCCCGAGGCAGGATTCGAACCTGCGACCGTAGCGGTCACGCGGTTAGAACCGCACGGCCATATGAAGTTTAAACATTGTGTCGGAAACCTAGGAGCAGTAATCATAACACATGCAGGATTTGGAATGCGGACGATCAGGATATTCGAACTACCATTCGAAGTACAAGCGGAACAGATAAATGCAATGATAGCACCATATGGGAAAGTTCTCAATAATGTTGCCGAACGGTGGTCAAATGCACGCAGATTCCTAGTTCTCCACGGAGTGAGACAATTAAAGGTCGACTTGCACAAGCATGAACCATCGCACATCAGCTTCTGTGCTTACCGAGACATCGTTATATACGATGGCCAGCCTAGGACGTGCGCGGCGTGCTACGCTCCCGGCCACGCCCGCGCTGAGTGTTGACACCGGCGAGTGGTGCAGCTGCCGGCTGGCGAGGCGCCGAGACCGCCGGCTATGACTGCGCTGCCAGCGACTTACGCTACGGCTGCCCGCGGCCAAGTCCTGACCCAAAGCCCTAATATGAACGAGGAAAACCATCCAACCTAAGGAAATTGTGACAGCTGTAACGGTTTCAACGCAGCAGACCCCGACAGATATTGGGAACCACCGCAAATTCTTTGATTCCTCCGCTGTTCAGAATCACATTATGCAAGAACCAACCCTGAATGAGCAACCTCAAAGTGAGACGATTTCTGGATTGACACCATCATCCAGTAAGAGCACGGGCGACAAT
Organism: Schistocerca serialis cubense; assembly: GCF_023864345.2. Classification (NCBI taxonomy): domain Eukaryota; kingdom Metazoa; phylum Arthropoda; class Insecta; order Orthoptera; family Acrididae; genus Schistocerca; species Schistocerca serialis. The sequence continues at coordinate 553,954,505 of NC_064639.1, forward strand.
TTGGCTCGCAACACCACCCTCTCAGAAGATTTGAAGAATACTGAGAAAGACAACATCAGACAGCAGCCGGTGAAACCTAAACGGCAAACACGAAAACAGATCCCTGAACAGATCCAAGAACTGGAGCAAAACCTCTCACATACCAAAAAAATTCTCAAAGCAGATCGAAGCGGAAAGCATGACGTGGAAGACGTCGAAAAAACAGACATTCCAAACACGAAGGAGGACGTACATGTAAACCTGGCTCCTACAACTGAAGAACCAATGAAAACGGTTAACCACGGTGGACCTGATAAGGGGACTGCGTGGTCTGATGACACTGAATGCGATTAGTAGTACTACCGAATGACGGAGGCGTATAAAATTGCCACGCTCAATGTCAACTGAATAGTTTCTAACGTAAAGTTACAATATGTGAAGGACTACTTATACGCTGCCGTCACTGACATAGTGATGTTACAACGACGAAAATACCCTATTTCTCACCAAAAAGAATAAAGATAGTACCTTACACCCCTGCCTTTTTTCCCCTCAGCTTGTAGGAGCAGGGTAAAGTTTCAGTGTGTCGGCCGCTAGTTTCGAGTGGCATTGCGAAATTTTTACCTAGCAGGATAACACCAGTTGCATGATATCGTCAGTTTTTGTGGTGTATTGCGCTTTTAAGCCATCCTTGTGTATTACTATGCACATATGAGGACCGAACTTTGTGATTAATTACGTAATTAGGATCGATCTTTGCGTCAGTTTCCCGACCAAAAATGAATAAGGTACACTAACCTAACCTTCCTCTCCTGCATCTTGACAGTTTCCATGTGTTAGGGGGTGCACTTGAGCATTCCATCCAGCAGAATCAGGTTTCGAGTCCCTGAAAGGGCACAGCCATTTTTAACTTCCCGTCAATTCCAAGCGCCTCAGGTGGTCAGTTGTTTTAGGGGGCTACACTTGGGCTTTCTGCCCAGGGGACCAGGTTTCGATCCCTGGAATGGTACTACAAATTTAATTTCCCGTCAATGGCCAGGTTGGGGAGTGGGGTGGACTGTCAGCACAACCCTGGGACAAAGAAATTCCCGCAAAAATTCGAAATTCCTGCCAATAGGGTATGTTGGGGGAAGGGGGTTGAGGGTTAGGGGGAGGGGGACGAGGGGGCTGGGGCACATGTGCAGCTGAGAAAGCATGTAACGTCATCCGGGGGCAGGGGTGGGCGTGGTCGGGCGTGGGGATGGGTAGGGGTGAGCGGTGGTGGGCGGGGGCAGGGGTGATTAATTGATCAATTTAATTAAGTTTCATATCAATTTGATATCAAAATTGCGTTACAAACCCCACTATACTACTATTTCCGTGAACAAAAAACTAGAACACTAAATTGAACACAGAGAGCTCTATTGATTAACAGCTATACCCTAAGCAAAATATATCACATAGCAGCGGTGTTACCAGTACCCAATGATATAGTGCACAAGATTTTAGCTGCAGTGTATTGGTTCATCTGGAGCGGAAATATCTTTAAAGTGACCATGCCAACCACAGTATTAACCCGACCCACTAGCGCTTTTAGCGCTCTTAGGCGGGATAATACTGCCAAATGGACTGTACCCGCAAAATACTGCAGACATCCCATCCCACAATTGCAAAAACGTTATTCAACAGGTTAGCCCCCAACGAGCAAAAATTCTCCAGTCGATGTTGGTCACATCAGCGCTCAACTCGATTACGTCCAAACTTACTATCTGGAAATGAGCTGTATTCAAGATACTCCAAAGCAGCTTAACACCAGAAGGACGTATTATCACCTCATGAGACGCCGTAGGCCAAACCCCGTGGAAGCGAAATATCCAGCAGTCAACTGGAGAAACGTCTGGAAAAATATTAACAATCCCATCCTCCACTCCAAAATAGTGTCCACATGGTATGACATTGTAAATGAGAAGGTCCTTACAGGTGAAATACTGCACTTAATCAAATTGAAGCAGAATCTATTCTATGATCTTTGCCATACAGTAGATACCTTGGCACACATCCTAATCTGACGAGACCAATTCCAAATATGGAACTGGACTAGAAGAAAACTCGCAACAATTACTAGGACTGCATAATCTGCTATAACACTTAAAGAAGTACTTCAACTAGACTGGCGTTTCTTTCCTGAAACAAAGAACAGTAGCGACACTTGGATTATCGACCATTTCACACATTTTGCAATCACGACTAAACGTGAGTGTATAGACGAGTATCTACAGTACATAGTGGAAGACCACCATGATCTTAAAGAGTCAGAAGTACAAAGCTTTGTTTCAGAATTTCTTACATCACACTTTGCCATAATGAAGAGGTATTTTTTTTTATGCATAACACTAAAGTGACACGCTACAAAGTTTGCACCATTTTAATTAAGTCGGCACAAAAACTGTTTTTGTTAGTGAGCCAAGTCAAGGTGCATCAAGACAACTAATTATGGCGCAAGCCATAACATGGGAAAAATAGATAAAGAAATATACATATAAAACATAAAAATAAATAAAAAATAAATATTTTTTTCCAGATGTGTTTGATTGATTTTGTTTTATTCTGTTTAACGGATATTGGACAGTTTGTTACGACAAGAAGATTTATTTACTTTCTGTTAAACAATGAAAACAATAAGAAAACTGCACCTGTCCAGTAAACAAGAGATCTCAGCTCGAATACAAAAATAAAGAAAAATAAATAAATAAATAATGGTGGTATAGTGTGAAAGTGGCTGTGGCACTAGTTTTGTTTTTGTTTTTAGGTTAGATATGTTTTGGGGATAGTATGGGTGATAAGAGCCAACGCCTTAAGTGGAAGAGATTAAAAAAATGGCCTCGCGGTATTTGAATAGTACTCAAAACATCCGACCTGGGTCCGTACTTAGTGGTTTAAACTAAAGTCACCGGCAATGGTGGCTTATGACTTCCGGCATGAGAAGTCTCCGTCGTTGTGCCAACGGCCTTGTCAAAGAGGGCGGAGGAGCGAATAGAGGTTCGAGGTACTCTCTTGCCTTTTTGATAGGGAACTGCCCCTAAAATGCCGTAGAATCAGTAATAGTCAACGGCATGAGGATGTAGAAGGCAATGGAAACAAATGCATTAAAGACACATAATGCGTATCCACGGGACATCTGACCTATAATCGAAAATAGTAGCATAATGATTGGCAAAATATTACGGACTAGCCCCAATCGGATATCCGGGAGGGGACCGCCAAGGGAGAGGCGAGCTACGGAAAAAAGGATTGAATAACGAACGAAAGTGACATGTTCTACGATTCGGGGGTATGGAGTTTCGGAAGTCTGAACGTGTTACGGAAGCTAGAAAATCTGAAAAGAGAAATGCAGAGGATATCGAACGGGTAATTCAGTACGTGAAGGGAGATGAAAATCTGATAGTCATGTGAGACTGGAACGCAGTTGTAGGTGGAGTGGGAGAAAAGGGGTAGGGGAAAATATGGACTTGGTAGTAGGAATGAGAAAGACTAATTGAGTTCTGCAGTTAATATGAGTTAGTAATGACGAATTCTTTGTTCAAGAATCACAAGAGGAGGAGCTTGGAAAAAACCTGGAGATACAGGAACATTTTACTTAGAATACATCATCGTCAGGCAGAGACAACGAAATCAGATAATGGATTGTAGGTCTGACCCAGGTGCAGATACAGACTAAGATCACAATTTAGTAGTGATGAAGCCTATGCTGAGGTTTAAATGACTACGCAGGACGAATCACTACGCAAGGAAACGGGTTACGGAAGTACTAAGGAATGAAGAGACACGCTTGGCATTGGTTCAAAACGGTTCAAATGGCTCTAAGCACTATGCGACTTAATTTATGAGGTAATCTGTCGCCTAGAACTTAGAACTACTTAAACCTAACTAACCTAAGGACATCACACACATCCATGCACGAGGCAAGATTCGAACCTGCGACCGTAGCGGTCGCTCTGTTCCTGACTGTAGCGCCTAGAACCGCACGGACACTCCGGCCGGCAAGCTTGGCATTCTCTGAGGCTAAAGATACTGAGATAATGAGCAGCTCAGTAGGCAGTTCAATTGAAGGGGATTGGACATCCTCAAAAAGAGCAGTCACAGAAATTGGAAAGAAAATCGTCGGTACAAGGAAGGAAAATGCGAAGAAACCACGGATAACAGAAGAAGTATTTCAGTTGATCCACGAAAGAAGGAAATATAAAAATGTTCAAGGGTATTCCGTACTACAGAAATACAAGTCACTTAGGTACGATGTAAATAGGAAGTGCAGGGAACTTACGGCAAAATGGTCGCATAAAAAACGTGAAGATACCTGAAAAGTAATAATTATCGGAAGGTCTGACCGAGCATACAGAAATCTCAAAAGTCTTCAACGAAATTAAAAGCAAGGGCGGTAACATTAAGAGTGGAATGAGACTTCCACTGTTAAATGGAGAGGAGAGAGGGAAGAGGTGGAAACAGTACACTGAACGCCTCTACGAGGGGGGAAATCTTGTCTGATCACATGACACTAGAGGAAACTCTTCAAATGTTCAAATGTGCGTGAAATCTTATGGGACTGAACTGCTGAGGTTATCAGGCCCTAAGCTGACACACCACTGAACCTAAATTATCCTAAGGACAAACGCACACATCCATGCCGAGGGAGGACTCGAACTTCCGCCGGGACCAGCCGCACAGTCCATGACTGAGGAAACTGTAATCAGTAGGGAAGAGATAGGGGCTATAAATATTAGAATCAGAATTTAAAGTAGATTTGGAAGACTTAAGTTCGAATATCGCAGGTAACATTCCAAAAAAATTTCTAAAGTCACTGGGGGGGGGGGGAGTGGCAACGAAATGGATATTCCTGCTGGTGTGTAGAATTTATGAGACGGGCAACAACCACCACACTTTCGGAAAAACATCATGCACATAATTCCGAAGAGGCAACAATAAGACTGGATGATCACGAACGAAGTCTGGAATTAAAAATGGTCTATGGTAAGGGTGTAGCCTTTCGCATCTACTGTTCAGTCTATACACCGAAGAAGCAATAAAGGAAATAAAAGAAAGGTTCACGAGGTGGATTAAAATTCAATATGAGAGGATTTCAATGGTAAAATTCACTGATGATATTGCTGCCCTCAGTGAAAGTGAAGGAAAATTGCAGGATGTGTTGTATCGAATCAACAGTCTAATGAGCACAGAATATGGATCGAGAGTAAATCGAAGAAAAACGAAAATAATGAGAAATAGCAGAAATGACAACACCGAGGAACTGAATATCTGGATTGATGGTCACGAAGTAGATGAAGTTAAGGAATACTGCTACTTAGGCAGCAAAATAACCCATATCGGACGGAGTAAGGAGGACGTAAAAAGGAGACTAGCACTGGCGAACAGGGTATTCCTTTCCAAGAGCACATCATTGCATTTTAGTGAGACATGGACTGTTGGAAAACTGAAGCAGAAGAGAATCGAAGCGTTCGACATGTGGCACTATAGAAGAAAACGAAATTTAGGTGGAATGATAAGATAAGGAGTAAGGAGGTTCGGAGTATCGGCGATTTATGTGGGAAAGAAGAAGGAACAGCGTGATACGACATCTGTTTAAGACATCAGGGAATAACTTCTGTGGTACTAGAGGGATGAGTAGAGGGAAAAACTCGTACAGAAGATGGGGACTGTAATTCAACCAGCATATAATTAAGGACATAGGTTCCAGTTGCTAGTCTGAGATGCAAAGGTTGGTACAGGACAGAAATTCGTGACATACCGCATCAAATCGGTAAGAAGACTGATGACTCCAAAAAAAAAAGACATGCTGATGACTAGTGAATATATAGAACAAAATAATTACACTTTTGAAATTTTTATCCATAACACTGTTAGAATTGCGTTGAAACTCTTTCATTAATGTTAAGTGTGAGTTTCGTTTTAGCAGACTGGCTTTGAGTATTAGTTGCTGCTGTTCTCTGCCAGTCAGACACTGAGCCTCTTAAGGAGAAATGAGCTCCTGTCTCTATTTACTTATTTGTGCTCTGTCCATGCACAGCCTCATTTTCTTCCATGAATGAGGAAACGAGCATTTCAAAACTCTCTCCGGTACAGTCACAGTGTTTGGTAGAGTGGTGTGATTCGAAGTACTATAGTGCTGCCTGTGGTGTCACCACCAGACACCACACTTGCTAGGTGGTAGCCTTTAAATCGGCCGCGGTCCGTTAGTACACGCCGGACCCGCGTGTCGCCACTGTCAGTGATTGCAGACCGAGCGCCGCCACACGGCAGATCTAGAGAGACTTCCTAGCACTCGCCCCAGTTGTACAGCCGACTTTGCTAGCGATGGTTCACTGACAAATTACGCTCTCATTTGCCGAGACGATAGTTAGCATAGCCTTCAGCTACGTCGTTTGCTACGACCTAGCAAGGCGCCATTTATCTTGTGATGCATGTACCGTCAGACCGATGTTCACCAATTATGGATGAAAGTTAAGTATTCCAACAGATACGTAGTATTTTTGCTAGTCTCATATCCCTGACCTGTTCCAGACCTCAGGCCATCCTGCGTGAGCTTAAACGCGTGCCTTTCGGCTACCCGTCATTGTGGATTGGCTGTCTTGCCAGTCCACAACACTGCCAACTCAAATCCCTGCTAGGCTATTCTGGAACCAAATAAGGTAACTAGATGGCGTAGTCAACCTCTGATTTTGTAACAATTGTGGAGGGCAGTTGGCACCTGTCCCCCCCCCCCCCCCCCTCCCTCACGGCCTCATCCAGGGCCTGACTGTTAGGACAGGGACAGCCGCGTGGGTATTCGACTTACGATGGCTAGTCAGCTAAGGTGTGGAGGTTCCTTGTAAACGCTCCCTTGACTGTCGGATAAAGGTCAATTGTCTTTATAGTTTTCTCGAAATTCGAGCTCCAAATTGTAGATCTTGTTAGGGGGCATGTTTATTTTTCGGCGACTGAGTAAATTATTATATATGTGGTCCGTATTTGCGTGTGAAATTTCGTAATTTAAAATAGCATTCTTATGGACCACATTTTTGCAATTGCGGCTTTCAGCCAAGAACATGGTCCTTACACCGCCCCTTGCTACGGTAGGACCATAATAAAATGATTACATGTGTTACGATGAGCGTAGTGGTACACAGTTTGCGTGTAGAATTTTGTATTTTTAAGTAGTTTTCCTTATGAATCGTGTTTTTGCTACGGTGGCCTTCAGTTAATCACGTATTTTTGCTACCATGGCCTTCGTCAATCACGTGGTCAGGAGACTGTCTCTTGCCAGAGTAGAACCATAACAAAAAATTGTGTATGTTAGATAATATTTCCTATGTATTAAACAATGTAGTGAAATAGTGAGAGAAAGTAACTTCGTAGTATGTCGCATTTGCTTTTAACTAGGAGTAATAAAACAATTAAAATTAAGTGAAGACAGTTTAGATGCTTATTACCCGAATCACTTCTTTCCCACCATGTCCTCCCTGAAAAAACTTCAAAGTACTATTTGTTATGATGGAAGTGCAGTGTTAATGGTAAAAAGAGGTGGTTATCTGTATTAAGGAGACACAGAGAATCTCGCACGTTCATAACGCCACTTTCACCAACGCTTTCATGCTTGTAAAAATTTATGCGGATTAACATACGCTTTATCCGTTGAGTGCAACGGCCTTGCCGCAGTGGATACATCAGTTCCCGTGAGATCGCCGAAGTTAAGCGCTGTCGGGCGTCGTCGGCACTTGGATGGGTGACCATCAAAGCCGCCATGCGCTGTTGCCATTTTTCGGGGTGCAGTCAGCCTGGTGATGCCAATTGAGGAGCCACTCGACCGAAAAGCAGCGACTTCGGTCAAGAATACTATCTTACGACCGGGAGAGCGGTGTGCTGACCCCACGCCCCTCCTAACCGCATCCTCCACCGAGGATGACACGGCGGTCGTATGGTCCCGGTAGGGCACTCGTGGCCTGAAGCCGGAGTGCTTTTTTTTTTATCCGTTGAGTAATTAAGTAATTATTAATTATCATTATGTATCGTTAATCGGACCAAGTCTTTCCCACTGAGCTAAAACTCTGCACGGTATCTCTGGAAATTGAATTTGGTGTATGAAAATAGAAAGTGAACGTCCTCAGACAGTGACAGCAACTATGGTAAAAATCAAAGAAAAACAGCAGTCGTATCACGCATTTAAGCATGCAGTTTAATCCCAGGCAGTTACAGCAACCCAGTTAGTATTGTGAATATATTTCTATTGTTGAGTAATGGCCTGCTGAATTTGACACCCGCATTTGATAATATTTCCTGTATGTAATAACAGTCGCTGCAAGATACATATTCTCTGTAACGGAATACTAAACAAAGAAGATTGTGAAATCATTAATATATTCAATGTTCTTTTTGTAATTTTTAGGTGCATATGTACAGGAAGTATTTAGATAGTAGGAATACGAATTTCTTACGTGAAATATCTGAATAAATTGTGCTGCACATTAACTGTTTGGCAATCGAAGCAGTCGCAATTAAGTGGTGTATAAAGCATTTCTGCTTGTGTTGTAGTTTATTCGTAGACAATTTAATTAAATTCAGATATGAGAATATGATAATCCGTGATATTACAGTATCTAGAATTTTTCGATAGCAGTGTTAATTTGAAGCGCGACTGCACTTGAATGATGAACATCACTTACGTAATTGTAATATTCAACAAGTTGTAGTTTTCTAAGCACTCGAAAACTGAAATAAATATGTAAAGGGAATTGTGATACACTAATAGAAAAAATGTAACTGGTGTACTTCATGATGTTCTCAGTCTTGATGAATGAAGTTTTGTGATGAGGTGGGACTCGTTTAACTTGTTCCCTTCTGCAAATGAACTGTCCAAGCACATCTTACCTGCTTCACAATCTTTACTGGACACTGGAGATCTTCATTGTAATATTTTATGTTGCATGTACGGTATTTATATCTAGTATGTACTAAAGTCGATAATTACATAACGTGGCCTATTCAAGGTAACTGATGTGCTTATTGCGCAATAATTAACCAGAAACATTATGTAGTGATTTTGCAGTGTATAATAACTTAGTCCCTCGTAGAATACCTTCACCTGTAATTCATGTGCCCTTGTAAAATGAAAACAACATATAAACTTCCTCTTACCTCGATATTTAGAAACGTGTATATAAGAAAAACTTGCACAGCAGACAGGCCCTGCATTTATGAATGTAGAAATTGTATGCTGTTTGAGGATTTTTTACTTTTCGTCGGTGTATAAGATTTTGGCTTGATGTTTTTAATTTACCTATAATATTTCCTTTCTTCCACCTCAAGATGTCGTTTCACAAACTGAGTTTGTGCTTACCTATCCAGGCAATCTCAACGACACTAATTCCTTCTTAATCGTAACTCTTTGTAGACTAATGAACTGCATTTAAAAGTTCGATGCTCTTATTGCTCTATTTCTGTAACAAACTTAGTAATTACTAAAGTCTCACTGTGTATTAATATCTAGCTGTTCTTAATATATACACAACGCTTGAATCTTCGTATACGAGTTAAGTCGACTGCAAGTGAAATTATCATGTCGTTTCTTTGCATACTGACAGATTTGCGTACCTAGGAATAAATGTTATTTTTCTTTTTGGCTTTAGTGCAAGACCAAGCTTGGAGTTCAGGTGTCAGCACTGAGAAGAGATTCATTTACGTTCAACGTACTCCACAGTTCTGTTTAAACGTAATTATTCAATATCAGGTAGGGCTACTAGCGGTGTTTCAACCAAATACTAAGAAAGAAAACTAATAAACTCGTTTTTAGGCAGCAGTTTGTAACGCAAAAACTGAGAAATTCTTACGATTGACTCTCAGAGATAGAAACATAATTAGTCGTGAAAAACCGACTTAAGAAAATTTTAATCTCAGTTTACAAGTGTAAGTCATGCATATTGTACAGCAAAGGCGAAGACCGTGAAGATAAAGCAATTTTTTAATTCGCTGAGAATTTCGTCGTCTTGTAAAGAGCTGCATGATTTCTCGATGCGTACGGAGCAGCCTTTCTACTAGGCTCATTGGTTGTAGAGAAACGAACAGAAACGTGTTTAACAACACACATATATTTTCGTGGATATATAGAAAGCCCTCGACAACGTAAAAAGGGAAACATAACAGAGGTACTGTCAAAGTAGAGGTAGACTACGGGACCCACACTTGGTATGAAACCTCTACAAAAACGAGACAGCTGTTGTTAATGAGCCTCAACACAATAAGCTTCGATTTAAAAATAAGTCCGCCAAGAATGTAGACAATTACCAATTATTTTAGAGGACGAACAGGAAGGCAGAGAACAGAGGTAGATGTAATAAAACATGACACAAGCCGAGGAGATAGCCGTCCTGTCTGAAATAGAAGTTCACGAAGCCATGCTACATACAATCGATAAAGTTTTGGGAAACGAATAAAACATGAAAATAAAATGGCTTGAAAAAAGGAGAGAGACAAAAGAAGGCAAGCGAAAGCCCTTATACCTTATGTTCAGTAATCTGGCTTACCTACTTGTCATGAAATGAGATGACGAGTGGTGGAAGAAGCAAAGCAGGATAATCTAATCCAATCTAATCTAATCCAACCTAAGATGCAGAATTTCCAAATCAACAAGTGCCACCTACAAATAGAATACGTTAACACAAAGAAATATCAAACCACAAATCAGGGAAATGTTTCTGAAAACATCTAGAATGAGGTAATGTGTGGCTTTGAGAACTGAATCTTAAGAAGTGAAGAAAGGAAAAGGCTGAATTTTACAGGCGCCCCCTGATTGTCAAAAAGATTCCTAAGGTCACAAGTCACGAAGTCCGCAACAGAATGAGAGATGAGTTTATAGACCACAAGTTGAAATACATAGTGCAGGTTATTGGCCATCTATTGAAACAGAAAAGAGTCCTAACACAATATCAACAGAAAAAACTAGAGGAAGGCGAGGTCTCAAGTAGATAAATTAAAGCATAAATGAATTAGGATGTAGCTCCTACACACAGATGAAGAAGTAAATAGAAGCACGTGTATACTGGAGATCTTCTGTCAACCAGACTGTTGTCAATCAAATCACTTAGTAAGCGCAAAAGGAAGAACGTTAGTATCCGTATCTCTGACGCAATCGTAAAATTACAGAAGGAAGATCGGGACGCTTTTGATTAATTTCTCGATAAAACAGGGATATTTAATCTCACGTGAACACTGCTTGACAAGAGACGTGGGCATGCGTAAGAGGACAAACTGTCAGATAGTTAGATTCTCTGTACTCTAATACAACCACATGTCTTTATTTAAACAAGAAATTTTACTGTACTTTTACTTGAACGAAGTAATTCTTTTTTGAGATACTCTGCTGCAATATGTTGTTAGATGAATAACTATGTGAATACACAAAATGTGAATGCAAGAGCGAAGTTGAAATTTTGAACCTCTGCCAAATTAATTACCAGTTCAATTTTGTTACTTCAACAGAATGCATCCCGATTCCGGATCAACTAACGGACTAGCAGAATTTCTCTATTCGTGCAGTGTTCAGTAGTGTAACTCTCAGATCAGCGCAATATATTTGGCTGTGATTCGCAAAATACATACGAACTATCTCACCAAAGAAGTTATTTGTCATTATCCATTGCGCTGAAGACATTCACGACGAAATGAAAACCACCACCAACTGCACTGCTTCGGCAGCTTTGTAACAAGAATTTATTACCTCTTGTGACGTTAGTAACATCGGAACCGTAGGTTTGATAGTGTGAATTACAATGTAATAAAAAGCGACACACCACGAAGAAATGATCCAAATTGGATGGAAATCGGTAGATAAGATGTACATGTATAGGGAGATTTACCATAACAGTTTCAGAAAGGTTGGGTGATTAAGTCAGGAGAAAGAGCTTCTCAAAGTCAGCAAGCCAATGACACGTAGGTCCATCTCTGGCTCTTATGCAAGCAGTTATATGGCTTGGCATTGAATGATAGAGTATATGGATGTTCTCCTGAGAAATATCGTGGCAAATTCTGTCCAACTGGCACGTTAGATCATCAAAACCCCGAGCTCGTGGGAGGCCCTGCCCATAATGTTCCCAACGTCCTCAACTGGGGAGAGGTTCGGTAACCTTCCTGGCCAGTCCATCGTTTAAAAAGCACGAAGACAAGCAGTAGAAACTCTTACCGTGTGCTGGCAGTCATTATTTTGCTGAAATGGGGCGTAAAATATTGTCGACATACCGTTGTGCTGTACATGTGCCGCAGATGACAATCAGAAGGAATGAAATGACACACCAGACCAGACGGCTGTCGGACATCATGGCGGGCGACAGTCAGGTAGGTATCCCACCCATGTCTTGGGCGTCTCCAGACCGTCTTCGGCCTGGAATCTCATTGACTGGAGTAAATTGCCTTCATTGACGAGTCCTGCTGACCCTATGACCAGCAAAGACGTGTCTAGAGATGCCCCGGACAGTGGTGGGATACCAACCTGATTGTCGCCGCCGTACTGCCCGACAGCCATGGATGATGATCTAGAGTGCCATTTCATTTCATAATAGGACGTCTTTGGTTGTCGCCCACTGCGTTCTTACAACACAGTGTTACGTCGACGATATTTTACGTCCAATTTGGGACACCATTCTAGGCTTACATTTCATCAAGATAATGCCCACTCCCACACAGCAAGAGTTTCTTTTGTGTGTCGGCGTGCTTGCCAAACCCTATCTCGGCCAACAAGGTCGCCGAATCTCACCTTAGTTGAATGCAATTGGAGCATTATGGGCAGGGGCCTCCCACCAGATCCATTTACTAGAGACAGGGCGTTGGAGTGTCAACTTAGTTGATGATGGAATTCTCAGCAGATTCTAGAACTGCGGAGTTTCTGACGGTCCTAAAACGGTGGATAGGGGTCATTCTGACCCCCCCCCCCCCAAAAAAAAAATTCATATTTGACTTAAACAAATACTTTTAGTGTTTGTGAATCCATACCTCTCTTTCTAATAATCACAATGATTATTTATCACGATAATTAATAATTACTTATTGATTTGAGCAACAAAATATCTTGCAAATTTATTGTTTCTGATGCTAACAAGTTTACTAAGCTGCAGATTTTCATTTCCTAACTATTTGTACAACCTCCTAGGCAGTATATTTAGTCCACATTACCCTCGCGTGCATTCTACACAGGGCTTTATATTACTTTTCACTGAAGTCATTGGAAAGTGCCAGACGCACTTAGCACACGTGACTTCTGTTTTACGAGCACATTTTCCGCACATGGCTTTGTGACAGTTTACTCAGTTTTCGCTGGTCTTGTTAACTTTGCAGAGGCAGATTTGGCACTTACACCACTTTCTAGGTGGTTTCAGTCGTATATTCTCTTCATTTGCCTGATGTTCTTGCTCTTGAGTTCATTCGTCAGCTAAATTATGAACTTAGGAACTTGTTGCTTTCCATTTTCTTGTCCGATATTATATTGCAGATGACCCATGCATTTGTTGTCGGCATGTCCAAGATGTTGTGGGAGACATGGTTCAAATGGCTCTGAGCACTATGGGACTTAACAGCTATGGTCATCAGTCCCCTAGAACTTAGAACTAATTAAACCTAACTAACCTAAGGACATCACACAACACCCAGTCATCACGAGGCAGAGAAAATCCCTGAAACGGGAATTGAACCCGGGAACCTGGGCGCGGGAAGCGAGAACGCTACCGCACGACCACGAGCTGCGGACTAGAAGACATGCATTGGCCATCTCCTACATTCAACCTTAGTAGTATATTTACCGGTCGTCTGGTCAACCACATCCACCCCATACTTCGTTGCACTGTAGATTGTAATGGTTTCACATTTCCTCTTTCTTTCCTTACTTCTTGCTACTTCAGCATGCAGTGTATTCAGAAAAATGACATTTTTATTCTTCTATCCTTGGCATAGAGTCATGGTACAGTCCGTGTTGCCACTATGGTGCATGATGGAGAGTATTTCTGTACTGGGCTTCCATATTTCATCGACGATTCCATGACGGATCTTGTTGATTTTACCAACTAATGAAGTTTTCTTTTCTTTGAGTTTCTTAGCTAGATGGAGAGACGTAAAGTTGTCCGTCGCCACATTTCTTCCTTGATTTACAAATGGCTCCATGAGATGCAAAACGACGTACTCTCCAGTTGGTTGCTTCTCTCGAGGCCTGTCCTCTTTGACTAGGTATGGGAAAGCATTACATATATACTTTATCATTAGATCGACAGCCAACCAGAATCTGAGATCATGTTTGTCTGGTTTATTGGTCATGAACTGAGTGAACCTGCATGTTATTTTGCTTGGTAAAAGTTGCTCGTCAATGGTTTTATTTTCTCCAGGGTGATAAGAACGAATACTTTTTTCAATGAAATTTAAACAAATCTCAGATACAAGAGCGAATTTTTTTGCCTGCCAAGCGTTTAGCTCGGGTTGATTTTTCTTCGAAACGGAGAAATCTGAGAATTTTCAGAAATATGTCCCTTGACATAATATCTTTGACAAAAATAGGCATCCAAGCGTGCAACCAGAGATCATTCACAGACATATCTTTTGTACAAATCATTCCCCGAACATTCATGATGTCTATCAATTTCTCGTCCCTCAAGTGATAAAGTCCTGTCACTGTTTTTTAATACTTTTCGAGCATTTGATTCTGTCTATTTCTCCATGAGATGTAGCACTGCTCCGTCAAAAATAAGATACTGGTGATAGAGTCGTCTGTTCGTTGGCAAGCTTAAGGAATGGGACCTTCTCTCTCCTTCCGAACGTTCACAGCTGACATTCTTCCAAAAGATGAAAAATTGGCAATCTCCCACACCGTTCCATCCTTAGAAACTATCTTCGTAGACGCTTTCAAATGTGCCAGCTGTGGTGAAAGCGCTGATGATTGAAGTAGATCACAATGTCTCCACCTTGACGTGCTTCAGATACATAATTGAGCCGTGTGTGGCTCGTGTTCCCACCGTCGTGTATTTTACACCCTGTTTTAACGTACTTCCTCCTCAGTACGTTAATTTAAGTTACTACTGTCACTGAGTTGCTGCTTTACCTGACCGTGAGCGGCGCTAGCAGCACGTTTCGATATGTGCCCTCTCTTGGTATCTTTGCTCGAGTGCTATTACATCCCGGTCGTTGCCTGTCGTAAGGAGTTCGGGTTGCGGGTTCGGGTCTGCCAGCCAGTCAGCTGGAGCGTGTATGGAACTGTCCGTTCGCTACGAGCTTCGTGGTTCACCGACCCAGGACGTCAAAGTTGAGTTGTGGTTTCAACTATCCAAGCCACGTCCATTCATGTTGAGGAGGTCTACATCTACATCTACATCTACATGATTACTCTTCAATTCACATTTAAGTGCTTGGCAGAGGGTTCATCGAACCACAATCTCCCTATCATTCCACTCCCGAACAGCGCGCGGGAAAAACGAACACTTAAACTTTTCTGTTCGAGCTCTGATTTCCTTATTTTATTTTGATGATCATTCCTACCTATGTAGGTTGGGCTCAACAAAATATTTTCGCATTCGGAAGAGAAAGTTGGTGACTGAAATTTCGTAAATAGATCACACAGCGACGAAAAACGTCTTTGCTTTAATGACTTCCATCCCAACTCGCGTATCATATCTGCCACACTCTCTCACCTACTACGTTCGTTTCGGTGGCTCACTGTTGGGGAGGTTTTTCTGTGAGCAACACCGAGTGTTTCCATTGCTGAAATTTAGCTGCCATGCGGTGCAATTAACTATATTGGTTGACTACAATTCTAGTGTACCAGCGGAATTTTCTGCCTTGTGGCCGTTAGTGTTCCAGTTACCTGCCCTGGCCACTAACGTAATTTCAGGCAGAGTCCTTTCCTCACCTATTGTCGCTGTCCAACTTGGTGTGTAATTTTGACAGCTAATATATACTTCATTGTGGATTATCACGTTCGTAGCCTTTTGTGTTTGAGTTCTCATGTACTGATTGATATCGAGCAACTCGTTGTGTCGGTCGGTCCGTGGCTGTCCCCGATGGGTTCCGATGGATCAAGTGTAGTTGGTCTCACCACCTGTCTCACGTAAGTGAACGAGGGCAGACCGACCTCCCTGGAGGCTTCTGAGTGCCGTTGTCTTTATTGTCTTTCTCACCGGTGTTTAATTATCTTTGTTTAGCTATTTAACATTTAAGGCTGATGGTTATATTTCTTTTTTAAATTTTGAAAATTTACTGTGGGCTTTCTGCCCTGCAACCTTATTCTTAAAATTATCTTTCAAGCTTAAACATTGCAGCCCTCTGCCTTAACAGATTGTGGTATTTTAAAATTTTGAAATTTAATTGTGGCCTTCAACCATTTGTATTGCACCTTGCATATGTTTGTTCTATCTATTTTTGCCTTGAGGCTTTCCACCTAGCTGTGATATATATATATATATATTTTAATTATTTTATTTGCTACTTTAACTGCATTTTTATCTTGTTTATTTTTAAGAATTCTTGTTTGGAGGTCTTCAGCCGTGATGGAGTTGCATCTTGTAACAGTTCGGCTGTATGCCGCTTTGGTTGTAAATGTGTTATTAAATTACAGTAAATTACAATTTTAAGGTGAAACTGGCCCTTTCCAAAATCCTGATGACTTGTTCTGCACATTGGGTTTAGCTGGTGTTTCAATAATCATCATCTTCTCATTGAAGTCAAATTTTTATTCAGCTTCTGAATTCTCTAAGAGATGTAACAGTTCTTGATCAGATAGTCCACGCCGAGGATACATGCTCGAAAACGTGTTTCGCATACAGAGATTACTGCCTGAACGACACGATAAAAACAGTGGTAGATTGAAATTTAAACATGTCAGGTTGCAAGAATGAGCATCAACTTCTTTACATGATTGCTCACTGATGCCACATCATTGTTAGATAATTTCCTTATATTCAGAAGAGACCTTACAGTGGTGTCATACAGACCACTTCAGCCATTATCGGTATGCCGAGTGAAATGTCGAAGAAGGTATAAATATTTTGTATATCCTAAGAATCATCGTAAATGGGATAAAAAAATTAGGAAAAGTCATACAGTATGAATTCATTAACGAAGCAAATAAATTAGATATGACAGTGGAGGAAAAAATGTGACAGTGGTCATTTTGACCAATTCCGCCGTTCTAGTGTTAGGAGGTAATAAGCATTTTAGAATGAGATTTTCACTCCGCAGCGGAGTGTGTGCTGATATGAAACTTCCTGGCAGATTAAAACTATGTGCCGGACCGAGTATCGAACTCTGGACCTTTGTCTTTCGCGGGCAAGTGCTCTACCAGCGAAAGGCAAAGGTCCCGAGTTCGAGTCTCTGTCCGGCACACAGTTTTATCTGACAGGAAGTTTCAATAAGCATTTTGTTCATTAAGTTGCTATTTGCCTTTTGTTATCAGTATTCATATAATTCCGCTGAGATTGTTTAAGTACGTAAGCTATACAAATGCTATACGCCTTTTGCATATCAGTATTCATGTAATTCCCCTGAGATTTTTTAAGTCGACTCTAGTATTAGTGATATGTTTGTGCTTCCCTCACTGTTACGTAATCCCGTGGTATTATATACAGCATGTTTGAACGACTTTACATTAAATGTCTACTGGTGACAGATCACGTCGTGGGGAACAACATTTTGGAGGCAAAATATTTTCTGACGCTTCCCAGCGACGCTAGGTGTCCTTCGCCGGCACTGGGACGACGAGATCTCACCGAACTAGCACGGTCTATTAACCAGGTACGCTGCATAGTACATACCTCGGTAAATTGGTAGAGTGGTTATCAACTACAAAACCTTAAGAATGAGTGTCTGTAAGGGGATAAAGATACGTTAGAAGCGAATGGGCAACTTTAATTTTGCTGTTTCATAAGGAGTTGATTCGTAGTTTATAGTCAACACACAAGGCCCACTCACGCAAAGAGTGCTTACGCCCTGCCGCCACTCAGGGGCATAACCAGCACAAAAGGACACTTAGTGCTGACGGAAAGTGTCGAGGAACATTTTGTCCCTCACAAAAGTTGTTTCCATGACATTTGATGCAAAGTCTTTGAAGCACCCTGTATACACTGTGGTGACAAGTAGTGGGATAGTGACATGCACATATGCAGAAGACACAGTATCGTATAAGCAAGTTGCAAAAGTGCAATGCATTGGTGGAACTGTCATTTACACTTAGGTGATTCATATCTAAAGGTTTCCGATATGATTATGGCCGCAAGATGGGAATTAACAGACTTGGGAATGACAGTAGGAGCTAGACCCATGGGACATTACATTTTGCAAATCGTTAGGGAATTCGGTATTCTGAGATACACAGTATCAAGACTGTGCTGAAAACCGCAAATTTCAGGCATTACTTCTTATCACGGACATACAGTGGCCGACGACCTTCACTTAAGGACAGAGAGGAGCGCTGTTTGCGTAGAGCTGTCAGTGCTAACAGATAAGCAACACTGCCATCAATAACCACAGAAATCCATCTGAGCCGTACGACAAAAGTATCTGCTGTAATATTATGACGTAATTTGTCGTTAACGGGGCTATGGCAGCAGACAGCTGATGCTAGTGCCGTTGCTAACAGCACGACGTCGCTCCAGCTCCACTCGTGGGGCCGGCCGCGGTGGTCTCGCGGTTCTAGGCGCGTAGTCCGGAGCCGTGCGACTGCTACGGTCGCAGGTTCGAATCCTGCCTCGGGCATGGATGTGTGTGATGTCCTTAGGTTAGTTAGGTTTAAGTAGTTCTAAGTTCTAGGGGACTGATGACCACAGCTGTTAAGTCCCATAGTGCTCAGAGCCATTTGAACCATTTTGAACCACTCGTGGGCTCGTTTCCGCATCAGTTGGACCCTACACGATGGCCTGGTCAGATTAATCCAGCTTTCAGTCGGTAAGAACTGATGGTCGGGTTTGAGTGTGGCGCCGACTACACGAAGCCATTGATACAAGCTGTCAACAAGTCACTATACATGTTGGTGGTGGCTCCATAAGGATATGGGCAGTGTTCTCATGAAATGGACTGGTTCCTCTCATCCAGTGGAATCGACCATTGACGAAATGGTTATGTTCGGCTGTTTGGAGACCATTTGCAGCCATTCATGGACTTCGCATCCCCCCCTCCCCTCCCCCCGAAACAACGATGGAATTTTTATAGATGACATTGCACCATGTCACCGGGCCACAGTGGTTTGCGATTGGTTTAAAGAACATTCTGGACAATTCGAGCGAATGGTTTGACCACCCAGATCGCCTAGCACGAATGCCGGGGACTTCAAACGACGTGCCGAGTCCAAGTAACGTCGACTTGCTGCACTACGAACCAGGAGCAATCGCATCCATTAAATATCTGGGAGTACGCGATTAAAAGTGGAAAAATCACATAAAACTAATTGTTGGAAAGGCATATGCTCTTCATTACAAGAATCCTTAGAAAGTTTAGTGCACCTCGAAGAAAGTTAGTTTAGAAACCTCTCGCCCGCCCGCCCGAGTATTATCCATCACTTTGGAACTGTTACAAGATTTGAGAGAGGAACTGGAGAAAATGCGGAGTCGTAAATGTCCTTTCCGATTCGTCTAGTAGGGGCGAAATGATCACAGATATTCCCGTCTAATTCTAATGGCAAACACCGCAAGAGAGGCGTTTCGCATTTCGCTTTGGCCTATCGTTAAAATTCTGAGACTCTTCGTTCTTAGGACAGTCAACGAATACATTCCTCCAGCCTACGAACACTTGTATGTCGTGAGAAGATCATGAAGGCTTATCAACAAGAGGTCTTCCCCAAAAACTACTCTCCGTGACATACCACAAAGTAGCTAGCGGAGTATAGATGTAAATGCACGAATGAAACGTTTGAAGACTTACCAGCTCTTCAAAGTAGGCTTTCCAGTAGTCAGTGACTAATCTGTGCGAAGAGTATAAGGTGGAAAAAATCTCAAGATTTTGCAGAGTATTGCTCATCGAGCGTTGAACCAGGGGCAGGATAGTTATGACAGCTGTGGATCGGAGACTAGTAACTGGAACTGCTTGCGTGATACGTACTGCTCATAGTATTATGTTGTCCGATAGAATCCTTGTTGTAGGCATGCACAGATCATCTGCACCGAGAAGCAGTGGCAATATTATCCTAACTTTCGTTCTTTTGGGCTTCGTTGGGGCCTGAGGCTATTACCAAAGGCGTCCTCCCAAGATATAAGCTACGTCAAAGTGATTGCGAACCATCTACATACTTTGATGGCTTGATCCTTCTTCAGTCGTTTACAGAGCTTTCCCAGCTGGTAGATTCGCCTGACACCAGAATGTTACAATGCTTTGAAGGAAAGCATCACTTCTAGTTGTAATCTTGGCTACCAAAACTTACAATAACTCTGTTACTATTTAGTGTCACCTCAGAACTACTTGTAATCTGGTGTTAACTACTTCCAGACCCAAAGTCAATTAGCAAGTTCTCCATTGTAAACAGGGTACTTCGCTGGATATAATCAAAGAAGCTGAGGATCTGTTGAATATCAGTCGGTGAAGCACTTGTATGGACAGTATCTCCAAGACATTCAGTGGCAAAGTTATGAAGGACTTGAGACACTACACGAAGAAAAAACCGGGGTTTCAAAATGAAACGTAACATTTTCTGAGTTTATACGTGTTCAGTGACGAGATATACATTTCCTGTAGTGCAAAATCATCTTAAAACATTGACTGTTCGGTAAATAGAAACACAGCAAAAATTTGTTTCAGAGACCTGCGTAAAATTAGTAAAAATTTAAACTACACTTCAACACGTAAATTTAACGAAGGATGACTATAATACAGTTCTTCAATATTTTATTGGTATTGTTGCATATTAGGAACTACGACAACATTTAGGACAGTTTTAGTTTGTGTTAAAATATTTCATCCTCATTCTGTTTGTACATCGTAGAGTCCTTGGAGGACTTGTGTGTCTCGGCTTGAATACCTTCATTTTCTGTTTTCTCTTGTATCAGATGTGCAAACCCTAAGACAATTCGAGTAGCCACAGCAATTCCTCCATATTTAGTAACTCTCGACATTCCAGAAAGTATGATTTAGAAAAGTGGCACCAACTGTGACAATTTTCTCCGTCAGAGAAAGTGTTGTATCATTACAAGACAGATTTTTTCTGCGCTGAGACTAAACAGACCCATTTTATAGTAGAGTAAATGTAATGATGCCGTACAGCAATAGTATGACATTCGCTTTAACTGTCACTTTATTCAAATAAAACATAAGCGCATGTATGTGTGTACATTTAGGATATTTCTGCATTCGTGCATGAGGAGCGATTGTTTATCTATGCTGTGTCTTCCTTTCCACGTGGTTTACTAACACCTGTACTGGAGAGTGAAGTGCGTGTTGTCGTCATATTTACCATTGACAATATTGTGAAACAATAAACAAAACAATTGCTTCAAAGTACAGCTTACTGTCACACTCAGCCTCGGTTGTGCACCCGGCTCAGCAAAGCGTAATATGTATACGAGGCATTCACCAGCTGAAAAACATGAATTTACATCAAAAAGTAGCACTATTTAAAAATTGGTTTGTTTTATACACAGACAAATCCTTAAAAGTTGAATACACAGCACAGATTTGGAATACAATAGTCATAAGAAGCAGCAGCTGAACAGTTATTGGGAGTCACTCTCATATGTGTGCATATGTTTTCGACGGAGACCGTAGTTTTCGAGTTATTGAAGAAAAACGTACAGAAGAGCCCTTAAAATGCACTCCCACTCCCATACTCAGCCCCCATCAGTCAAGATTTCTAGTACGCTGTTCATGGCACTCTCCCACACCACTGTTCAAAACTTTGGTACTGTAGGGCTTATTTCCACATCCGACCTTTTTTGCTCTTCACCGACTGGCCTGTTTAGTCGAATACTCCCAAGTTGTAAAATTGATGTTTGTATAAATTTTAACTGATAATGTAGTGATTTTAACAGTATAACAAAACAGTTACATCGTTGTATCCGCCAGCCCTCCTGATGGTGAAACTACTCTTTTTGTAAAGGTCGAATTGTATTTCTAAGCGTAGCACACACTGAAGCCGTTTTCCTTCCATTACGCTCACGGGCATGTGTAAATCAATAATTTTAACTAAATAGCCGACTATGCTGGTGGCGTAATAGTGCAGTCAATAAAGACAAAAAAAAAAAGATCGAATATCGGGAATAGTTCCATAGTCGGAAATTTTTTCACAGTGGTGGGAGAGAATACCATGAACAACATACTACAAATCATGATTTCTCGTAAATGAGTGTGGGTATGGAGGTGCGTTTCAAGGTCAGTTCTGTACGTTTTTCTTCTTAAAAGAGGCCATGTTCATTTTTTCTGTAGCACTAATAGTTCTCGCATAGCGAACGAGATAGAATGAAAATCTCGCTTGTGGTTTTTGAAGGCCCGCTCCTGTATATGCATAAACTGCATCTTTAATTTGACTGAAAGTGCTAGGCGTATATAAACAACTCTGCGGAAACTACATTGTCTTCACAGTAACCATAACAACTCGTGACTTGCTATGACCTATGAGCGCGCGTTACTGTATTAGTCAAAAACTGGTTGTGGGACAAAATCTAATGTCTCCAAATTCGCTGGTGTATTTAGTTTTTTTCTGCTGTAGCATCGACAACAGATCACTCATTCAGTGCGTTTTGAACTGGAAGATGTGCCCAGCAGCGAAAGACGGCCATTCCTAAGCGTCAGATGAGGGAGTTATCCACCTCTCGCTGCTAGTATAAGGAATGTGAGAATAGTCAATCCCTTGAGAACTTTTACCTGAAACATCCCCTTTAGCATTAATATCGAAGTTAATAAACGTTTTTTTGAAGACAGTCTCCTACACACACACTGGGGAAACTACTTAATGACATTAAATTCTATTTAATATTCTTTACATTTTGTAAAAATTCGTAGGTTATGTAGTATCTTAATGAAAGTACCTAGATGTGGCCGACTGTGTTACATCATGTTGAATTACACGCAGAAATATAATTAGTCGGCACCTGGAACTTACAAGAAAACCGCGCCTACATGTCATCACCGGTTTCGTTCAGATTTCCTGTTACTTCTTTTACAAAAATACTAATAAATACAATTATTGAGAATTATTTCGGCTTATCTACAGTGTAAGTAAAGCTAAAAATGAAAATAAAAAAGAAAATTTTCCGCATAAAGAGTCGAACATACTTCCCTTCGATTACTGTTCTGTGCTTTCTCCGCTACGCTAACCACTGCCTGGAAACTAACATAAATGGCTTATGCCTCGCCCGATCCGCGCCAGAGACACTGTTTTATCTAAAGACTTGGCGATCTGGAGCTCCGACTTCTATGACTTCATTTATGGGCAAACCTTACATACACCATGAATTTGGACGAAGTCGGTGATGACGAGTAGGCGCGGTGCCCTTGTTAGTGGAATCAGACACGCGAGAACATTCTAACAAACTGAGCCGATTTAATGTCATTTTGATAGGAGATTATTACTGCATGACCAGAGTTGGTCAAGTATACTACAAAAAAACTGCAGGAGATAAGCGCAAAGAAAAAAGAAATCGGACTTCTACTTGATGATCACCCACCACTGTCCAAAATGCTACTATGATGATACATACAGTCATCACAATTAAACCGCTACCTTGGGTACCAAAAGGCTGAAGGTCACGAAGTCAGGAATGAGATTACTTTCAGGCTACTCCTGAGTCAAGAGCCTCAAGAATGAAACAGATTCCGTAGCAAAGATGCACCTTGTTACATAGCTGTGCGGCATTAAGTTAACCCATGCCAGGCAGTTGGCTGTGCAGTAGCTCTTGTATTACGTTCTGCTGTCAGACTGTGCCACAAAATAAACATCTTTCGATGCTTCGCCGCAGAGACGTGTGTGACTAACCGAGACGAAGGTGGCCCTGCTGATGGGGTAGAGCTTGCCCGCGGTGACCACCAGCGGCTTCTGCGCGCGACACATGACGATGCGGAGAGCTCGCTTGAAACGCGGGCTGCCCTCGTACCACGAGCAGCCGTACGCCGCCTCCGACACCGCAGCCCCCTGCAACACACGGTGGTGGCACCTGCTCAGCTCCACAACCTGCTTTCCTTACGGATGATAATGAAAAAAAGGGACATGTCGTAAGTTATAGTACTAGACGGACCCGAAGAGGGCAAAAACTCAAAGGGAAGCCACAGAATTAATCATATCTACTCTGAAATGAGTTGGCTCAGGAGGGGAAAGCACTCATAAGACTGATGACCGAAAAGTATATGGATGGCTCTTTGTAAATGGGGAAGGTGTATTTGTCGCACTAAAAAATGAAACATATTGACCACGATAAAACTTGAGACTGCTTGCACAGTTTCACCATTATGAAAGTGACGTCCTCGGCAACGAACGCATTTCTCCCAACGGCAGAATACCGTCACTGTAGAATATTTCATTTTGTTGACGGGGCCACAACCTCACCTCTACTTGCCCCGTTTCATCGCTATCAAAGTGGAATCCTAGAAGGTGTTGTTTAAGTTATGGAAACAGAGGAAAATCGGATGGGGCCAGGTCGGGATTATAAGGAAGATGATCATTGACAGTGAAACCCAAGGCGTCGGATTGTTGCAGATGTCGTGGCGCTATTTTGTGATCTGGAATTGTCATGCTGAAAGGCTGAAAGAGAGGGACCCTTCGAATTCGAAACTCGATTGCACCACGCTATTCGTCACACGCCGACGTAGTTACGATACATACCACCATTTTACACGCTACAATATGGTGCCTTCTAGCGGCAGAGGTCTGCAAATATGTAGACATGAAGAACAAAGACGTAGAATGTTAATATCGTTTGTTTTATTGAAAAAGCTTTAACAGTTCCGTATAAAAATTCGGAGCCATTACTTTTCGGCACGCTCTCGTACATAACCGTCAACTGACAAAACAGACTAACATGACATGGTATCAATTGTTCTTAGTACTGGTTGCTTCACGCTGACAACCAATCATTTTCACGGTCCCTGTGCCCGCTACCAAAGCCAGTTAGACAACCACCTATTTTTCGGCAGGATCGCAACTCCTCAGTTTCAAGTCACATATACGAAGAGAGAGCGCTTTGTAAGAAAATTTAAGACCTTGGTATGCTCAGATGGTTCAAATGGCTCTGAGCATTATGGGAATTCACATCTGAGGTCATCAGTCCCCCAGAACTTATAACTACTTAAACCTAACTAACTTAAGGATATTACACACATCCATGCCCGAGTCAGGATTCGAATCTGCGACCGTAGTAGTCGCGCGGTTCCGGGCTGAAGCGCCCAGAACCGCTCGGGCCACCACGGCCGGCACCTCGATATGCGGAGGTACGCTGTCCAAGAACGGTGATACGGCACATGCAGAAAGACAACACACGTAATATGCAACTAGCACTAACACAATACCATAGATGACGAAAGTCAGAAGTGATAGTGAATACTGACATCGTCAAGCAACAGACACAAACGGTTGATACTACCGAGTCAGTTGATACCACCTAGTCATCTGGTCATCCGTTAGTAATTAATATTGACTATATATAAAACTTCAGACTGTGTACTGCTACGATATTTTAAATTTCTCCACACAGCGCTCTTTCGTTGCATTTATGCCTTGAAAACGACTGTGTGTGCACCTGTCAAAATATCGGTGGTAGTCCAAGATGTCTCCCAGCAGCAATCCCGTAATTTGTTTGAAAATTTTATGCGTCATGGAAACTCACGTTTCACGTGTTCCATGTTGCAGAACTTTCCTTACCTCTTCGAGAACGTTGTGTGCACTCCAGCAGTACAAATAGACCTGGATGCCGGGTGTGGGCAGATAGGACACGCTGTTCAGGACGGAGCTGCTGTCGGGGCTCTGAAAACAGCGCACGCGTGCGTTCATCACCAAATTTATCGTATACCTAGCACATATTTATAGCAGTGTGTGAGCAGGAGTAATATTTTAGGTGATAACATTAATTATGCAACTCATCTTCATATTATGCCTTGATTTCAGAGGGATACCACACCTCATATCTTCCGTGAACACAATAGAAACTTCACATAAGAGACAAATAAATATACAGAAAATACTATACGAAGAAGGCAACATAAAACACTTTGCGAATGGAATTTGTTCTATTGCTCTTTATAATTTAGAAGGAGAGGAAACGAATCATGCATCGATAGTTTTCCTTTTGCAGTGAATGATTTTGCCAACGGCCTTGCCGCAGTCGTAACACCGGTTCCCGTCAGGTTATCAAAGTTAAGCCCTGTCGGAGTTGACAAACACTTGGATGGGCCACCGTTCGGGTCTGCCCAGTGCTGCCAGCAAGCGGGGTGCACTCAGTTCGTGTGAGGAGAATAGAGGAGCTACCTGACAGAGAAGTAGCGGCTCCGATCACGAAAACTGATAACGGCTGCGGGGGGCGTTGTTCCGACCACATGCCCCTCCGTATCCGCATCCGGTGACACCTAAGGGCTAAGGAGGACACGGCGGCCTGTCGGTATTGTTGGGCCTTCAAGACCTGTTCGCACAGTGTTTCGTTTTTGATGAATCATTTCCGATGATAAGCAATAGTTTTTAGTTCACTGAAATGTTGTTTCACTATGCTCTATCGATGTTATCTAGAAGTTCGTACTTTCAAAACTTCAAGACAGGTAAATGTCTACTAACAAAGGTAAAATTATTGATCCATTGGATGACTAGCAACCAGATCGAAATATGTAAGTCGCTCATGTAATGTGTTACAATGTTGTCGTGATTCACGTAATAAGCAAACTAAAAGAATACAGACCGACTTAACAAAGCTTATGAGACGCTGGAACCTTTCCTTTCCCAAAAATTTGCGACAGCACCACAATTATAAGAATCCGTCAAGGGGAGATGTATTTAAAATAGCGGTGGTGTGCAACAGGTCAAAGAAAACGCACTGTATTTCGAATTCAACTTCAAGTAGATGTTATGGTCATATTTTGTTGGTGATTGAGTAGGTCAGACAACAGAGATACACCTATAGTAGAAGAAATGAATTAGGTAACAAATGTTCAGGGAGAGAACGACACTGTCATCAGGTACTAGCCACTGCATAAGCAATAAGCGAACTGTGCTCAGAGAAGGCTCAGTATTGGTGCTGACCCATAAATCAAACCAGAGAATATATTAAAACTTCGTCTGCATGAATTAATTCGTTGAACTGAAAACTGTAATCTGAATATTAATGTTGATCAAATACACATTTGCGTGAAAGAAATGAAACAGATACACGCAATGACTATTTATTTTCTTTTGATTCATCAGACTTCTGAATGGTTTGATGCTGCCCGTCACAAATTCTTCTCCTGTGCCACTACTTTTATCTCAGAGTATCACTTGCAACCTAAGTCTTCAGTTATTTTCTGGATTCATTCCTATCTTTGTCTTCTTCCATAGAGTAATTATCTCTGGAGTGAGCATTGCGTTCTGCGCATGTTGTCAACATTAAACCAGGATTGTCACGTGCGGGACTTCGCTGCGCGTTTGTGCTTTCCACAGCGTTTGAAGTTTGTAATATCAAGAGTTTTTGTTGTGTTTCACCGTTTGTTGATAGTGTAATACCGATGATGAATTACTGTTGTTGCTACGGACGCAAAGAAAAATATGTGAAAGGGGGGATAGCAACTTTTCTTGGGTACATACCATGGAGTCCTAATTATAGTTATCATATTAGTACGAGACACTGTATATGTTAAAAATTTCGAGACGCATTATAATTCAGGCTTGATTTTGCAAACCTATTTTTCTACGATTTTATGACTATATAATAGATATTACGGCTCGTACAAAAGCTTACAAACAATTGCTTTCTCGCCGGCCGCGGTGGTCTAGCGGTTCTAGGCGCGCAGTCCGGAACCGCGCGACTGCTACGGTCGCAGATTCGAATCCTGCCTCGGGCATGTATGTGTGTGATGTCCTTAGGTTAGTTAGGTTTAAGTAGTTCTAAGTTCTAGGGGACTGATGACCACAGATGTTAAGTCCCATAGTGCTCAGAAACATTTGAACCATTTTTTTTAATTGCTTTCTCTCGTAAATTTGCTAGTGGAACAGGAAAGGGAATGGTTAGTTGTTTCAGCAAATACTATCCTCCATGCATTTATCAGTGACTTTTCGATTATGTATATAGATTACTCAGTCTACTATTTATTTAACAAACTGGGAGTAAGTACGTAAAATGCGTTAAATAAATACTTCAAAGTGTCACCAGTAAGAAAAATTGTGCTTTAGGTCGCAAAAACGAGAAAATAAATACGCGCAAATAGGAGAAAAAAATGACGAATTAGCAGGAATATAATCGCTAATGTGTGGCAAATTCGGTGTTTTTCGGACACTTGAAAAATTACTAGCGTACTGTCAAGTCTTTTTGCAGGACTATCACTGCAAAAATGTACTTCAGGCTCTGTAATACTATAAAGTGCCGTATCATGCCGAAAACTACCAAAACTCGAGTCCATCTGAACTATGACACCTATCGTAAAGAAGCAGAATGCAATATCACTTGCCTTAAAAGTTACGTAGCTCGTTTATTCCCGGTATCAAATGGATACTGTTAAAATGTCTGCGCAATATATATACATAATCCACGACACGTACCAAAAGAATCCGTCTGTACTAGGGATGTAGTGACATTATAAATATACAGGGCGCAATACGGACAAACACACGACGTCCCGAGAACACGTCACCAGGCCGGCAATGTATGTTGACAACACGAAATCTGTTCTGCGCATGTGAATGCTCACTCCAAAGATATTTACTCTATGTCTTCTTCTATAGTCACTGCTCTCCACTGCTCCCCCGAGTACCACGGAAGTTGTTCCTCGATATCTTAAATTATGTCCTATCATTAAGTCCCTTCGACTTGCCAGTGTTTTCAATATATTCCTTTCCTCATCGATTCCTTATCTGATTACTCCAACAAATTTTCATCATTCTTCTGTAACACCACATCTCAGATGCTTCGATTCTCTTCTTGGCCAGGAATGTCCTTTTCGCCTCCTTGCTCCGCCCATCAAGGGTTATTTTCTGCCTAGGTAGCAGAATTTCTTAACTTCATCCCCTTCGTGACCATCAGTCCTAATATTAAGTTCTAGCTTTTCTCGTTTCTACTACTTCTCATTACTTTCTTCTTTCTTCGAGTTACTCTCAATCCAAATTCTGTACTCATTAGACTGTTCATTCCATTGAGCACATCATGTAATTCTTCTTCACTTTCAGTGAGGATAGCAATGTCATCAACGAATCCACAATCGATATCCTGTCACCTTGAATTTTAATTCCGTTCCTGAACCTTATGTTTATTTACATCATTACTTCATCAATGTACAGATTAAAGAGAAGGGGCGAAAGACTACATCCCTGTCTTATACCCATTTTAATCCTGGAACTTCGTTCTTGGTCGTCCACTCATATTATTCCCTCTTGGCTCCTGTACAGTCATGCTCAAAAGTATCCGAACGACCTGAATTGCATTTCGCCTGATTCGCATGCAACCCACATAACGCAGCTATCTAGCAGGTCCTCTAATCGCTCCTTGGTACAGTCGTTTGGCTGTTGAAAATGGCTCCAACAAGTCACCACTAGGAAACTCTGCTCTATATCGCAATAACTCAAGATGTAATGTAAAACCATGATACCAAAAATATCAGGGAACACCTTATCAC
This sequence comes from Schistocerca serialis cubense, assembly GCF_023864345.2. Classification (NCBI taxonomy): domain Eukaryota; kingdom Metazoa; phylum Arthropoda; class Insecta; order Orthoptera; family Acrididae; genus Schistocerca; species Schistocerca serialis. The sequence continues at coordinate 553,984,229 of NC_064639.1, forward strand.
AGATAAGACTGTCCTTAAGGCTTGTAAGCTCACATTTATTGCAATAAATGACATACCTGAAATGTTAGCACTCTCATTATTACGTCATTATTACGTAGTAAGTTCGTCATATTCATGATTTCCTCTTCAAAGTAACATACCGTATTTGTTATTTAACACAAAATGACATTAAAAACTAAGTAATTCACGAGCAGCTAGTTGAGAATATGTGTGAACTTCAACTGACACGACGAACGTTCTGCATATGGATTCAAACCCAGGTCATGCAGACTAAGATTTCGTGACTGACGGAAACTAGCAGTCATTCATGACTAGGCATACAGAGAGTGATATACCTCGATTTTAGACAGTATCAGTTAGCAAATATCAACTTTAAATTACATAACGTAAACATTTTTAACGGACACGAATTCCTACCCAGCATCTATTGTCCCTGTTAACGAACTACGAGAGATGTTAAATATTGCTTCTTCACAAGTAACTTACTTGAAACGCCGTGAGGTAAAGCTTTGTGTTGGACAGGGATTCGAACCCAGAAACTAATCCGATTGTTATCGAAGCTCAATCAACTGTGACATATCGGATATTCTCAGCAGTAGCTAGATGTTTTAATTGAAATGCCGAGACGAAACATTATTTTTTTCCATCCCACGACTCCAACCCAGAACCTATCGTTGTTATATTCTAGAGAAAACGAACGTTAAATATGGGTTTGTTACATCAGCAGCGACATGTGAGCATGATTGAACTAGAAATAATATGACGAAGAGTTCAGTGCTGACTGGGAATCGAAAAGTCTAGATCCGGCCATATGCATTATTTCTCAGCACTGTGGAATGCGCAAGTTCTGGAGGAACTGTTGTTGACTTCTGGAGGTGCTGTAGCTAGATGACAGCTAGTAGCGTCACGGTAAGTGTCGCGCACTGTAGATAAAAAGTCGCAGGTTCTCTTACATTCGCTGCTACATTTTTTAAAACGTGGTTCCGCTGTCTCTAGTTCAATCAAGTACAAGTAAAATAAGAGCCCTGTTCCTTTAAATGGCTATCAGTTCATCAAATAAAATAAAATTTTGTAATGTAAGTAAGGTGACTGGCGACAGTATTTCTGTTTACAATGACCTCCGCCTATGTCATGTCCCAAAGCAAACCGGCTCTGTCCAGTTAAGAATGAAGGAACGTGATGTTTAATGCGGATTCTGTATTTTAGCGTCTTTATCTTGAGGTTACCAGAGGTAAAGTAAATCTGTTTGTGCCTCTTAAAAGTAAATGCCTGAATCCATGGATTGCACTGATGATAGTTCGTTCCACCAGACCATTGTGGCCACATTTCCCAGCCCCAGGTGTGTGCTGTAACGGATGATGTGCTTAGCTTACAAAATTAGTCACGCTGAAAAAAATGCGAGTCTATTAAATGGTTAAGTAGAAGCAAGCTTCTGACGCGGAGATTATGCCATTCTCGCTTCAACAGGATGTAAAGACTCTCCTAGGCATCATAGCCTCCATGTGAAAACATTTTGAAAATTTCACTGATTCAGGAGATTTCATATTTCGAGAAAATCCACTGTGAAGTGTGAAGTTACCGGATTATTCGATTATTACCGTCATTATTACTATCATTTTCTTTATACCGCTGCTGGAACACATGTGCTTGAAGATCATTTAATTCCGTTTGGTCATTATGGAAGTAGTTGCCCAAGAATCGGTTCTTTCCCTGTCTGTGGAATCCTTTTCATGTTAATATCAAACATCAGCAATTACTCCTAGATTACATTAAAACTAAAGTAATTGATGAAGACGTATCTTGATTAAAAAAACGCGCTGCCTTTCTTCATTTACTTGCACCTAGAAATGGCTGTCGAATACTGCCAAACCAAAAGCCAAGGGATCTTACTGCCTTCCGACATACGTCGCTCTCAGTTTTTCCATATGATTTGGTCGACGTGTTCTGTTTCAAGTTGAGTATGACAGAGAATGTTTTAGAAAATCAATTGTTTTCCTTTGCAATAAACAGAAAGATTTTCATTCTAAGCTTTCCAAGTTCAAAATTTTCGCAATATTAGTTCAAATTTAATATTCGCTTCTATAATGTAGGAAAGTATTTGAAGTTAGTGGAAGTTAGGCGACACTGCAGTGGAATGCTCATGTATAAATCTTACGCTACTGATGTGCAACTGGGATGTCGTATATCTACACGCTTGGACGTATTGTCATTGTAGTTGTATGTGATAACAGAATCAAAGTAGGGGGGACAGAGGGGGAGAGGGAAGAAGAAGATGACTGTAACGACAGATGAACAACTGTTGATGTACTTTGGTGGCGTAAGACAGGGACAGTGAGAGAGGGGTTTTGAAGTGGTACCAATAAAACATTGTCCCCTATAATCAGATTCTAGCTCGCTTGCCAAATATGAATGGTAGAGACATAACGAAGTGGATAGTCGTTTTCACAATTAATTAGCCGTCATATCGACGATCATTTAAAGATGGATTTCATATGGGCCCTAGGCAGCCATCCTAGAATAATGTTCGTAATCATTACGCAGATTCCCAGCAAAATCTGTTGAATTCGTGTTAGAATGTAACATGTGTGTGTGTTTCTTTTTTTTTTCTTTTTCTTTTTTTTTGCATGTTAATAGTGAAAAGTAAGACCCGAGGTATGTGCTTGTGGATGGTAAATATTGCTTGGTGTTCAAGGTGCTGTTTCTACGGTCCCACAGGGGCTATGGAGAGTGAGGTTGGAGTGGGTCACCAGTCCCCTGACGTCTCAACACATGCCCTACCATCCTATTCCTGCTTATGAGTTTTCGACACATTTCTCTCCTTCTCGATTCGGCTGCGAACGTCCTCATTTATTATCTGTTCGTTTCATGTAATATGCAGGAAGTTCCTTTAACTCAACGTATCAAACACTTTTCCTTTCACTTCTCATCTTATTTTGCCACAGTCCATGATTCATTTTCAGACATTTCTGTGCTTCACTTGTACAAAGAAATTTGTTCTTATAATTAACATATTTGTTTCATATGACGTATGTCTTCTTTGCTTGAACAAGATTGCTTCTTGTGTCTTCCTTGTTTTATCCATACTGCGTTATTTTGCTTTCTAGGAAACATAATTATTTCATTTCGTCCCCTACGTGTTTCCTAGTTTCCATGAGAGCTTCATTTCTGCTGCTCCTCAAATCTTTTTACACCTGGTTGACTCTCAGTTCATAATCTGTTAATTCCTTTCATGAGGTCATTTAATTCTTCCCTAGATTCACTGGAGGTACCTGTGTCTTTAACTTATCTTATCGTTGAGATTGTTTAACTCTGAATTTTTATCCCTTACCTGAACTTTTATTTTATTTCTATCATTGCTTTTTCGAAGTACAGGTTGAAAAATAGGGGTGAAAAACTGCGTCCTTGCCTTACGCCTTCTTCCATCCATTTACTTCTCTCTTCTACTCCTGCTGTTTCTTCTTGTTTCCTGCAAATGTTACCCGTCTTTTCCACCGTCTTATATCTAATTTTTGAGAATTTGTAAGATGTTGTCGCACTTTATATTGCGAAGACGTTGCATTTCCTGGTTTATAAAAAGAAGAAATGTTGCTGTCACAGCACATTACTGCATCTGAATGTGCTAACTACGTAAATTGGGTCATACGTAAGTTGTATATGTAGGATTACATTGGATAAAGAGCAAGAGTAATCCTAACACTGTTCTTCGTCAGTCACTGACGGTTGGTAGACAGGACAATTAGTTCATGTCTTCTGAAGAAGCTGTCCCTATGGAAATTCTCCCCCCCCCCCCCCCCCCCTCCTGCCGCCCCATTGTTCGCATCTTCTAACATAGCTGTTTTCAACAATGAAAGTAATGTGGGCATGGGGATCGCTACCATTACTACTTAAATAATGTTCACAGTTTTAATGTAAGAAAACAATTTTATATATTTGTTCATTTTCATTAAATAAGGGAAACGTACAATGATCAGCCAGAATATTATGACCACCGATCTACTGTCAATATGAACCCGTCCAGGCGATAGCAGCGTCACCTGGCGAGGAGTGACTGCTAGTCAGACACACGCACTGTGCGTGTAGTATCAGTGAGTGTGCTGTCCATGTGTAGAATGGGGAAGGCGAGCGATCTATCTAACCGTGGGCAGATTGTGATGTCTCGGAGGCTCAGCAGAAGACGACGTGTCGGGTGTTCGAGGAGTGCTGCAGTGAGTGTCTTCAACACGTAACGAAACCAAGTTGAATCCACGTCCAGACGTCGTGCAGTTGGGCGATGACTCATTACAGATGTCGTAGGCTGGGCAGACCGGTAAAGCGGTGGCGGAACTAAAATCATACTTTGATGCTGGGCAGAGTAAAAGTGCGTCTGAACACACAGTGCAGCAAACATTCCTAACGATGGACCTCCGCAGTCGACGACCCTTGCATATGCCAATAGTAACATCGCGACATCGGCAACTGGGTTCGAAATGAGCGGGTAACCATCGGCACTGGACATCGGCGCAGTGTCAGAGCGTTGCATGATCTGATGAATCCCGATACCTTCTTCATCATGCCAGTGGGGGGGGGGGGGGGGGGGGGGGGCGCAATTACGTCGTCCTTTGTTTTTTAGTTATGTATTTAGCATTTAACGGTTTAACTTAATAAGTGAAAAGAAACTCGCTTGATAAATAATTATATAAACCACGTTCCCATGACAATTTTTTGTACGGAAATCTGCAGGAAATTGTCCACTGAGTTCAGAATGAGATTTTCACTCTGCAGCGGAGTGTGCGCTGATATGAAACTTCCTGGCAGATTAAAACTGTGTGCCCGACCGAGACTCGAACTCGGGACCTTTGCCTTTCGCGGGTCGCGGGCAAGTGCTCTACCAACTGAGCTACCGAAGCACGACTCACGCCCGGTACTCACAGCTTTACTTCTGCCAGTACCTCGTCTCCTACCTTCCAAACTTTACAGAAGCTCTCCTGCGAGCACTTGCCCGCGAAAGGCAAAGGTACCGAGTTCGAGTCTCGGTCGGGCACACAGTTTTAATCTGCCAGGAAGTTTCATGTCCACTGAGTTATTTCTTAGATCACATCTGTTCTCCACGACGGAGACAATCTGGCGGTGACTCCATTAAGTTGTGGGCAGCACGCACGTCCCTTCATGAGCATCATCTTTCCCGACGGCAGTGGCATTTTTCAACAAGATTATGTGCAACGTCACAACGCCAGAAGTGTGATGGAGTGGGCCGACGAAAACAGTGGCGATTTACAGTTGATATGCTGACCCCCAACTCACCAGATGTGAACACGATCGGAACACATCTGGGATGTGATTGAGATAGGCGTCAGAGTTCATTCCCCCCCCCCCCCCCCCCCCCCCCCGTCCCCGTCCCAAGGGTCCCCTCCCTGGAATTTACGGGAATTAAGTGACTTGTGTGTGTGCATATGTGGTGACAATTACCTCGAACAAGCTACCAAAAGCCTCATTGCTTACACGCCAAGACGCGTCGCCTCTGTTGTCCGTACCAGAGGTGACCATACCGGCTATTTGGTAGGTGGTCGTAAAGTTCTGGTTGATCTTTGTATCTAGAGGTATGGTAAACTCACTAAGGTATGTGAACCACGAAAAATACATATGTTTGCGATGTCTGATCACAGTGTCGAGCATCTTCGTGTTATATGGACGATCCTCGTTGGTACATCAACAGATCGGGTACCTTCATTCAGGGTTTCGTCACAGACACGTCCAAACAGAACAGCTCTTTCCCTACTGTCTGTCACGTCTCCTCGTCGACTTGTCTTACTGCAAACGACTCGCACATACACACAATTTCAAAACCATGACTTACGTCACTTGACCACCTGGTGTCATTTCTCCTTTATGCAAAACGCTCCAATGCGATCAGTATCCTCTTTCGTGTGGTGATTAACATTTTAATATTTATTTCCGGTAGATGTACGGTTCTGTGCTGCTTGACCGCATATATAGTTCCCCGCGCTGGCGATACGAATGAATATATTTCAGTCTCATTCTTTTTTGGTACCGTTGCTGTATCTCTGGTGTACACTTGTTCAGTATAAGATGAAATTGAAATGGTTCAAATGGCTCTGAGCACTATGGGACTCAACATCTGTGGTCATAAGTCCCCTAGAACTTAGAACTACTTAAACCTAACTAACCTAAGGACATCACACACATCCATGCCAGAGGCAGGATTCGAACCTGCGACCGAAGCGGTCACGCGGTTCCAGACTGAAGCGCCTTTAACCGCACGGCCACACCGGCCGGCTGTGTACAAGATGAACCCGGTAAATCTTCTATATTCAGTGTGAATGCTACGAGTCATAGGACTATGTCAGTATGATGGAAACAGTCTACCGATAAGGATGTCACTTTATAAATGTGCATTCTCTTTCTCAGTCTCAGGAACATAGAGACGTATTGGGCTGCTACAGTTCATAGAATCACTGCGATAAGTGCCCTGAAATTCCAGCAGATGACGCCTCACACCGCGCTGACGACAGTAATGCTGATGCATCAATCTCCGACGTAGGCAGCGAGGTATAAACCTACTAAGTAATCATCTGACTCTCTGTTCGTGTCATAATAACATTATCAGAAGCTAGTAGAATATTTTATACTTTCTTGGAATGTATTTTCATATTGTTTACAAAGTGAGACTTGAGAATTTTGTGTGCAGAGTACAAAAGCACTGAAGAGAGGAGGAAGGTCCATACGTCTACGTCTATGCTGATACCCTGCAAACCACCGTGAAGGCCATGGCAGAGTGGACGACCCATTGTACCAGTTACGAGTATTAAGGCTTTTCCCGTTCAATTCACTTACGGCCCGTGAGAAGAATAATTGTTTAAATATATCCGAGTGAGCTGTAACTAGTCTGATCTTGTCCTGACAATCCCTATGGGAGCGATATGTAGCGTCTTGTAACAAATTTCTAGAGTAATCTTTCGAAACTGATACTGTGTTAGTAGCTTTTGTCGGGATAGTTTAGATCCTTCTTTAAAAGTCTGCCAGTTCAGTTCCTTCAACAGGCACACGACAAGAAAAACGGAAGGGAAAGACGTTGAGAGCACGAAATAAGCGTGTTTCTTGTAATGCTCTTACGTATGATTCCAGGAAGAGGGTGACGCATGCAGCCATGACGCTCAGCATGAACTGAGTTAAGGCGATTGGATGCATCACGCTGTCCAGGAACGACACCAGCCTGCAACAGAAGAACAAGACGTTCAATGCGCAGTCGTATCGCTCTTTAATTCAAGACTGGGCCTTTCGGCACACTTTAGATAATTTCGATAGGAGGTTTTGGGTGTAAAATCATGCTATTGTACAAAATATTCGAACATTACTGCCCCTAACACAAGTAGCCACAATTTGGATAGTAATCTTGATTAATAACCCACTGCTATGTGTAAGTTAATTATCTCGCCATGACCATAATATAATAATACTAAACTAAACTCCTTCGAAACATGTCTCGGAAGACCCTAAATGTACTGACCGACCGCCGTGTCATCCTCAGACGTCAAAAGTCACTGGATGTGGATATGGAAGGGCATACCACTCTCCCAGCCGGTGTCTGTTTTCATGGCCAGATCCGCTGCATCTCAGTCAAGTAGCCCCTTACTTGCCCTCACAACAGCTAATTCCACCCTGCTTGCCAACAGCGCTCCGCAGACCGGACAGTCACTCGTCAAAGCGATAGCCCAACCCGACAGCCCTAAACTTCGATGATCTGAGCCGGTGTTACCACTGCGGCATATAACAACAGCGATGTAAAACGCGTCTGCTGAATGAATGACGAGGTTGAGAAGAATATCAACAGCTGTCACGTTCCACTGGTGTTTCCCCCCACTTCTTCCACTTTGTGCTTGTTTCAGTTTAGATTCTACACCAAACATCTGTCATAATCTATTGTAAATATTTAATTTTTGCTCATTTCAATTTTTTACAAAGCCTATCAATGATCAGTTAGCTTTTCATGGATGCTGCGACAAATTCCCGACTGTTGACTTTGTTTTCCTTAAGTTTTACTATACATTTCTTTTCTCGTTTATTCTTTTAAACAATTTTCCATATCCTGATTCACCTGCCAACTTCCATAGTTCCACATTTCCAACGCTTTCATACCTTCTCTATTTTTCTGACCACCGCTCTCTCATACGTTTTGTCGAGAATACACGATTTAATGTACTTACAGTAAAATAAGAGCAAAAGATTTCCCAGCATAAGTCCATTTCAATAAAATCTTTCTGTGTCTATGTAGAATATGTGATAAAATATCCAACATTTCAGCTGTCATTTCAGACAGACTCTATTAGAGTGCCTTTTGAAAGTAGCCTGCAATTGCAGCTGAAACGTTGATACTCGCAACCTACAGGAATTTAATTGAAACATTCTGTTCTCAAGTCTGTTCCATTCTGAATTCTACTCACAAGTCCAATTTAATCTCGCGATTGTTCCTTGATAATAAGGCAAAGAGAGATGATGTGTAAAGGCACTGGACCAGTACTATACAGTTTCCTTCACGAAAATGATCCTTATTAGGGTTCAGTCAACAATATGAGTCTGTCAGGGAAGCTCAGTAACTTCGAAAGTGGTCACTGGATCTCACCTGAGAAACGAATCCATCGAGAACATATCAGTTCAAAATGGCTGAAATGGCTCTGAGTAACTTCTGAGGTCATCAGTCCCCTAGAACTTAGAACTACTTAAACCTAACTAACCTAAGAACATCACACATATCTATGCCCGAGGCAGGATTCGAACCTGCGACCGTAGTGGTCGCGCGGTTCCAGACTGTAGCGCCTAGAGCCGCTCGGCCACCCCGACCGGCTCACATTTCAGTGATATACTTCAGTTAATAATTCCGCACTTAGTGACCGTGATCGACACCCAAAACTATTCGCTGATGTTTTCTTTCGTCTTCGTCTGCAGGAGACAAGAAATCCTCAGTTGCTGATGACTCCGACATGTAGGGAACGAGACGTCAATGAATAGTTTTATACCACATTTGATCAATAGTATTCCGATTCGCACATGTAATACGGAATTGACCTCAAGGTGTCACTAGAGGCTGACCCGCCAATATAAAATGAGATGGAGGGTACTGTCAGAGAAAATCTGTAATAGCAGAATGGGTGGTCGGTGACTTCGAACGTGGACTAGTCACCGAATGTCATGTGAGTAATAAATCGACCAGCGACATTTGAACCTTTCTGAAGCTCACCAGGATGAACGTTTGTGATGCCACAATTACAGCTACACCAAGACAAACACGAACAGCTGCTATCATGAGTTTCTTAGAAGTAGATACCTTAGGGGTTGCGAAGCAACTCAAATCGCTTGATACGGGCAAGTCTTCAGGTCCAGATTGTGTACCGATTAGGTTCCTTTCAGATTACGCTGATACAATAGCTCCCTACTTAGCAATCATATACAACCGCTTGCTCACCGATAGATCTGTACCTACAGATTGGAAAATTGCTCAGGTCGCACCAGTGTTTAAGAAGGGTAGTAGGAGTAATCCATCAAGCTACAGACCTATATCATTGACGTCGGTTGGCAGTAGGGTTTTGGATCATATACTGTATTCAAACATTATGAATCACCTCTAAGGGAACTATTATTGATACGTAATCAGCATGGTTTCAGAAAACATCGTTCTTGTGCAACGCAGCTAGCTCTTTATTCGCACGAAGTAATGGCCGCTATGGACAGGGGATCTCAAGTTGATTCCATATTTCTAGATTTCCGGAAAGCTTTTAACACCGTTCCTCACAAGCGACTTCTAATCAAGCTGCGGGTCTACGGGGTATAGTCTCAGTTGTGCGACTAGATTCGTGATTTCCTGTCAGGAAGGTCGCAATTCGTAGTAATAGACGGAAAATCATCGAGTAAAACTGAAGTGATATCAGGCGTTCCCCAGGGAAGCGTCCTGGGACCTCTGCTGTGCCTGATCTATATAAATGACCTGGGTGACAATCTGAGCAGTTCTCTTAGGTTGTTCGCAGAAGATGCTGTAATTTACCGTGTAGTAAGGTCATCCGAAGACCAGTATCAGTTGCAAAGCGATTTAGAAAAGATTGCTGCATGGTGTGGCAGGTGGCAGTTGACACTAAATAACGAAATGTGTGAGGTGATCCACATGAGTTCGAAAAGAAATCCGTTGGAATTCGATTACTCGATAAATAGTACAATTCTCAAGGCTGTCAATTCAACTAAGTACCTGGGTGTTAAAATTACGAACAACTTCAGTTGGAAAGACCACATAGATAATATTGTGGGGAAGGCGAGCCAAAGGTTGCGTTTCATTGGCAGGACACTTAGAAGATGCAAGAAGTCCACTAAAGAGACAGCGTACACTCGTTCGTCCTCTGTTAGAATATTGCTGCGCGGTGTGGGATCCTTACCAGGTGGGATTGACGAAGGACATCGAAAGGGTGCAAAAAAGGGCAGCTCGTTTTGTATTATCACGTAATAGGGGAGAGAGCGTGGTAGATATGATGCGCGAGTTGGGATGGAAGTCATTAAAGCAAAGACGTTTTTCGTCGCGGCGAGATCTATTTACGGAATTTCAGTCACCAACTTTCTCTTCTGAATGCGAAAATATTTTGTTGAGCCCAACCTACATAGGTAGGAATGATCATGAAAATAAAATAAGAGAAATCAGAGCTCGAACAGAAAGGTTTAGGTGTTCGTTTTTCCCGCGCCCTGTTCGGGAGTGGAATGGTAGAGAGATAGTATGAGTGTGGTTCGATGAACCCTCTGCCAAGCACTTAAATGTGAATTGCAGAGTAATCATGTAGATGTAGATGTAGACGTAGATGTAGATGAAGTCAGACTTGATACAATCGTAGACGGGAACCGTCGAGAATTGAGTAGAGTGGTTGTAAAATCAGCATGAAATCAATTAAAAATATGCGCTAGTGGGTTCCAAAGTACCACCAGCAGTCCAGCTAGCACACTGACTGTGCATAGAAAATTACAAAGGGGCACAATCAGTGGCGGCTGCTGTGTAAGACCACAAGTGGGCGTGAACACCCTAACTTTCGACAGCTTGCGGATTTATTGGTTATTTTTCTTTGTATGATGTTACACATAAGACGGATGCTGCAATCTGAAAGATACAGCACTTAAATCTACCGCGCTACTGCTTCTCTGGACTCAGTGAAACTTGACAACAGAGTCGAGAGCAGATCTTCAGTTGTGCACGTTTTAAGGAGCTTTTGCACATGCGCACATCTTGTGACATAATTATCTTACGGGCCAAATATATACGGAATTGATTTTCAACGTGCACGACTCATGATGCGCACAGTTAGCCAGTGCCACACAACTAAAAGTTTACGTCAGTGTCACCATGTAGTACGACACTGCAGCAGACTTTTATCCACATTCGCTCAGCATAATGTCTGCTAGATGATAGCACACTCCTCAGATATGCTAGTTCACTCGCTACATATGGTAGTAAAATTAGATCGGACCTCAGTACATGTAGAAGTCGTACTGACGGTAAACCTGTTTTGTGGGTTTCTGATTGAATTGTAGTACATTAAGTTACGAATATTTTCATACAGGCAATGACAAGGGAAATACCCCATCGCACCCCCTCCGATCTTGTGGTAAGAGGGCCCAGTGGACAACAGCCCGTCAAAACCTGGCACAGATCAAGCACGAAAACAGGAAGAAGCTGTGTGCCGGCACGGTAGCTCAGCGTGTTCGGTCAGGGGGTAGGCTTCCGTCTGTAATACAAAAACTGAGTGAACGGATCAACGATGAACTTGAACAGGTACCATGGGACGTCTGCACCGAAAAATGTAATGAACAACAACTGTCGGCCCAATGGCTCAGCGTGTTCGGTCAAAGGGATAGCTACCCTCTGTAATAAAAAACTGAGTAAATGGATTAACGACTAACTTGAACAAGCGACATCGGACGTCCGCTCAGAGCAAACACAACGGCCAATAATGAACAAAATGAGGTGTGACGTCCGTTCCGTTTGCAAAAGCGAGGCGTAAGGAAGGGACCTATAATGACTTCATTCTGCACAACTACTCAATTATCAGCCTATAGGAAGTAGCTTTCGAATAGTAATAGCAAACGGTTGACGGCAAGGCGTCAAGTCAACCGAATCTTACATCGGGAAACACGTCTGGTGTGTCATACGATAGGAATCTCTTGCCCATGCACATAATTTGTACGTCTGGTAAGTGAGAGAGATACGCCTCCTTACACGATTTAGATGTTCAAATGAATTGGAAGGTGATCATTCCCAAGAAAATTATGAAAACGTAATTATTTTTCACATAAGCTGTAAAAAAATAACGCAACAGTTTCAGAATCACACAGCTTGTCTGTGCTCTGTCAGCACACATTTTTTACATTTCTGAAGTTGTGTTCCATTTTGGAAGTTTTGACTCTCGAATTTCTTTCTTGTAACATAGTTCACACCCGTTTATTTGTTGTTTTCATTTCTGTGAGAGGTCTATATGGTATCTCGCCTGCTCTCACCATTCATCACGTTTACTCGCGACGGTAAGGTATTCTTACCTTATGACTCATGTATTATAACCAGTGTATAGCATGACAACTGCCAAGACTGCAGAAAGAGAACAAATATTTCAATGACTGGACGGACTGCTCAATACGTTGTGGAAAAAAAACTCATGACACGAGCGACTTTTCAACTTGGCTCGTGCGCTGCAAAGTACAACTACGTGAACACTTAACCATGCCGCTGCGCCTTTGAATATGCGCATAATATGGCACTTGTTGAGCTTGGACAGTTCACTGTTTCCATTTTTTTTTTCAGTACACCTTCTGCAGTATCCTCCCCACTCGTCTAACATACGATGCCTAGGAAGCTGTTTTCTCGGATCGCTAGACAACAATTCAAGCAAATCGTATTAATGGAGTTTATTACAGTAAGTTAAATTGACAAGACTTAACGTTGCGTATTCACAAAGGTGTGTCGCAAGCAAATGGTGACAGCAAATAATGTCCTTCGGCATATACAATTTCAATTCATGCAAAACTATACAGTTCATAAGTCACTGCTGCTGCGTTTGTATGACGGCTGTTCTTTCGGTCCCCTCAGCTAGGCTGAGCGGAGCTTCCCTTGGCCTGGATGCCGCTCCTGTCTTAGTATCAAATGGTTCAAATTGCTCTGAGCAATATGGGACTTAACTTCTGAGGTCATCAGTCCCCTAGAACTTAGAAATACTTAAACCTAACTAACCTAAGGACATCACACACATCCATGCCCGAGGCAGGATTCGAACCTGTGACCTTAGCGGTCGCGCGGTACCAGACTGAAGTGCCTAGAACCGCTCGGCCACTTCGGCCGGCTGTCTTGGTATCGTCCTAGTCAGCGTACTATTGGCTGACGTCGTCTCACATTCCTCTTTGCTCTTACGTGCTTCATCGTCGTAGCGGCGCTTGTCGTTACGCCGGAACACCTTCTCCCTGTTCTCATGCTTGATCTGTAATCAGTTTTTGACGGGCTATGCACTGGGCCATCTTACCACTAAATCTGAGAGGGGTGCGATGGGGAGTTTCCCTTGCGAGAACATAGGGGCATAAATCACATCACTGTCGATTTATTGATGCTTCTTAAACCTGTTGATCTTATGGTGAGTCAGATTTATCTGTGCTGTAGATCCACACTGCGTATATGAAAATTCACGAAAAGCTGTATCACTGGTTTCTCCGGTGTTGACTGAAATGTGGGATCGAAGGCGGTGTGCTTTAGGCCCGTATGGATCTCAGCGCTTCATTTGCATTCTAATCAACTGACCATGTTGGTAGACACTACTACTTGCGTTTAATCATTTCCACATACGGCACATTGTGTTTGGAGTTGGTTATTTACTGGGCGGGAACTGGCTTTCGTGTGCAATGTAAACATGAACAATGCCATATCTATTTTAGACGCTAACAGGAAAGTGAAGCTATGAGGACGCGTCGCGAGTAGCGCTAGGGCTGCTCAGTCGGTAGAGCACTTGCGCTCGAAAGGCGAAGGTCCCGAGTTCGAGTCTCGGCACGCAGATTTCATCTGCCAGGAAGTTCCATATCAAAGCACATTACGTTGCAGAGTGAAAATCTCATTCCAGGAAGAGAAAAGTAAATTACCCGGAAAAGTTAGCTGCAAAGAGACTAGGGTCTCCGAGAGCAGATCCTGTGACTGACACAGTGACGAAATCAAATAAGCGTGACTACAAGCGAACATTTAACAAGGAAGTGTACAGTTAGCACAAGTTGTTGTGTGGATGCAGCGTAAGAATATCTGATTTTCAGCCCGGAAGCATATTCGTGGACTAACACATCTCTTGTGGATCTTGTATGCTTGTCCGAAGAAATGGAAGAGGACGAAAACTCCCACCTATAAGAAAATGCGAAATGGTGAGTTGCGAAAGCTTACACATTATTTCGTTATTGCCCTAAACTGTACTTAATTATATACAAAACAACAAAATTCCACCAATACAATTCTTCTTTTGTCAGATAAGTTTTACTTTATTATTATTATTAATGTTGTTATTATTATTGGCAGTGGCTGTGGTTGTATAAATTTGTTGATAAGCGTAGTTCTTATACAGCAGATGCTATTAATTTCACACTTTCAGATTTATGTGACTTTAAAATTTGTGAACGTCCAGAATGTATACTCAAATGTATACTGACGAGCCATGACTGAGTAAAATGGTCGAGGGACTCCTCATAAGCCACACATTTCTGTAGTCAGATGGCGTAAAACGTGACGGCACTGGACAGTGGATAATTGGAAACGAGTGATTTGTTGCAGTGAAAGTTTTGGGCTCGGAAAGTTACCTGAAGAAAGTTCCCTGTCATCATTTGTAATGCCATAAGTGAAGTACAGATGAGGTAGTGTTCAGTGTGTGAATGTTTTTCGTAGTTTGGCTGTGATCACATATTTCGCCGCAATCAGCGTTAAACGCGGAAGAATATGAACACTTTTCGCAGGAGAGTGTACTGCGTACGGGAGAGGAAAAGTTCGAAGACGATGATCGTTTGCATCAGCATATCAAAGCAATATGTCAAAAAGCAGCGTCTGTGAGCCGCTGGTCTGTGACAATAGCGTTCCTGCAATAGCCTGGCCTGCTCACAGTCGAGACCTAAACCCAATGGAACGCGTTTGGGATGACTTAGAAATCGGCTTTGGCTCAGACCCCAGCGGCTTCCAATATTACACTACTGGGCTTAAAAATTGCTACACCACGAAGATGACGTGCTACAGATGCGAAATTTAACCGACAAGAAGAAGGTGCTGTGATATGCAAATCATTAGCTTTTCAGAGCATTCACACAAGGCTGGCGCCGGTGGCGACAGCTACTACGTGCTGACATGAGGAAAGTTTCCAACCGATTTCTCATACACAAATAGCAGTTGACCGGCGTTGCCTGGTGAAACTTTGTTGTGATGCCTCGTGTAAGGAGGAGAAATGTGTACCATCAGGTTACCGACTTTGATAAAGGTCGGATTCTAGCCTATCGCGATTGCGGTTCATCGTATCGCGACATTGCTGCTCGCGTTGGTCGAGATCCAATGACTGTTAGCAGAATATGGAATCGGTGGGTTCAGGAGGGTAATACGGAACGCCGTGCTGGATCCCAACGGCCTCGTATTACTAGCAGTCGAGATGACAGGCATCTTATCCACATGGCTGTAACGGATTGTAGAGCCACGTCTCGATCCCTGGGTCAACAGATGGGGACGTTTGCAAGACAACAACCATCTGCACGAACAGTTCGACGACGTTTGCAGCAGCATGGACTATCAGCTCGGAGACCATGGCTGCGGTTACCCTTGACGCTGCATCACAGACAGGACCGCCTGCGATTGTCTACTTAACGAAGAACCTGGGTGCACGAATGGCAAAACGTCATTTTTATCGGATGAATCCAGGTCTGTTTGCAGCATCTTGATGGTCGCATCCGTGTTTGGCGACATCGCGGTGAACCCACATTGGAAGCGTGTATTCGTGATCGCCATACTGGCGTATCACCCGGCGTGATGGTATGGGATGCCATTGGTTACACGTCTCGGTCACCTCTTGTTCGCATTGACGGCACTTTGAACAGTGGACATTACATTTCAGATGAGTTACGCTCCGTGGCTCTACCCTTCATTCGATCCCTGCGAAACCTTACATTTCAGCAGGATAACGCACGACCGCACGTTGCAGGTCCTGTACGGGCCTTTCTGGATACAGAAAATGTTCGACTGCTGCCCTGGCCAGCACATTCTCCAGATCTCTCAACAATTGAAAACGACTGGTCAATGTTGGACGAGCAACTGACTCGTCACAATACGCCAGTCACTACTCTTGCTGAACTGTGGTATCGTGTTGAAGCTGCATGGGCAGCTGTACCTGTACACGCCATCCAAGCTCTGTTTAACTCAATGTCCAGGCGTATTAAGGCCGTTATTCCGGGCAGAGGTGGTTGTTCTAGGTACTGATTTCTCAGGATCTATGAACCCCAATTGCGTGAAAATGTAATCACATGTCAGTTCTAGTATAATATATTTGTCCAATGAATACCCCTTTATTATCTACATTTATTCCTGGTGTAGCAATTTTAATGGCCAGTAGTGTATGTTCCTCTGCTTCTGGCTCTCTGGAAGAAAGGGCTGCCATTTATCTACGGTCATCGGAATGTCATTGAAATGTCCCCAGCAGAGTTCATGTCATCATAAAGACGAAGAGTGGACACAGAGCATATATCGACCACAACCTTTCAGCGCAGAAGTATTACCTAAAGGAACTAGACAGTGGGAACATTGTTCACCTTGCCAAGCCCATACACAAAGAAATTTAATTATACTAAGGAGAAGCTACGCTCATACATACCTGATAATATCTTCATGAGTATCAATACAAAGGCAGAGTTGCTTGTACCTTACTTCATGCCTGTCTGTTATTGTTTTGTCTGGAAGCTGCTTTTCTTTCTGGATTGGTCCATCTCCAGTGGTAGGAGCGTACAGCTGCTTGATGCGCAAGTTTAAGACCATAAGCTGCTCGGTGACGAGTATCATTACGACAGCAAAGAAACAGTCGAAGGCGAAACTGATGAAGACGTATATTACGGACGACGCGCTCTGGACGGCGTACGAGAGCTCGTAGAAGAGCGGCATGCTCTGCGGCTCCCAGGGGATGTGGTTGAACGGCAGCTGGCGCTCGCCGGGGTGCGCCACCAGCGGCATGAACATCCAGATGAGACAGAGCACCGTGAGATAGGCGAAGGCGGCCAGCGTGACTCGGCGCGCCGTACTGCGGCAGCCGACCGCCACCGCCAGCATGCCGGCGTCGGCGTCGCAGTAGCCGCCCTGCGAGAGCGCCAGCCGGTCCACGCGCCGCACCAGCAGACAGTAACGCTCCTCGTGCAGCATCAGGTGGCACGCCTTGGCCACGCCGGCGCCTATCGTGAACGCGTTCAGCAGCGAGTAGGTGACCTTGTAACACAAAAAGTTATGCAGTTGCTACATTTAAAATGCTTCATTTTTTTGCTCGTCAGTAATAATACAATTGTCATGATTCGTCTATTTATGGACGAAAGTAACTTTAGCATGATTCATGACTGCCAATAATGTAGCTCAATGAATCTAGGAATATACACACATAGAACTGTTACAAATACAGTACAAAATATGTTGTTGTTGTTGTGTGGTCTTTTTAGTACTGAGACTGGTTTGATGCAGCTCTCCACGCTACTCTATCCTGTCCAAACTTCATCTCCCATTACTTACTGCAACCTACATCCTTCCGAATCTGCTTAGTGTATTCATCTCTTCGTCTCCCTCTACGATTTTTAGCCCTCCACGCTGCTCTCCAAAGCTAAATTTGTGATCCCTTGATCCCTCAGAACATGTCCTACCAACCGGTCCTTCTTTTTGTCAAGTTGTGCCACAAACTCCTCTTCTCCCCGATTCTATTCAATACCTCCTCATTGGTTATGTGATCCACCAATCTAACTTCAGCATTCTTCTGTAGCACCACATTTCGAAAGCTTCCATTCTCTTCTTGTCCAAACTACTTATCGTCCATGTTTCACTTCCATACATGGCTACACTCCACACAAATACTTTCAGAAACGACTTCCTGACACTTAAATCTATACTCGATGTTAACAAATTTCTCTTCTTCAGAAACGCTTTCCTTGCCCTTGCCAGTCTGCATTTTATATCCTCTCTACTTCGATCATCATCAGTTATTTTACTCTCCAAATAGCAAAACTCCTTTAGTACTTTAAGTGTCGCATTTCCTAATTCCCTCAGCGTCAACCGACTTAATTCAACTGCATTCCATTCTCCTCGTTTTGCTTTTGTTGATATTCATCTTATATCCTCCCGTCAAGACACTGTCCATTCCGTTCAACTGCTCTTCCAAGTCCTTTGCTGTCTCTGACAGAATTACAATGTCATCGGCGAACCTCAAAGTTTTTATTTCTTCTCCATAGATTTTAATACCTACTCCGAATTTTTCTTTTGTTTCCTTCACTGCTTGCTCAATATACAGATTGAATAACATCGGTGAAAGGCTACAACCCTATCTCACTCCCTTCCCAACCACTGCTTCCCTTTCGTCCCCGTCGACTCTTCTAACTGCCATCTGGTTTCTGTACAAATTGTAAATAGCCTTTCGCTCCCTGTATTTTACCCCTGCCTACTTCATAATTTGAAAGACAGTATTCCAGTCAACATTGTCAAAAGCTTTCTCTAAGTCTACAAATGATAGAAACGGAAGTTTGCCTTTCCTTACTCTATTTTCTAAGATAAGTCGTAGGTTCGGTATTGCCTTACGTGTTCCAACATTTCTACGGAAGCCAAACTGATCTTCCGCGAGGTCGGCTGCTACCTGTTTTTCCATTCGTCTGTAAAGAATTCGCGTTAGTATTTTGCAGCTGTGACTTATTAAACTGATAGTTCGGTAATTTTCACATCTGTCACCATCTGCTTTCTTTGGGATTGGAATTATCATATTCTTCTTGAAGTCTGAGGGTATTTCGCCTGTCTTATACATCTTGCTCACCAGATGGTAGTTTTGTCATGACTGGCTCTCCCAAGGCCGTGAAAGATAACTGAAAGAATTTCGCAATGAGGAGATCAAAAATGAGTAATTTATGATAACCATTCTCGTGGAGCACAGCAGTTTTTCTTAGTAGCTTAAAATGAACGTAAGTAATCCCGACCGCAAGAAACATTTATTTTAGGGTTTACCGGTTTAGGTGAGTTACTGACCATCTTCAAATGTTCAAATGGTTCAAATGGCTCTGAGCACTATGGGACTTAACAGCTATGGTCATCAGTCCCCTAGAACTTAGAACTATTTAAACCTAACTAACCTAAGGACATCACACAACACTCAGTCATCACGAGGCAGAGAAAATCCCCGACCCCGCCGGGAATCCAACCCGGGACATCTTCAAATGTCATACCATGTTGGTAGGCGTTGGTGGTGATCGGAGCAGGTGTTACGAACTCTACGAACATCGACTGCTCAGTGGATCGAAACCGGTAATCACAAAAAGTAAATGTTCCTTGCGGTCGAGACCGCTTAGTTCACTTTAAAGAACACTTTTATTGAAAGGTAATAGTTACACTGAAATCATCGAAATGTACGATGGTTCCCTGGACATTACAAATGGCAGAAATGATTCCTAATAGGGTGTGTGGTCCCCAGAAACGGCAATGCTTGCTCTACAACGTGCTCTTAAAGTAGCCGAAAGGTCCTTAAGTAATTGTTAAGGTAGGGCGGTCCTGTCCTCCGTCATTGCGGTTGACACCTGCTAGATGGTCGTCTGTGCATGTGGACATGCTCAGATTCATCTCCCCAGAGCATCTCATATACGATCAGTGCAAATTAGCAAGGGGGAACGGCAGGCATGATCCTTCACTGAATATCTTTTCGTTGCAGGCGCTACTCCACTTGCGCTATTCGATGCGGTCGCGCATCGTCGTCCATAACAATTTAAGATGCTGAGACTTCCACCACCCGTATTTTAAAATACAAAAATTAAAGTCGCTGCTTGACTTCCGATTCCCAATTAACGCTGACATTTAATCTTAACTGCGGTTCTTCTGCTGTCTTGACCACGGCCAGCATCCGACCTCATCTCTTCTAGCAGTGTTTTCCTGAATATTAAGTGAAGGGGGTTGGGAGACAACAGGGGAATTCTACAGACCAGAAGTCGGACAAAAAAAGGAAGTGAGCGTTTGACGTTATTGGCCGGGAGGCCCCTTACGGGGCAGGTCCGGCCGCCTTGGTGCAGGTCTTATTACGTTCGACGCCACACTGAGTGACCTGCGCTCCGGATGGGGATGAAATGATGATGAAGACAACACAACATCCAGTCCTGGAAGGAGAAACTCCCCGACCCAGCCGGGAATCGAACCCGGGCCCCTTAGGACATCAGTCCGTCATGCTGACCATTCAGCTACGGGGCGGACAGAAGTCGGACAGATACGTTAGAAATCTTGCAGTACATAGTACATAGTACTATCGAGCAACCATGGCTAGCTTTCTCGTACCTACGGAATAGCGTTCAATTTATGACGGTTTAATAGTAACAGTAGACAATGACATACACATACAAATGCTGGTAGTTTCTGTGCTACTAAATTCCACGAACTGCTCCAACTAACTACTGGAAGCAGCTAAGGACGAGAGTCCCTCTCACGTCACCACGCTGGGTAGCCGCACGGTCTGAGGCGCCTTATCATGGTCGGCAAAACTCCCCCCGTCGGAGGTTTGAGTCGTCCTTCGGGCATGGGTGTGTGTGTTGTCCTTAGTGTAAGTTAGATTAAGTAGTGCGTAAGCTTTATGACCGGTGACCTCAGCAGTTTGGTTCCATAAAACCTCACCACAAATTTCCATTTCCTCTCCCATCATTGTTACCGACAGTATCGCAACAGAATGGTCCAGCAGGAGAAAGAGGAGCCCGCCGCCAACCTAACCAGAGTGAAGGTTAATTTTATTTCTGCCCTGCAAGGTCTGGTCTCACGGTTCTGAAATTCGGTTGCCTGGAATAGCGGCCACTCGCGAAAAGTGGATGGACAGACTGGCGACCCTCCGACAAGAAGAACCCGTGGTCTGGAATTCAAAATAACGCCATGAATAGGCTTTGAGAGTGTTCGCCACATTGTGGTCGGAAAACCGCTGCGCTCCGACGTGACAACAGTCCCCTGAGTGCCGGTGAAAATTAACTTGATACGGTTTCAGTGACGATTAATTTCATCGTCTTTTTGAATGTTAATCGGATCTACCTTTGCGATATGTCAAATGGTTCGTAAATTTGCTTGTAACCGAAATTTACTGACAGAAAAGTAAAAAGTATTTACGACACCCCGTCTGTCAGAAAGGCTGGAGAGGACGGCAGTCGTTCCTACCGCACACCACATGAAGTCAGGGCCGAGTTCAGTCCAGAAAAGTAGCATGTGGGGATGGAGTACAGTGTCACAATTACGTTGGCCGATGAGTGTACCATGTTCAAAGCTTTGTAGGTCAGTACGTCCAAGCAACATTTGTCTACACACACTGTTACACATGGAACAACAAAACAGTCACGCCCGACAATATTACTGGATTCATTACGTCTTCCTATCTCTCGCTAAATGAGGGTATGTCCATCGTTGTCAGGCATGATGGTTTTGTTAGTTCTGGTATTTTAATGTTATGAGGATTAATGTTGCAAGGCTGTATTGTATCAAATCCATCAGTCCTGATCCCTTATTGTAGTCAGCTGTTGCACTCCCACTGAAAGAATACCCGCTCCTGTTGAGCAACTCCACCAACCAATTGCCCGAAACGTAGTCCCTTCCGTCACCGACTCTCTGCCATCGCCAGTCCCTTATCTGCTGGATCCCTAATCACCATCGTTGACGCCACCTCCCCGTACCCCCAATATCCCTCATGTCCATAGTCTTGCCGCTATCGAACGATACCTCTCCTCTTCAGACCCTAAACCCACTACCTCGCTACTTACGCACCTTACCAATGCATCTGACACGCAACTATTTTTCCTTTGCAAGGAGAACTTACAAAGAAATAACGGCACAACCATTGACACCTGCAGTGCACCTTACAGCACCAAAGTGTTTCTGGACCATTTAGTAAATTTTTTTCTGTCGTCAGTCTTTGACTGGTTTGATGCTCGCCACGAATCCTTCCCCTCTGCCAACCTTTTCACCTCAGAGTAGCACTTTCATCCAAAGTAAATTATTTGTTGGATCTATTCCAGTACTTGTCTTCCTCTACAGTCGAGCCCTCTACACCTCCCTCTAATACCATGGAAGTTAAATATTATCACCATGTCCCTTCTGCTTGTCAGTGTTTCAATATATTCCTTTCTTCGCCGATTCTGCAGAGGACCACCTCATTTCTTGCCTTATGAGTCCATCTAACTTTCAACATTATTCTGTAGCACCAGATCTCAAATGCGTCGATTGTCTTCTGATCCAGTTTTCCCACAGTCCATGTTCCACTACCATACAATGCTGTGCTCCAAACGTTCAGTCTCAGAAATTTCATCCACAAATTAAGATACGTGTTTGATACTAGCAGACTTGTCTTGGCGTTCCTGCCGGTGTTATTCCGTTATTTATGTCCTCCTTGCTTCGTCCGTCACAGGTTATTTTGTGCCTAGGTAGCAGAACTCCCTAACTTCAGCTGCTTCGTGACCACCGAACCTGATGTTAAGTTTGTCGCTGTTCTCATTTCTTACTACTTCCCATAACTTTCGTCTTTCTTCGATCTACTCTCAAACCATGTTCTCCACTCATTAGACCATCCAATCCATTTAGCAAATCCTGTAATTCTTCTTCACTTTAACTTAGGATAGCAATATCACCAGCAGATTTTATCACTGATATGCTCTCGCCCTGAATTTTAATTTCACTCCTGAAACTTTGTTTTATTTACCTCAGTGCTTCTTCGATGTATAAATTGAACATCAAGGGTGAAAGACTACACCCTGTTTTACATCCCTTTTAAAGCGAGCAATTCCTTCATGGTATTTCGCTCTTATTATTCCCTCTTGTCTGTTGTACACGTTGCATATTGCCCTTCTCTCCCTTCAGCTTACCGCTATAATTCCTCAGAATTTCGAACATCGTGCACCCTTTGATAATGCTGAACGCTTTCTCCAGGTCGACAAATCCTATGAGCATGTCCTGATTTTTCTTCAGAGTTCCTTCCATTATCAAACGCAACGTCAGAACTGACTCTCTGGTGCGTTTACCTTTCCTAAAGCCAAACGGAGCGTCATCTAACAAATCCTCAATTTTCTTTTCCGTGTTTCTGTACATTATTATCAGAAACTTGGATGTGAGCTGTTCAACTAATTGTGCGACAGTTCTCGCATGTCGGCTCTCATATGATCTACACACCTACACACCAACTTCTGATTTGCTTTCGATCCATCCTGATGTGTGATTGCATTTCGAAATTACTAGACGGGTCATTGTTATTACATGGTGGATGTAAGTCTGATTTGCCACCATTCAGGTACACATGGACGACATCTATGTGAAAATCCTTTCTCATAAGGTGAATCCCGCTCACTTACCATAGCACAGGTTTTAACGAGTACTGTGTCGCGTAGGTTAAAATCTGGCTATGGGGAAACCGGATATCCAGGTATGCCCGTATGTTACCTCATTATGACACAGGGCACCACCGTCCTGAAAGAAAGTTGGAAATGTCACATCTTCACACAGCATCAATGGCAGCACATCTCTGTGTACCAAATGCAAGTAACGTTCTGCTGAATGAAAACCCCATATCTTACAACAAGCATAACCTTCACTGCGCAGATAGCTGCAATGGATCCATCCAGTCAGGGTTGACATCTGACCAGTATCTCCAGTTTTGTTTGTTTATTTTTCCGTTTACACAGAAATTAGCTTCATTTGTTAACAGAGTGTCACAGTGGAAAACGGCTCTGAGCACTATGGGACTCAACTGCTGTGGTCATAAGTCCCCTAGAACTTAGAACTACTTAAACCTAACTAACCTAAGGACATCACACACATCCATGCCCGAGGCAGGGTTCGAACCTGCGATCGTAGCGGTCGCACGGTTCCGGACTGCGCTGTCACAGTGGAAATGACAGTTCTAAGGAATACAGATAATCCTTACTTGATCGTTAGCTTCTGGAAGTTTCGGAGCCTAGCGTGCCTTTTATATAAGGAAGCATTGGGTCACTGTACAATGACAACAACGCTCCAGCGCTAGGGGGCATTCATGTTGTGTGACGGGGAAAATTTAGTTTTGACGGTTGACGGATTTTTTTACGGATATTATTAAAACTGGGCCTTTTTCGACGGGTTTTTCTGGTTTCATTTAATGATAAAAAAAAGAAAAACAATATTTTCTTTGATAAAACTATTACTAATACAAATCTTTGTGAACCTACAAACCAGTACAATAGACGTATTGTACTAAAACTCTACGTTTCATTCAGTGTGTCGTAAAAACAGGCTGTTTTTCTGATTTGTTCAAAAAATGGCTCTGAGCACTATGGGGCTTAACATATATGGTCATCAGTCCCCTAGAACTTAGAACTACTTAAACCTAAATAACATAAGGACATCACACAACACCCAGTCGTCACGAGGTTCTGATTTGTTCATTCAAATTAAATATATGTATTGTAGCCGAAAACTGAACTGAAATTAACTCCTTAGATTTCCTTCCTATCGAGCAAAGTACATGGCTGTTTTTTAGCTAACAGTATCAAACATTTCTGATGACTGTCAAACTCAGCAAAGCAAACATAATGCAATGGCAAATGGCTCTAATTTCTCTTGTAAGCAAAGATACAGTAGTAAGTAAGAGTCCCATGCTCATGAAATGTGTATAGGGAGCAGAAGCAGATATCCTGAAACGCCATCCAGGGAAGCGTCTGAGTGGACGTGGTTCGTCATTGCTTCCCTTTGGCCTGTTAAGAAGTGTTGAGAGTGTTTTTGTACATAGGGGATGATTGTGTGGAGTGCTGGTACTGTGTGGTGTCGTGTTTGTGTCTTTACGGATGAGGAGGGAGAGGTTGAAACGGTGCTGGCACATAGCGTAATTCTCTTAAAAAGCACCAAGGGCGGCCGCCTAGCTTAACAATCCCATCCGACGGACGAATTACCATCAACAGTGTCACATGTCTTCTCTTTATGAGAGATTGTGGAGAGTTTCTGAATTTAATGCAGGAGATTGGCGCAAAAACTGACGACCAAGAATTTTAAACTACCATCTCTCCTCACCAAATTCTTGACAGTGTGCGTTGCATATTTTTCAAAACAACAAAGCAAATATATTTCCACCTGCTGAACTAGAACAGGCGAACGCTGGATGCATTGTTATTGCAGTAAAGTCATTACTTTCAGATAGTGGTCTAGACATTAAACAAATGAGAGGACTTGGTACGGATAATGCTTCAGTGATGGTGGTTTTAACCCTGGGGTTTACCATAAACTGAAATGAGAGGTCCCTCATCTTGAACTGATCCCCTGTGTTTGCCATTCATTTCATTAGCAGTGTCCACTGCTGCCTAAATGCTACCAAGGAATCTTCAGTTCTTGTGAAACTTGCTCTTGGCTTTCTAAATATTCATCTCGACAGGCTATGTATAGGGGGTTTAAAGCAATAAATGATGAAGTCGAACGCCTTAAAATTATACATAAATCACACATAAGGTGGCTATCGATCGAAGTTGCTGTTAATCGCATTTTAAGTCAGTGGTTTGAACTACAGGCACATTTTGAAATATCCAAACATCAGAGTATGTGCTACACGGCTGAATTATTATATAGCATGTACTCGGATGTCGTGAATAAACTTTATCTTCTGTTTCTTAGATCAAATCTGGAAGAAGGTCAACAGGTCAATAAATCATTCCAATCAAGAACAGCAGACCGTTCAAAGCTACTACAAGACCTAGTTCATCTTATTGTGGGATTTACGAGGCAGATTGTTGTGCTCGGTTATGAAAGGGATTTGCTAACTGTAGACATTAGAAAATAAAAATCCCCTAATATTTATGTTGGCCATGAAGTAGAGGTTTCGTTGGTAAATATGATAAAAGAAAGCAAAATTAACGCAGAAAGCGAAACAGTTTTTCGCAGTAGGTGCGAAAATTTTCTGCTTTGCTTAGCAGAGGAGCTCCAGAGGCGACTCTTGAATGATGTCAAAGTTTTGCAAAAACTGTGCCTAATTGTTCCAGAACAATGTTTTAGGGTGGTGAAAGAAAGTATAATCCCGCTAGCTCAGGAATTTGAATTACCTGACACAGAAATAACAAAAATTGACATTCAGTGCTCAAAATTAACTACTGTTAAATGGAAAAATGTCGACAATACAGTAGAACTTTGGCAAGAGATCGCATCATATAGAGAGGCTAGTTCCCAAAATCCATTTCAGGAGCTCTCGGATTTTACAGTGGTGCTTTTCGTGTTATCTTGCTCAAATACTGAGGTCGAAAGAGCATTTAGCATGCTCAACAATGTGAAAACCTCCCTCAGGAATAGACTTAAAACCAATATGCTAAACGCGATTCTCACTGTGAGGACCGAAATTAGGCGTGTGAACAAATGTTGTCATAATTACGTCAGAGCATGCTTTGAAGCAAATTGGCACAATAGCTGCGTACCGAGGAGGCCAACAATCCAGAACGTCAAATGAAGAAGAGGCAGAGGACGATGTGGATGAACTGTTATTATTTTAATCGACATAGGTGAGTAAATATCTCTAAATTTGTCCATCTTCACGTTTTCGTGGCGCAATGACTTCTACCTTAAATTCTGGGCGTGCTGAGCATAATGTCGGCTTCTCCTTCTAATATTTTGGCTGTATACTGTCCATTCATCTGTCTGTCGGCTCATTCTGAAGATGACTGGACGCTATACAGCCGAAATATTAGAAGTAGAAGCTGACTGTGTGCGACTGCACGCCCGAAATTTAATGGAACGTATTTAACTTTGCTTGTTACTGTCCCACTAAAATGTGATGTAGTTATATAATAATATATATTTTATGTTTTGGCCGAGTTCGGAGGATTTTTAAATGTTTGTCCGTCTCTTGAACTAGGTATGCGCATAATGTTTAATATAAATTTTAATTTTGTCTTTTTATTTGCAAGAAAATAAGGATAGATCAGATTTGTACGGATTTTAGCGGAGTTTTAATCTTTTCTCGATGCGTAAACAAGGTAATTAAGGTAATGTTTTAAAATCAGTTTTATTTTTTTCTTCAGTTTTGCAAGAAAATATGGAGATATTTCATTATGACGGATTTTTGGGTATTGCTTTGACGGAAAAAATAATCACGTGTTGGCAACACTGCATTTTGGCGTGGGGAGGGAGTCTGTGTTGAGCTTTTGTAGGGAAAGGTCACCCGCTGCCACTTCGATGATGAATAACGTGCAGAATATAGTATAAAGTGAAAGTAATAGTTAAAAAGTGTTACACTCGTTTGGCGGAGAAAAGTATTTCAGCTATTTCGCGTAAATACACGCGGAATTAATTAAAAGAGTTACGTTTGATAAGGTGTCGCGTTTAAAAATCGTTGTCGTGGAGAAACATACTAATTGCACAAAGTAAATGAAAGGTATTCCGTGATCAGTGATTGCTTATTTAATTAACGTGGAATTGCAACGCAGCAATGGTTACTTCATTGTTAATGTGAAACAAATATTAGTGATCAATGAGAGGTGAAAGAGCGTACCCGTTGTTAGGGAAGTGTATTATGTGCAAAAGTAAAAGTAAACCAAAAGTAATTGGAATTGTACCGTTATTTATTGAAAGTGACATCTTTCGTTCTGTAATTAAATAACTTCAATGTCAGCAACATGTAAGGCACACGTATTTATATTAGGTACATGGTCAGGTCATTTGCGTAACAAACCGTGATATCTATCTAAAGTCCCACACTTGAATCCGATATTGCGATTGCTGTAAAATAAACTAGAGAACACGTTAATTACTAAAGACAGGAGCCTTGCACTGTTTTCGACCTGCTTGTGTTTCGCCAATTCTGCAACTAAACCTAACGGTTTTGATCAGCCTGAGTAAGATGCAGTATTCGCATTTTGTGAATGTGGTCAAAATTTTCATTACTGATTTACCTTAGAGATGTGGCTCCCACTAAGCAATGCCAGAATAGGAGTGGATGTTGCTTCATTCGTACACGTTTCGATCATCCAACTTTCGATTTCTCAAGTTTCACAAACACACTTTAGTTAATGGGTGGTCGGTATGGGCTATGTTGTTTGAAACCTTTTGCAATTACATGCGTACTCCACATTTCTGATACAAGGACAATTTCAATGCTTTTGACCTGTGTTACGATATCATGTTTCAATGAGATGTCAATAAGATTACTCAGCTGTAACTGGAGAACGAATTAAGATAAGCATAACTTGCAGCAGGCGACCGACCTACCCGACGTGATGCCCTCGCCATACGACATTTGATTTCAGCTGAAAGGCACAATGGCTTTTCTTGTGTAATTCCCTATCTGTATGATAGGTCGTGTGGCGCGCCTTCCACTTGAAAGTAACGAGATGCAGACAAGATGGTGGCTTTTACAATTGACGTCATGTTGCTTTTGCCTCTCTCTGATGTCATACTATATGAAACCACATTTCTGTTTATTCATCTGACACTCTTTTTGAAAGATATTAGCACATCTGTTGTGGACCCTTTTCTTCTTCTGACTGTCAACGTGATGTTGTTGCAAATGGTGCCTTGCTCACGCTAGATAGGTCAACATGAAAGTCATGAACGTCAGGGAAAACTGAAAATATGTTACAAGTAGGCAGTATACCCAGAAAGGGGGAGGTAGGGTAGCTTGGACTGGAGAGACGTCTATGGTGGGGCCTTTTGCTCCATAGTCGACATGATGAAGTCGATATTAAGTGGGTCAGTACGTAACCTCCACAGGTGCGTAATAGTTGTGAAGTTGATGTCACTATAGATTTCCACGCTATCGCCAAATGCATCTGTATCTGAGTGAGGTGCAAATGCAACAAAATTATTTGAAAATTTCTCGGGTATTCAGCCTGGTAGCGTCGTCCAAAAGGCGCGATATTTCGGCAAGACGACCTCTTGCCAGCTTCAGGCGACACACAGCAACAAATGACCGTCAAAGTCGGTGACAGTTTGCCGCACATCATCGCAGCCAATAGTGGTGTGGCTTCTTAATTTTTGTGAAAGCACAGGACTAGCGGATTGCAATTTGGCCCAATATATTTATTAGCTAGATTTGAGAAAATCACTTCTTCACCAGAATGATATTATCTGGTGATTAGTTCAAATGAAAATCCACCATTTTATTTCTTATGATGAAATGTAGATATTTCAGTAATTTTGGTAACAGTGACCATTGTTTTTGTACCCTTTAATTGAATCTTCAGTTGAAATATTGCATTACTACCAAATTAGCAGTGTCATATATTTACATAGTGTGTTAAATAAAGGTAAATGTATGTATCGGCGGTGTTTTTTTCTTTATGAAAGTTTGGTTCATTACTACTGAATGGATATACACTGCTTAGTGTCTTGTGTATAAAAATATGTGTAAGACAAATGGAAGCAGTATAGATTACTGTGAGACGGCATTGAACTTACTGGAATGTTTATTATAAAAATAATGCTGCAATTACAAAACTGAGCACTTCTTCCAAAGCGGTGAAAGAATGTTTGATTTCTCTGTATCTTTTTGCTTGTTTCTCAGTCAAACTGTTTTGTCAATATAAATGACATATGCCAGATTTATGTTTAAAACGTGCTCTGGCTATAATTAAAGTG
Organism: Schistocerca serialis cubense; assembly: GCF_023864345.2. Classification (NCBI taxonomy): domain Eukaryota; kingdom Metazoa; phylum Arthropoda; class Insecta; order Orthoptera; family Acrididae; genus Schistocerca; species Schistocerca serialis. The sequence continues at coordinate 554,014,047 of NC_064639.1, forward strand.
CAATAATATTTGCTGTAGAATAATTACAACTGCCATATGTCCTTAGTTTGGTCATTATAAACACAAATTTAGTGAGAGTGCAGTTGCCTGTGCCAGACTGCTGCTGCTCTCGCTGTTACCCTTAGCTACAGCATAGACTATGACCTCAGATAAAGACATAATTTAATATCGATACGTGTGATGAAATAGAGAGGGCAGGGCTTGAACCTCGGTGAGGTCTCCCCAGTTCTTCCAGACGCCCAGCACGTTCTCGATGGCGTTGCCGACGGCCAGCGCTGCCAGCCACACCTTGAGGAGCGAAAACCGCCAGGAGCCGGGCAGCGGCCACACGCCCAGCGCCCACAGCAGGCGGATGTTGGTTCTGAGCAGCGACCGCTGCGTGTAGCGCCAGGTCAAGGGGCTGCCGTCGGCCGAGCTGTCTGGCTGCTTGTCGCTCTTCATCCTGACAGCACAAAAATCCAGTCTTGTTCTTGCAGGCATCCTTGCAGCGTGTACTAGTTTAGCTGAAAAGTGGGGCGCCAGTACATTCAGTTTCTAAAAATGTCTTAAGAGAGCCCGCGTTTACTATCTTAGGTTTTATTGGCACTAACAAATATCATGACGGCAAGTTACCGGACTATACCGGCATCGTGGAAAGATATTGTGCTCTGACGTTATTCAGTAAGCCTAGAGCTATATTTTGTTGGTTATGACTGGCGCAAAAGTGATGCTCCCCAAATGCATTGGCCCTTCCCATGTGTGGTTACTTAACGTTCGTGAAAAGAGGAAATCTTAAAGGCTATTGACAATATCTAATATTTACTACTTTCTATTTATCCATGCATGTTCTAAGAACTAAAGTTGTAGGATCTTGAAGGTTCTGAAGAATATTTCTGGACATTTTATGACATCTGTCATGCTTCCAAACGAGAATCTGTGGACAGCAATTTATTATCACAAGATTCCCTAAAATTGCTACATTAGCAGTTTCAGAATATTAACTGACACGTAAGAGGGTGACAACACTCGACAAACAGTGGCCAATGCTCAGCCACCATAAATAGTGTGGTGTTCTTATTCACTGGTTCTGCATCACCTAATCACTCTCGACGGAAGAACAGGGCGGCCATTACCCTCGTCTCAAACACATGTGGACCTGTAAACCTAACTGTTATAGCAGAAAATAGAAAGTAGTAGTAAATTAGAATTTTTTACTAAAGATCGTTACCACTGCCACAGGCAAAATCAAGTCTTGCCAGAGGAAGAGGCGGAGGCCGGAAGTGAACCAGTATGTCGCAAGTGGATCAGGCCGTCAACGTATTACGGTACCATTTACTGAGTGAGAATACGCATTCAGGAGAAAGACAACTGCGAAAAAACACCAAAAGAAGTGAGGAAAGCATATCCGTTAGCCTGTAAGAAATGGTGCAAGAAACTCTACATCTTACGCTAGACACAACAGTTACCAGCCTACTAAATTAGTGTAGCAGAATAGGGAGGAAAAATGCGGTCGCCAGCCTGGAGTCGCCGAGCGGTTCTAGCCGCTACAGTCTGGAACCGCGTGACCGCTACGGTCGCAGGTTCGAATCCTGCCTCGGGCATGGATGTGTGTGATGTCCTTAGGTTGGTTAGATTTAAGTAGTTATAAGTTCTAGGGGACAGATGACCTCAGATGTTAGGTCACATAGTGCTGAGAGCCATTTGAACACTACATCCCACGGCTTTTCCAGCCCTGAACTTGAACATGGAAGCCAGATCAGGGTCTCCAGGATCAACATTCCTGTTCTAAATACAAGTGCCTCTAGGTGTTGAAAGCGACCAAGATAATAGGGAGGAGGTCAAAATAAAACTACTGACACATGGTGCACTGCTGTTGGATCATCAAGGGTAATCGTAGAACTCAGATGGGACCAAGAACATTCCAGCAGCCATCGCGAGATCACTTGTCATTGGGCAACAGCCAACCCTGTCGCAGTTTTCAGTAACGATGGTTTTCGTCGGACATTCTGCTCCAGACACACACTTTATTCTTAAATGTATGTCTACCGATGCTTGTCCTTGGATAGCCAAGAAAATTATAACACCACGTTGGTCCCATTTGGACGCATTTGGTCATAAAATCGCAATAGCTGACGTTTTAGCGTTTACTACACGCGCCGTAAAAACACGAATACTACGCCAATCTCTTGCCCATACGTCATACGTCGGTTCTTATCTGCCTGCATCGGAGTCGCTCTAATTTTCAAATATGCCGCAGCAACACCCTTAAAGGAAAACTTTTTGATCACCCCTTACATTTTTCTCAGTGGCGGAACTCTGCATCCATGTGTGTAATATTTGTTTCCACGATAAATCTGTAAGTGATCTCGCTGCTTTTGTAATTATGAGTCAGTCCCTTCATATTGTGTACAGGTATTTCAAACGTGTAAGTTTTGTATTTTGCCGGCATAGTACAGAAAATAACTATGGCAGAAAATGTGATTGTTCCGTAGCAGTTACCAATCGGCGATGCATTACAAAGCGGTTAGAGTGATATAAATGATGTGTTAACTGTTTATACTCCCAAATGATCACAGTTGTTGCAACGATCATATTAAGGCGACAATTGTCATCACACAGCACTATGCTTCGTCTGCGAGAGAGAGAGAGAGAGAGAGAGAGAGAGAGATTGTGCTGAGACCTGGGAACCTCCAACCAGCTGTCACACCCCGTACACGTCGCTAAGCGACCAGATCCCACTTCGTCTTTTACGAGATCTAATACTAAAATTTTAGAAACAGAATCGGTGGAAGGATGAAAGTGGCTAAACGCAACTTAATAAGCGCATGCTTGAACACTTAAATACCCTGTATTACGACGCAACTTCTTTGACTTTGAGAATGAAGTCTACGAGTTGCAACCTACCAGAAAAACGCTGCAGCACGTAAGCAAACGGCGCGTGGGCAAGTTTCTGAGTAACTTACCTCCAGCAGGTTTATGAGATACAACTTAGAATGAACAGTGGTTGCTGAAGGACTGTCAGAACAGGTTTCTGACCTTACACCAGAGACATTCGCAAGGGGTGAGGTATCAGGTGATTCCGGCGTTACTTCATGATTCTTCACTGTGAGATGTTGGCATGGCTCTGACCTTTCAGGTCACACAAGAGGGAGCCTTTACGTTCGCCATCGCTCTGCAGTCCATCTCACTTGTTGCTAGTACTCTATTTTAGACCTAATCCAAGTTTTGAAAGATTTGGTTCTCTCTTCATAGGTTTTGCAAATTTTCGCAGACGTTAGCCCACCTGTCTACAGGAGTTCCGGCCACTTCCGCATTTTCAGCTATGTGAAAATTTTCGTTTACTTGAAATTTTCACAAAGCCAGGAGGTAATTACTTTTCTTCAAGAGAAATTATATTTCACGTATGAAAGTACACACAGTAACAAAACTCCTTGCAGTAATTTCATGCTCTTGAGTATTTCCTTCAACGCAAGTACAACACATTTTATCTGACTCAAAATCCGTGCCACAAACAGCTTATCGTGTTACCTTGACTGAGGATGCAGAGTGACTAGACACCGAACCCTAGTTCAGTTGTTTGTTACCAATAAAAGCATTAAGGCTTATACTCAATGTCTTTGGCGTTTTAAACAACAGCCTCTAATCCTGGTAGTTAAAGTGAATCACTAAGTAAACCTTTTGATCCATTTTTTAACTGATTAGGGGGACCAGCTTTAATGAACACTCTAAATACTCCTCTTTGTGCATAAGTCGATGAATGATAGTTTCAGTTACTTGAAGCGCCGTCTGGAACCGACAATAAAGACAATATTTTCTTTATGTAACCAGTCCAGTAAAAGGAACGGGATGTTAGGAATCATCTGTAAAATTCTAGTACAGGAGGCTTTAATTATAATTACTACAAAGGACTTGACTTTCACCGTTTAGTTTATCAATATGTTACTTAAAGCATTATGACACTGTGATAGGTCTCGGTAGTACGCAAACGGTGTTTCACAAACGGCTGGGCTTGGTTCAAATGGCTCTGGGCACTATGGGACTCAACTTCTCAGGTCGTTAGTCCCCTAGAACTTAGAACTACTTAAACCTAACTAACCTAAGGACAGCACACACATCTATGCCCGAGGCAGGATTCGAACCTGCGACCGCAGCGGTCTCGCGGTTCCAGACTGCAGCGCCTAGAACCGCACAAACGGCTGGGGCCTGTCAGTTTCTTAAGATTCGAGAATGGAGAAGATCTTCCCATCTATTGAATATATCTAATATCTGTCACTTTATATTTCATCGTGCCTGTTTGAGAGATTGGTGAAAACTGCCGTTTTAGGTACAATCATTTGTATCTTGAATATTTGCAAGACTTCTTTTGTCTTGACTTCTTTTGTGAATTTTCATACTATAAAATGGAAATGTATGACTTTTAAGTGTTGACACAATCACTTATTATATCAAGGGCGCCAATAATTACTACAATAATTCAGATTATCAGTTTCGGCATATTAAGTCTCATCTACGGATGTGACAGTAATCTATATACAGTTTCATCGTAATCTGTAAACATTAGTTACACGCACACCAGACATCAGGAAAAATTACACAAAACACATCAACGTACGTCTTCTCTTCACATGGAAACGAGTCTCTTTTACAGGACCAATGAATATTAATTTCTGTCAGTATATTAATTAAGTGGAATAGTGCAAATCAGTCGTGCAGATGAGTCATATTACGTCTGTCGGTGTCCTTGCTTGGACCTTACACGCTCCATTTAAATTCTTGTCATTCTTGTCACATCTAACAACGGCACTTATTACTTCTAAACCAATACTGTGAACGTTTCTTCTCATAACCAATTACTGTGTGCTGTGGCCTCGAAAGAGCTACGAGGGCTGTTCGTAAATTAAGGTCCGATCGGTCGCGAAATGAAAACCACAGTGAAAATCAAAAATTTTTTATTCGCAACAGTTAGCCACACCTTCCAGCTACCTCTCTAAATAGTCGCCGCTACGGCATCGGTATTTGTTGTGGCGTTGCAAATACGTACCAGTACCCTCGTCACAGAAAGCAGCCGCCTGTGCTTTCCGCCAATTCTCTATACTGGTCTGCCTTTCGTTGTTTGTGCCAAAATGTTGTCGTCGTAGCCAGCGGTTCATGTGAGCAGAAATGAACAACGGAGGGAGCTAATTAAGGGCTATACTGCGCGTAATCAAACACTTCCCATCGAAAACGCGGCAGGAGCTTTTTCATTGCGCTTGCAGAATGCGGCTGAGAATTACCGTGAAGAAAGAAACGCATGAGAATTATGTTACGTGGGATTGCATCGCTCCAGGCTAAATCTCTCACGAGATCCAAATACTTGCCGGGAGATACAGTTGTTTTAGGCATTTCTACGTGATCACTTTGTGATTTCAACTGAAAAGATCTTCGTGCGCACTAATGACACTGCCCAACACATCTCGCACAGAGCAAAAGAGCTTCCATCGGATTTTCACAGTGATTTCCATTTCGCGCCTAATCTGACCTTACTTTCTGAATAAGCCTCATAATAAGTTGATCTAGTCGAGGACTACACTAAAATGTGATTTTGAATACAAATATGCTGTTTCTTCTGCGTTGAGACAGAGCATACAGCCGGCCGGAGTGGCCGTGCGGTTCTGGGCGCTACAGTCTGGAGCCGAGCGACCACTACGGTCGCAGGTTCGAATCCTGCCTCGGGCATGGATGTGTGTGATGTCCTTATATTAGTTAGGTGTAATTAGTTCTAAGTTATAGGCGACTGATGACCTCAGAAGTTAAGTCGCATAGTGCACAGAGCCATTTGAATCTTTTGAACAGAGCATACACCAAACAGACAGAAAATCGTGACGCCAGTTCTTCACATACCGAAAATTTGTCACGTCCCAAGGTGGACAGGTACTTATCTAATAGAAGTGCGTAAAAAAATCCGATAGTACAGAAAAACGCTCCAGTAATTATATAGATATTTAACGGTAAGTATTCCGTTTGGTAATGGGCAAACTGCAATGCATGGCGAAATATTATTGTTGTTACACGAATATACGAGTAGAACAGTTTTTATGGGGTTGAATGTCCATGAACAGTGGCTATGGGAAGAACATTTATGATCTTCTTGATTTGTTTGTTTCTAGGATCCGTACAAAGTTCGTTAAGATAAACAAAACCAAGGGAAAATACTTTCTCTTCTTTCGTAATCTTTCAGAGACCTTGGATCTTGATTTTGATTGGATCTGGTTATTGCAAAAGCCATGCTGAAAGAGACTTGGCCATGTGTGGTTACTTAACATTCCTGAAACATTCCTGAACAGAGAAAATCTACAAATAAATGACCGCACCATTTTACGGAGGATGAAGCTATCCCGAGGCCACGGATGCTGCATTACGGTTCAGTATAGCACCTAAGTTTCGTAACTGATTTACGAAAATACGGAGATTTTCAGTGAACAAAACTTCCTTGTTACACCAATTGATTGTCCTAGAACGTATGGGGAAGGAAATACGCCCAAGTGTCTCTGACAAACCACGTTAGAATTCGGCTTCAGTAATGAAGGCTGATTAATTAGTTCCAATTTCAAACCGCTGTACAGAATTAACCACTGTTCAGAATGACGAAAAATTTCAACGGAATATTATCGATGAAGGGGAAAACGTATGGAACGTATGGAAACAAAAAAAAACAATTTTATTACATTACGGCAGAAGACGAACAATAAAAGACGCAGGGTGCACGTCTTTCCCTGTGTTTGCATCTGAGAGGCTCGGCATGACTGTTTCAATGCAGGATTGCACGCTGCTCTTTTGCATAAATGGTGGTTGAACGCCAGTGTTTCTGCAGAAGTTGCACACACTCAAGGGCATGAAAAAAGGCGTTGCTCAGATGTCTCACAAAAATCTGGAGAAATGATTACGAGAACACAGGTTCTTTTTGACTGCATTGTGGGAAAGGGAGGACACAACTGATCCGGCGTCAGTAGAAACTGCGGCCACAGGATTGCAGGAGGGGCTGAGCGGTGGTGTGGTACCACCCAGTGCACGGGGAAGTGCCAGAACCTTGTACGTGCCTGTGAGCATAGACCATAAAATTCTACGAAACATCCTGCATTGCTGACCTGCCAGTAAGACAAACGTTAGCTCTCGAATTTCTTGCTCTCATGGAAGTGGGCAGTGAATGGTCATGGAGCATTCTGTGGGCAGACGAAGCCCATTTCCATCTCCAAGAACATGTCGGTATACAGACTGCAGAATATGGGCAACTGAAAATCCGTTCGCAAATCAACCGGTATTGCTTCGCTCTGCAAACGTAACTGTATGGTGAAGGTTGACGGCTTCGTTTATCGTAGGGGTTATATTTCTTTCGAGGAGATGCGTCCTGCGGGTTCTGGTACCTGTACGGTCACTGGTAAACGTCATGAGAGTCTTCTGTCCACCAGTTTTACTCCAACGTTTCAATAGCATGTATTTGTGTGTAGGATCGTTTTTGGCAAGACGGGGTTCCTCCGCACATTGCCCAGCCAATGAAGTATCTGCTTAGATGCATTTTGGAAATGCTATAATTATCAGCCGTCATTTTCCTACAGCCTGGCCGTGCAGATCGTCAAATGCTAATCCGCGTGACTTCTGGCTGGGTGCTTTGTTCAATGCTACGATTACAAACGAAGCTGAACTGAAGGCACGCATTGCACAGCGTATTCTGATTATGAGACTCTCCAACCTGCTCTGAGATATTCTGTTTTCCGATTTCAAGCTGTGGCAGAAAACGGTAGACAGCATATTGAACATGTCTTGCAGCAGTCCCACAACACTTAAAAATCGATCTCTTTAGCGGTTTTTATACGATTTCTCGCCTCAGAACAATTAAAAACCTGTGTCTTTGTTGCTTTTTATGCGATCCTTGGTTTCAGAACTTTCACAAAGAGATTTTTCCCATCCGATGTAGAACAACCTTGCCATGGTGGGTGGTCTTACTTACATCATATTCCAATTTTACCGGAATTTTTTATCTGTCCAGCCGTTCATACACAGTTATTTTCCAACAATACTATTATGTGACGTGTTATGCACCTACTATATTCCAGTTTCACAGTGACCAGCGAGAGAATTCGCTGTAGGCATCATCCATGCGTTTCCCTTCGGCTTGTCGCAGTTGTATTCCCTCTGTCCAACATGAAATTAATATCTTTGTCACATTTTAATTTTTCCGTGTTTTTCCGAGACCTTTCTATTACTGTTTCATTCCTTTAATCTGCTATTGTTACATTATTACTGGTCGCCTCTTTTGTGATCAATCAATTTCTTCTCCACGTAGGTTCCTTCAGTAGTGCTGCCATATGCTTTTGTTTGATGTCATTACTAACATTCGACAAGAATGTGGTACGGAAATAGCTTAACAACGCGTTAATAATACTGATGCATCTAGAGTCCGCACGAAAAAAGATGACACTCCCATCAACGTAACATAACAACTTCTTGCTCCTTGCCCATCAAACTTACTCCAGTCAGACATGGTGGGCTATAATGCATGCACTGCGACAACCGCAATACCAGAAAAATACGGGAAGTGCTAAACGCCTTGAACGTTGACGTCAAGCTTGTGTCCATACGATCTGAACTGCATTGTCCCAACTGTGTCGTCGTACTGAGAATAAAAGTGTAATATCTAAACTGTAACAGAACTTGTCAGTTCCGTTTAACTTGTCGGTCTCCTATCACATAATAACAGATTACAGAAGATAAACTTCTTTGCCGAGATCGCTATAATAACCTTTATTCTCGATAACCGGTTTCAGTAATCAGTGTTAACATCATCAGGTAAAAGAAAGACAGAATACTGCATAATTCTTAATATAACAGTAAGAGCAGTCTTTCTCACGAATTGGCAGATACGTAACAGCTGTTTTAAGAAGTTCGCAATAATCTGTCTGTCGAGATCTGAAGATGGTAACATTGATTACGATCTTTTATCGAGAATATAGGTTATTATTAGCGATTTTCGTAAAGAAGTTTACCTTCTCTAATCAATATCACAGGTGGCACCTTGCGGTTCAAAATGAGCAAACTATAACATATAAAGAAAATTTGTACAGCTTGCCTATAGAGCGTTTAACTAACCTGTTAAATAAAATTCACTTTATTTTGTTGCGAGTCGCAGGTATTAATAAACACGAAATAATTTTTAAATTACAGGCTATCAGAAAATTGAGGATATGCAAGAAGAGGTACACTTTCGACTTAGGAAATATGGATGAACCAGAGATGTAGTTCTAATCCTACGATTGATAGTGGAAGCAAGTATAAAGAATATGACTAAGTGTTAATTTTGTCGACCTATAAAAATCGTCCAATATTATGCAGTGGTGCATGGTGTTTGCAGTCCTCACAGGCACAGGCGTACACTATGGAGAAAAATAGGTTAAGTGCTACAATGTATAGTATATCATCACCTATTAATTTACATTTTGTGCTGTACCCTAACTCTTTATGAGAGCCTGAACTCTGCAAGGGACATTTTCAGTGAGGTTCCTGAATGTCTGCAGAGGAATGGAAGCCTGTTCTTCCTCAGGAGCCGATACTAGAGAAGAATGTTGAGCGTTGGGTCTGGAGCGAAGTCGACTTTCTAACCCAATCAAAAGGTGTTCCATTACATTCATGACGGGTCTGTGAACAGGCCAATCCGTTTCTGGGGTTGGTTTTGTCCACAAACCATTGCCTCACAGATGCTGCTTTATGATAGAGTGCATTCTCATTTTGATAAAACATCCATCATCTCCTACCTAATAAACGTAATACAAAGTGCTGTTTAATGTGTTTATACCCTTTACAATTTAGTGTTTTGTTAACCACAGTGATATTAGATTAGATTAATACTAGTTCCGTGGATCATGAATACGATATTTCGTAGTGATGTGAAACGAGTCAAATTTTCCAGTACATGACATAATTAAGTTAATTTAAGAACATACTTAAGTTAATATAACAACTTTTTTTATTTTTATGTTTATTTTATTTTATTTTATTTAAAATTTATATCTAAAAATTCATCTTTGGACTAGAAGGAGTTGTCATTCAGAAATTCTTTTAATTTCTTCTTAAATACTTGTTGGTTATCTGTCAGACTTTTGATACTATTTGGTAAGTGACCAAAGACTTTAGTGGCCATATAATTCACCCCTTTCTGTGCCAAAGTTAGATTTAATCTTGAATAGTGAAGATCATCCTTTCTCCTAGTATTGTAGTTATGCACACTGCTACTACTTTTGAATTGGGTTTGGTTGTTAATAACAAATTTCATAACAGAGTATATATACTGAGAAGCTACTGTGAATATCCCTAGATCCTTAAATAAATGTCTGCAGGATGATCTTGGGTGGACTCCAGCTATTATTCTGATTACATACTTTTGTGCAATAAATACTTTATTCCTCAGTGATGAATTACCCCAAAATATGATGCCATATGAAAGCAATGAGTGAAAATAGGCGTAGTAAGCTAATTTACTAAGATGTTTATCACCGAAATTTGCAATGACCCTTATTGCGTAAGTAGCTGAACTCAAATGTTTCAGCAGATCATCAATGTGTTTCTTCCAATTTAATCTCTCATCAATGGACACACCTAAAAATTTGGAATATTCTACCTTAGCTATATGCTTCTGATTAAGGTCTATATTTATTAATGGCGTCATACCATTCACTGTACGAAACTGTATGTACTGTGTCTTATCAAAATTCAGTTCGAGTCCATTTACAAGGAACCACTTAGTAATTTTCTGAAAGACAGTATTGACAATTTCATCAGTTAATTCTTGTTTGTCAGGTGTGATTACTATACTTGTATCATCAGCAAAGAGAACTAACTTTGCCTCTTCATGAATATAGAATGGAAAGTCATTAATATATATTAAGAACAACAAAGGACCCAAGACTGACCCTTGTGGAACCCCATTCTTGATAGTTCCCCAGTTTGAGGAATGTGCTGATCTTTGCATATTATGAGAACTGCTTATTTCAACTTTCTGCACTCTTCCAGTTAGGTACAAATTAAACCATTTGTGCACTGTCCCACTCATGCCACAATACTTGAGCTTGTCTAGCAGGATTTCATGATTTACACAATCAAAAGCCTTTGAGAGATCACAAAAAATCCCAATGGGTGGTATTCGGTTATTCAGATCATTCAAAATTTGATTGGTCAAAGCATATATGGCATTTTCTGTTGAAAAACCTTTCTGGAAACCAAACTGACATTTTGTTAGTACTTCATTTTTACAGATATGTGAAGCTACTCTTGAATACATTACTTTCTCAAAAATTTTGGATAAAGCTGTTAGAAGGGAGATTGGACGGTAATTGTTGACATCAGATCTATCCTTTTTATGCAAATGTATAACAATAGCATATTTCAGCCTATCAGGGAAAATGCCCTGTTCCAGAGAGCTATTACACAGGTGGCTGAGAATCTTACTTATCTGTTGAGAATAAGCTTTTAGTATTTTGCTGGAAATGCCATCAATTCCATGTGAGTTTTGGCTTTTAAGCAAGTTTATTATTTTCCTAATTTCAGAGGGAGAAGTGGGTGAGATTTCAATTGTATCAAATTGCATAGGCATGGCCTCTTCCATTAACAGCCTAGCATCCTCTAATGAAAACCTGGATCCTACTATATCCACAGCATTTAGAAAATGATTATTTAAAAAATTTTCAACTTATGACTTTTTGTTCGTAAAGTTTTCATTCAGTTTGATGGTAATAGTGTCTTCCTGTGATCTTGGTTGACCTGTTCCTCTTTTAATAATATTCCAATTTGTTTTAATTTTATTATCAGAGTTGCTGATTTCAGACATGATACACATACTTCTGGATTTTTTAATAACTTTTCTTCATATAACACAGTAGTTTTTATAATGTTTGATAGTTTCTGGGTCACTACTCTTTCTTGCTGTCAGATACATTTCCCTTTTCTGGTTACAAGATATTTTTATACCCTTAGTAAGCCATGGTTTGTTACAAGGTTTCTTACGAGTATATTTAACTATTTTCTTGGGGAAGCAGTTTTCAAAAATGTCATGAAATAAATTATATTTTAAATAGGCATCAGGTTCACAGTACACCTCATCCCAGTCTAACTGCTGTAGGCTTTCCCTGAAATTTGCAATTGTTAAATCGTTGACTGAACGTACTACTTTGGAGGACTGTTTAGTATTGCTGAATGGAGCTATGTCATATATTGTAACTAGCTGTGCACCATGATCAGAAAGACCATTCTCAACAGGCTGAGCATTTATCTGGTTAAACTTATCCTGGTCTATAAAGAAGTTATCTATCAGTGAGCTTCTATCCTTTACCACCTGAGTAGGAAAATCAATAACGGGTGTCAAATTGAAAGAACCGAGTAATACTTCAAGGTCATTTTTCCTGTTACCCTCTTTCAGAGAATCTACATTGAAGTCCCCACAAACAATAATTTGCTTCCCCCTGTCTGACAGATAGCACAATAAGGAGTCCAAATTTTTCAGAAATAGATGAAAATTTCCTGATGGGGACCTATATACAGTTACAATTATAAATGTGCCTTTGGTTAATTTAAGCTCACAGGCACATGCTTCTGTATGTTTCTCTACACAAAACTTTGTTGTTTCTATACTTTTTGCACAATGATAACTTTTGACATATATGGCAACTCCTCCTTTCTCCATATTTTCTCTCATTACATGTGCAGAGAGCTTATATCCACTTACATTTACCTTATCCATATCAGTAACAATGTGATTCTCAGACAGGCACAGTATATCTATTTCATCCTCAGCTTCTAAATCTTCTAAATAATTCAGAAGCTCATCTATTTTATTCTTTAAACTCCTAATATTTTGATGAAATATACTTACATTATTTTTAATTATACTTTTATGAGAACTTTTCCTTATTCTAACATTTGCAGTACTCTCCTGTCTGCGTTTCTCATTGTGCTTAGGCCTAGTTCCTATACCAGTGGTCACATGGTGTTCAGAGAGGCAGATTATGTCAACTGGGTTGGGTGACTTTAATTCATCAATGCAATTACCTAGGACTGAGACACAACTTGGTGGAGATAAAATTTCTGGTGATTGGTGAAAATTTATAATTGATGGCTGTGATTGATGATCCAATGTGCTAGAATTGTGCTGTTTAATTTCTTTCCTAAACTGAAGATTTGTTTCAATCCTGACCTCTCGTAGAACTTGACATCTTTCTGTCTTACCTATCCTAAAAAAGGTGCTGCTCCAACACCTGTAACCACTGGTATTTTACCGTTCATGGCAGTGCCTCCCCCCTTTAAATTTCCTGCTATTACCCCAGCCAGTTTCCCCTTCCCTTTCTTGTTGAGATGTAGGCCGTGCCTGGTATAGTCCCACCTACTGAGAGAATCAACAGGAACCACACCAATATGAGCCCCCGCACCCGACCCAAGCAGCCGTTCCAACTCCAAATTAAATCTCCCAACAGAAGAGTTCAAATGAGGCCGGTCATGGCGTCTCAGGACAGATACAAATTCAACATTGCTGTGTCTCGATGCCGACGCAATCTTTACCAGGTCACACTCTATACTGTATGCAGGATCTCTGTCGATGCTGTTCCCTGGCCCTCCCACAATAACCATGGTGTCTTCCCTGGTAAACCCTTTTTGATGACTTTCCTACATTCTTTTTCAATTTCCTATTGAAAGTTTGTTGTGTCCTGTGTACACCTACCTCTGCTTGAGGCTCATCAAATTCTAACTGAAGCAACAGGTCAAACTTATTTTTGACATTCACCACAAAACTGTCAGACTTAGTTCTAGGCCTGTTCCTTCTGTTACCTGTTGCCACTTCCCACCTCTGTTTGCCCTTCTCCCTCCTTATCCTGTCCAGATCTTCCCTAGCCTGATCTAGCTCAGCCTGAAGGGCAGCAATTTTCCCCTCCTGTTCCACTATCTTCCTATCTCTGCTGCAAATCCTACGTAACCACTGATGAGCCTGATCTACTTTCCCGACACCCACGTCACTGCAGTCCCCCCAGTGAAAAAAACTACTGCATCCATCACACCAAACCCTGGAACTAACAATTCTACGGCAAATCAGGCACTTCTCACTCATGGCAAAAATAATACTTTAGCTAGAATAAATCAATTAAATTACCGGAAATCAAAAAAGACGTTACAAGAATTAAGCCTATTCACAAATGTATATAAGCAAGTTTATGATTTAAAATTCCGCTGTTTTTCTGAGATCTGTATTAAAACAATGAAGGTATACGCTATTTATTATATATTTCACTCGATGGAATGAAAAAAAGGACAATTAAACGAGATACTTTATGTCTGACTCTCCAAAAACGTTACGAGAATTAGGCCTATAATCAAATGTATACAAGCAAGTTTCTGATATAAAGTTACGCTGTTTTTCTGAAATCTCTATTAAAACAATGAAGTTATACGCTATTTACGGTAGTTTCCTTATTTGTTACCGAGAAACTAGTTAAATTACCGTGAAACAAGAAACAAACACGTTTATAAAATTTAAGCCTAAGCGCGACTTCGCGAAGTTACGATCTTCTCGTGTTTTCTGAAAAAATACGCAAATAAAAGTCAAACCTTTAACGGCAAGACTAAACGATACACTAATGCACGTATTTAATTTGTTGTCGGCGTTAAACTAAATTATATTCCTGTCTAAATCACTTAACTTTCTGGAAATAGTTTCTGGCGTCACTTACTCGGCGGCCATCTTGGAACAGACCTGTCGCCATGAGAAACACCGCCATACCGTAACGCTAATGCCTCCTTACTTCATTGTTGGCATTTGTTGTGAATGCAGATAATGTTCTCCAGGTGTCCGCCAAACTCAAACCCTTCCGTCGGACTGCTCCAGGTTATAGGGTGTCAGTTCACTCCAAATATCTCATTTCTATCCACACTGTCCAGCGGCGTCTCTCGTTACTCCCCTCAGGCTTCGTTTCCCATTGACTGCAGAACAGTGTGGCTAATGAGGAGCTGCTTAAACATTTTTTCCAATTTTTTTAACTGCCTGTTCGTATTACTTATGCTAGGTGCGCAATTGGTATCGCTTAGGGAAACACAAGGATTCCTTCCGTTGATTTCTTCCGATTTTTTTCAACCGCCATTCGCAATGCTCGACGGTCAGTGTCCGTCAGAATATACGATATGTCTGGTCTTGATTTAGTTGTGGTTGTTCCTTCGCATTTCCATTTCAGAAACACATCACTAACAGTCGACTTGGGCATCTTTAGAAGGGCTGAAATATCCCTGGTGTATTTCTTGCTCGAGTGACATTAAATGACCAGTCAACTTTTCGGACTTCTACGGCTGATATCCGTGGTCTAGGGTTAGCGTCTTAGAATAGTAATCGAGACTTCCTCAGTTCCAGTTTCGATCCCCACCACCGCTTAAATTTCTAGCAAATGTTGGTCGATGAGTTCTTGGGTAATAAGTCGCCTTCATTCTGCCAACGGCCTTCTCAAAGATGGCGGGGGAGCGGACAGAGATTCAGGGCCCTCTCTTGCCCTTGGGATGAGAAACTGCCCCTAAAGGCGGAAAAATCAGCACTGATCAACAGCATGAGGATGCAGAAGGCAATGGAAACAACTGGATTAAAGACACATAATGTGTATTCACAGAACATGTGGCCTGTAGTTTGAAGTGTTATTATGAGTTCTCTATTGGCAAGAGATTGCGGACTATAGCTCACGTCACATACGAAGGCCTTCCGCACATGGAGGCGGAGCAGTGGAGGGATGAGAACTGCGCATGCACAGCAGCAGAGAGCGGGCAAACAAAGTCCACATTGCCGAACTGCGTTGCTGCAGACAACAAACAGTCAGGCTCATTTGCCTACGATACATTGTATCATACCTCAAAGCCATTAGGAAACAATAAATATTACGATCAATTTCGAAGAGTCGTCTTGAGAGAAATATTAATTCTCGTCTTGACGACGTTGAGTCCACTGCCCCACAGACTTACTCTGCTTGGCATCAGGAGGCAGGAACAGCTGACAAAGCTTTGAGAAGACGTGAAATTCAAATTTTCTCAAAATGACAATTGTCTAACCACAAGATAAACGAAAACGCCTGCAATAATTAACATTTATTGCGATTTGAACTGTATTATAAGTAAAAATTTAATACACAACAAAATCAAGTTCAAGCACAAACCGAAATCATTATATTTGCTTGACAACTGCTGCTACTCAATAGAATTTTTGAAAATGTGTGTAAGGTGTGTGTGTTGATGTTTTTGACTGTAGTTAAAGGAACTGGTGGTAGAAAAGGCTAATGAAAAGATTATCGTAGAAATGGTCAGTAAGTTGCCATATTTTTTGCTGTTAACGGGCATTACGTGTGTAAACTAACTCCTTCGACATTACAGTGAGAGACCTTGTTAATCCATTGAACAAGCAAATAATTAACCGTCATCGGCGAATAACTCCAGTGAATGATGATCGATAACATCAGAAACCATCGATATCTCGACTAGTAACAGTTGCTGTCATTTTAGAGTCTTATCTAGTTCGTGTCTTGAAAATGACAGCGGTTTACATTTGTAATATCGGACTTTTGAGGAATTTATCCAGTTGCAGTCTCGCATCTTATTAGAGCATACAACATTATGGGAAAAACCTAACTTCTCCTTGGGCAGTATGTTGAATATTATAGTCTGTAGAATTCAAAGAATTCAAAGTCCGAATCGAAAAGGCTAGGAAGTTCTTATTATTATGTATGCAACTGATACGCTGACATACACATTTTTAACCACGGATCTTTAAAACTAAGGAATATTATTGCTTTGTTCCCAAGTTTACATCGTAATACCACTGTCACTTCTATTTGAGTCTGTTTCCGAACAATCTGAATGTAAATTTAGGATGATAGGTTCAAGGCTTATATTCATCACCAATTCCCTGTCTTGCTGTGATCTGGGCCATGTGCAAATTTCGACAGTATCACTTTGGAAAGCCATTCACAGTTGTTACAGACTATCATTCAATTTGTTATGAAATAGGTCTTTAGGATCTAACAGGACGATTCGCCAGGTGGTCACTACGACTTCAAGAGTATGACATTACCATAGTGTACAAAAGTGGAAGAAGACACCAAGATGACGATTATTTCTCAAGAAACCCTGTGAAAGACCATCAATACTTTGATGAAGATAGTGACTGTTTCGCTGCACTCCAGGATGTCTCTGCTGAGCAGATGAAGGACGCCAAGATATCTCAAATTATGCTTGCCTTAAATCGGTCAGATGATGTGAAGGGACAATTTAAGGTAGTTAATGGATTAGTTTGCAAGAAAAACTTTGATCCGTTTGGAAAGAGGTGGCTACCAGTGATTGCTAAACACATGCGCTTAGATGTTCTACAGAAATTCTATGACACACCTGAGGCCGGACATTTAGGATTTTTTAAGACATACGATCGAATCCGCAAGAGAATTTTCTGGACAGGTTTATTTAGGAGTGTGCGTCACTTTGTGTCGCACTGTCGAGAGTGCCAGAGGGGAAAGGCAGTTTCTCAGAAACCACCTCGCCGACTCATACCAATTCCACCAGCCGACACGCCTTTCCAGCGTGTTGGGATTGACCTCCTCGGACGATTTCCAACGTCTACTAGTGGCAGTAGATGGATTATTGTTTGCACTGATTACCTGACACGCTATGCCATTACAAAAGCCGTGAAAACAGCCGAAGCATCCGAGGTAGCCAAATTCATCGTGGGAGACATTTTACTAAAACACGATGCGCCAAGGTCGTTAATTACGGATCGAGGGAAAGTTTTAAGTCGAATCTTGTGACAGAGATAAACCGTCGGTGCAACATTACTCATCACATGACGACTGCCTACCAAACCTTGGCCGACATGCTATCAATGTTCGTCAATGTTGAGGAGAGCAACTGGGATGATGTGCTACTTTTCGTGACGTTTGCCTGCAACACCGCCAAACAAGACACCACGGGATTCACGACATTTTTCCTGGTGCATGGGCGTGAGGCGACTACGACGATGGACAACGTGTTTTCGTTACATCCAGATGACGTGGACGACGACTACATCGGCCAGTTGTTAACCAGAGCTGAGGAAGCTCGGCAGTTAGCTCGACTCCGCAAGCTGCAGGCTAAAGAAAACCATCGCCGAAGGTATGACGCGAGCCACTGCCCTGTTGTCTACCAGCCTGGTGACCTCGTCTGGATCTTCACACATGTTCGGAAGGTTGGTCTCTCTGAGAAGCACCTCAGGCGCTGCTTTGAACCGTATAAGGTTGTAAGACAGTTGTCTGGTGTTCCTTATGAGGTTGAAGATTTCGACCCCGACACAAGACGACGAAAGATCAGAGATTCGGTCCACGTCCTTCGAATGAAGCCCTATAAGTATCCTGCAACCCAGGGTAAATTCGAAGCTCCAGCGACAGGCAGCAAGTGGAAAGATAACTAAGAGCGTGGCGGCAAAAGAAGTTCTAAGAAGATCACCGCCAGGGCGAGAATCAGTAATCAGGAGTCGGAGTATGCAGGACCAATGAGTCGTTCCCGGACTAGGACGACGTAACACCGAGACGCTGTTCACTTAAGAAGGGAACAATATCACAGAAGAAACTCATTAGCTCCGCGGTGTAGCGTTTAAAATGCTAAATTGTTGCGTGAAGGGTCGTGAGTTCAGAACTCACCTAGACTGTACGATTTTAATTTCTATATTCAATTCGAGTACATTCTAGAAATATCCACAAATGTCAAGAATCATTGTACTGTAATGTTCTGTAGCTCTTATATAAACTGGATGTGTTCTGGCCGGAGGCAGTTCGCTCCGTGCTCTTGTATGTGCAAGTTCTGAATAAACCTTCGTTAATTGAAGTTAGTATTCATCATTCAAATAATTACACCTTCTTCCACGTGACAATATTATTGGCTGCAGTGGCTAGTGGAGGGGGATGCGCAGAACGGCTGAAAATTGGGATGCCTTCCGACATGACGCCGACTTTAGGCCCCCATTCGGATTACCGAGAGGGAACTGCCTAGCGGCATGTAACGGTGGCAGAAATATCGACTAAACAACTGAAAGATAACGTTTTACGAATCAGTGCGTGGTATGTTAGAAGTATGAACGTGGTAGGGAATCTAGAAAATCTCAAACGAGGAATTCCAGGGCTCAATTTATAAACGGTGTGGTTCAGTGAAGTGAAATGGAGAAAAGATAAGAATTTTTGGTCAGATGAGTATTTAGTAATAGCAACAGCAGCAAACAATGGCATAAAGGGAATAAGATGTGTTATGAATAGTGTGGTAGGACAGAGAGTGAGTTATTTTGAACAGTTCAGCGATTTGTTCGCATCAGACACCGACAACGATAGTTGAGTTATAATGCCGATGTCGCAAGAAGAACGTCAAGAGCTAGAGGAAGTATATGAGGATATCGAACAGGTAATTCAATACGAAAATGGAAATGAGAATCTAATAGTCATTGGAGATTGGAATGATGTTGTAGTGGAAGGGGTAGAAGAGAGGATTATTGGGCAATAAGACCTTGATAGTAGCAATGAGAGAGGAGAAAAACTAACTAAATTACGAAATAAATTTCAGAACTAATGGATATTCCTTTCAATAATTACAAGTGGAGGAGGTATACATGGAACAGGCCTGGAGATATGAAAAGCCATCAGTTACATTAAATCACGCTCAGGCAGAGCTTCGGAAATCAATTGTTGGATAGCAAGGTCTACCCTGAAGCAAATATAGACTCTGATCACAATATAACAAGAATGAAGATGAATTGAAGTCTAGGAACTAGCCATGAAGAGTCAGTGAGCAAAGAAGTGGGATACGGAAATACTAAGGTATGTTTCTCACTGAAGGTATAGTCACTGCAATAATGTATAGCTCAGTAGACAATTCAGCTGAAGAGGAGTGGTCATCTCTAAAAAGGAATATCACGAAAGTTGGAAAGAAAAGTATACGTACAACGAAGGTAACTGGGAGGAAACCATTGTAACAGGAAAAAGACTTCAGTTGATCGACGAAAGAAGGAAGTACTAAAGTGTGCATGGAAACTGAGCGATACAGAAATACAAGTCACTCAGAAATGAAAGAAATAATAAATTGCTGGGAAGCAAAGCCGAAATGGCTGCATGAAGAATCTGAAGAAATGGAAAAGTAAACGTTTGTCGGTGGGACTGATTCAGTACATAGAAAAGTCGAATCAACCTTCAGTGAAATTAAAAGCAACGGCAGTACCAATAAGAGTGCAATGTTAAACGCAAAGGAGAGAACGGATAGGTGAGACTGATGGCGACTGTGAGGAGAGGGGGATGGGAAGGGGAGGGGGGGCGGAAGGGAATCATCTGATGATATGATAGAAAAAGAAACAGGAGTCGATAGGGAACAGATATTGGGTCCAGTATTAGAATTAGAATTTAAAAGAGCTGTGGCAGACTTAAGAACAAATAAGGCAGAATGGAAAGACAACATTCTTTCGTAATTCCTGAAACCATAGGGGGAAGTGGCAACACAACGACTATTCACGTTGGTAAGCGATATGCCATCGAGAATTCGAGAAAACATCATCCAAACAATTACGAAAATAGCAAGAGCAGACAAGTGCGAGAAATATCGCAAAATGAGCTTAACAGCTCCTGTATGTAAGCTGCCGACAAGAATACAGAAGAATGGGAACAAAATTTAAGATCTGTCGGATGACGAATAGTTTGGATTTATGGAACGTAAAGGCACCAGAGACGTTTTGGTTGATAATGTGAAGCGAGGTTAAAGAAACATGAATGCACAGTGCTGGAAAAGTGTTAAACACTGTAAAATGGTGCAAAATTTTCGAAATTCTGAGAAAAATAACCTTAATGTGTACAAGATCCAATAGGAAACAATAAGACTGGAAGAGCAAAAACAAACTGCTCGGATTAGAAATTGTGTAAGACACGAATTGAAATTTCGCCTCTACTGTTCACTTTATGTATCGAAGAAGCAATGACGGAAATAAAAGAAAGGTTCAAGAATGGGATTAAAATTGAATGTGAAAGGATATAAATGATAAAATTCGCTGATGACATTGCTATCCTCAGCGAAAGTGAGGAAGAATTACAGGAACAGTTGAATGGAATGAACAGTCTAATGAGAACAGCGAGAAACTTAACACCACCATTGGTGACCACGAACGAGATGAAGGTAAGGAGTTCTGCTACTTAGGCAGCAAAGTAACCCATGACGGAAGAAGCAAGGAAGACATAAAAAGCAGACTGGCACTGGAAAAAAGGTCAGTCCTGGCCAAGAGAAGTCTAATATAAAAACCTAGGCCTCAATTTGAGGAAAAATTTTCTGAGAATGTACATTTGGAGCACAGCTTGGTACGGTAGTGAAACATGGTCAGTTAGAAAATAGGAACAGAAGACAGTCGAAGCAGTTTTATGTTGATGATACATCGAAAGAGTTATATTAGGATATTTTGTATATTTATTTCTTTGTACAGCCTTGTTTCTGTTTACGTCAGGCAGTTCTTAAGAATGTAGTTGCTATATTCATTTCTATGATTCTGTGCGCTTATATGTTTTTAACATAAATAATGTGACACACTTTTATACGAAAATGTAAAACATTGTATTCGGTGTAGTTCTGAGAGATATGTGGTGAGCCGTGTTGAAATATACCAGTCCGTCAGAACAGGAAAGCATCAACAAAGAAATATAAATGGGACACTTAGAGTAGTAGATGTGTTTTGCTATTTGGGGAGCAAAATAACTGATGATGGTGGAAGCAGAGAGGATATAAAATGTAGACTGGCTATGGCAAGGAAAGCGTTTCTGAAGAAGAGAAATTTGTTAACATCGCTTATGGAAGTGAATCGTGGACGAAAAAACTGTGTAGACAAGAACAGAATAGAAGCTTTCGAAATGTGGTCGTATAGAAGAATGCTGAAGATTAGATGAGTAGATCACGTAACTGAGGAGAAAGTACTGAGTAGAAATGGGGAGAAGAGGAATTTTTGGTACAACTTGACTAGAAGCAGGGATCGGTTGGAAGGACACGTTCTGAGGCATCAAGGGATCACCAATTTAGTATTGGAGGGAAGCGTGGTGGATACAAATCATAGAGGGAGACCAAGAGATGAATACACAAAGCCGATTGAGAAGGCTGTAGGTTGCAGTAGTTATTCGGAGATGAAGAGGCTTGCACAGGATAGGGTAGCGTGGTGAGCTGCATCAAACCAGTCTCTGGACTGAAGACCACAACAACACAGCGTTTCGGTAGCACGTACTGTCTAGTGCATCCCGCGGAATGCAAAATTAAAGAGAAATATGGTAATGCACTTACTTGTTGTGATCTGATAAAAATTTCACCGTCGAATGTGCACCCGATTACCAAACAACTGATGGACGTGTACGCCGGTGCTGTACACCGTGCGAATTGTTTGACACTTAAGCGGACTGTTAATTAAAATTACAAATATATGTTTATGTTCGCCGGCCGGGGTGGCCGAGCGGTTCTAGGCGCTACAGTCCGGAACCGCGCGACCGCAACGGTCGCAGGTTCGAATCCTGCCTCGGGCATGGATGTGTGTGATGTCATTAGGTTAATTAGGTTTAAGTAGTTCTAAGTTCTAGGGGACTGAGGACCTTAGAAGTGAAGTCCCATAGTGCTCAGAGCCATATATTTATGTTCTTATTTCGGACCGTGGTACCAACAAGTAAGCAGAGCCGCGATCAAATGGGAAATCATAAATCTAAGACTGTGACTAGTAGCGGCTAAAACGTTAAGACGTCAGGATAAGTTACGTGTTAATTCAATGAAATTTGTCTTACTTTTGTCGGTACATGTAGATACCCTCAGACGATTCTACAAACATAGCTGCACTGTTAAAAATGTTTTGATTCATCACTATACTACACTCTGTTTGAATCTGGTCCTTTTATTTAATTAGGGAGCTCTCACAAGAAGGTTTCCAGCCTTTCATTAAAATAAAATTATTTTTATGAATCCATCACCAATCGAAACTCGGTGGCCATCTAATCTGCGTCGTTACATACAGCTGCCAAGCTGCTGTAAATTTCCTAGCAGGGTGTACTTCATAACACTATTAGCCAATTTCTGTCGTGTTCCTCTCGCACACTGAACGACGGGAAATTAGTAAATTCGTATCTGTCTCGTCTTATGATCCCTATGAGTGATACGCAATGACGGTAGCAGAATGGTAGCATAGTCTTTTTCCAATAATGATTCCTAAATTTACGAAAAAAATGACCTGAGATCAATGTTTCTCTTGCAAATAATCTCATTTTAGTTCCTCTAGATCCTCTGTTATAG
This sequence comes from Schistocerca serialis cubense, assembly GCF_023864345.2. Lineage (NCBI taxonomy): Eukaryota > Metazoa > Arthropoda > Insecta > Orthoptera > Acrididae > Schistocerca > Schistocerca serialis. Next base: position 554,037,366 of record NC_064639.1, read on the forward strand.
TTTTTACTGTGTTCCACTCTGTTACCACTGCCTAGTAGGCTTTCCCTCGAACAAAACGGCGTTCGTTGTAGTATACATCATGGCGATGCCTTGAGCAGGACGAGTTTCAGTGGCTGTTGACAAGGACCCTTCACAGTGGCTGGAACAAGTTAGCCATACGTCCCAACCAGACGCAATGGCAATCATTGCACTTGGACAGCCAAGAGCTATAAATTCGTGATCTCCAGCCAAACAGCGCGAATACGGCGTATCAATCTGCTCGGTGACATAACGCGCAGCCCAGCAGTCTGCAAAACGGTCTTCGGCGTGCACTCTTCAGCGAGTTCAGTCTTTAATCTTCAGTAAGTTCAGTCTTCAGTGAGTTCAGTCTTCACTCATGAGTAAATTCAGCTACACTGGACAGTCAGTTGCCTTCGACAAAGTATTTCAGTAGAGATCGTCTGGAGGTAGTAACTACCTTACTAAAATACACCTCGTGATGACTGGGTGTTGTGAGACGTCCTTAGGTTAGTTAGGTTTAAGTAGTTCTAGGTTCTAGGGGACTGATGACCATAGCTGTTAAGTCCCATAGTGCTCAGAGCCATTTGACCCATTTTGAGAATACACCAATATCGTAAACAGTCAAGATTAATTGGAACCGCCACAGTCCACCGTTCAGCCACACAGCTGCAGGCAGTCTCAGGAAAGGGGGTTACTGCTGGAAGTGACTATCAGTTACGGATCTCAGTTCTCAGACTGTACAGATGAAATGTGTAACCATAGTTGGATGTTACGGTATTTATGATTTACAATAAAAAGAGTTGTAGTATCTGGACCAATTAACCTCGCGTAGCAGTTGACTGGAGTAGTCACTGGAACCCACTCGCATCGGTGGTAAGAGCGACCGTGTCACCGTTACTACATCTTTATACAGCCTATACTATTCTGTTACAATCCTAGTAGAGCATCTCTGAATTATGTCGATGTCTGCTGTCATTCCTACCTGATAAGCACTTCCAACACTAGAACAGTGTTCTACAACTGGCTACACCTTCGTTTACAATCCGGTTCATTTTACAGATGCATTGTTCTTTCCCAGGACGCTCTCAACAAATCTCTCATTCGTCCTCCCAATAACCGATTTTACGTGGTCGTTCTTTCGCATATATTTTCTTGATGTTACCTCAAAATACCTGTATGATGTGACATGGTCGAGCTTTTAACTATTAATTTTGTTATTGGATGCCATCTTTTTTTCTTTTGTTTTAGGTTCTATCTCACGTTTATCTGCATTTACGGAATGGTATCATTCATTACATTAAGTGCAAAATTTATCCAATTCTTTCTGAATTTCGTCCCATGACGATACTTTGTTGTAGGTGTTATCTCACATTTACGTACCTTTAAAGTATGGTATCATTCGTTTTATTAAGTGTAAAATTTGTACAATTCTTTCTGAATTTCGTCCCATGACGGTACTTTGCTTCATAAACTACAACGTCATCAGTAAAAAGTCAGATAATGCTCCTGATCTACAGTAATAAATTACTCACGCCCATTCACAACTAAAGTGCCTTGGGGCACGATGGATGTTAACTTGTACATTCGTAGCTCAAATTAACTTACTGAGCTCTGTTAGTCAAATCCTCATATTCGGTGATGTAGTAAAGTGCAGAACGCCTTTCGGGTATCCACGAACACATAACCTACCTATTGACCAGTGTCCACCTCTTTGGAAAGTATGGTCTACGAATGCAGTGTGTTTCACAAAAGAGCCTTTTCCTGAATCTACTACTTCTTAGAATAAATATTATCTGTGAATATAAATGGAAAGCAGCAGATGTTGAAGAAGGTGAACCAACAATAACTCTGTTTTATTCCTATGGACGGATTAATATGAGAGGAAGAATTTTTATAGGAAAGCTGTTTACAATGATAATCTATCGGTTTCATTTGCGCGAATGGCATACATTGATGACACACGTGAGATAGGTCTACGTCGATCTTACAAAGCAGTTATGGAAAATGTTACAACGGTCAGTTAAACAGGACTGAAAGCTGGCAGCGTTGCAGTAGCATTTATTAGACGAAATACTACGACGGCTGTATAAATAATTTTGAAGAACTATTTGTTACACTCTATGTGCACCAAATTTCTTGATTCATCTCTTTATCCGCCAATAACTTGTAAATATATATTATATATATATTATATAATGGTATAATATATATATATAATATATATTATATAATGGTAAGACAGAGTTTTAGGAACCAGGTTTTAAATTGTAAGACATTTCCAGGGGCAGATGTGGACTCTGACCACAATCTATTGGTTATGACCTGTAGATTAAAACTGAAGAAACTGCAAAAAGGTGGGAATTTGAGGAGATGGGACCTGGATAAACTAAAAGAACCAGAGGTTGTACAGAGATTCAGGGAGAGCATAAGGGAGCAATTGACAGGAATGGGGTAAATAAATACAGTAGAAGAAGAATGGGTAGCTTTGAGGGATGAAGTAGTGAAGGCAGCAGAGGATCAAGTAGGTAAAAAGACTAGGGCTAGTAGAAATCCTTGGGTAACAGAAGAAATATTGAATTTAATTGATGAAAGGAGAAAATATAAAAATGCAGTAAGTGAAACAGGTAAAAAGGAATACAAACGTCTCAAAAATGAGATCGACAGGAAGTGCAAAATGGCTAAGCAGGGATGGGTAGAGGACAAATGTAAGGATGTAGAGGCCTATCTCACTAGGGGTAAGATAGATACCGCCTACAGGAAAATTAAAGAGACCTTTGGAGATAAGAGAACGACTTGTATGAATATCAAGAGCTCAGATGGAAACCCAGTTCTAAGCAAAGAAGGGAAAGCAGAAAGGTGGAAGGAGTATATAGAGGGTCTATACAAGGGCGATGTACTTGAGGACAATATTATGGAAATGGAAGAGGATGTAGATGAAGATGAAATGGGAGATATGATACTGCGTGAAGAGTTTGACAGAGCACTGAAAGACCTGAGTCGAAACAAGGCCCCCGGAGTAGACAATATTCCATTGGAACTACTGACGGCCGTGGGAGAGCCAGTCCTGACAAAACTCTACCATCTGGTGAGCAAGATGTATGAAACAGGCGAAATACCCTCAGACTTCAAGAAGAATATAATAATTCCAATCCCAAAGAAAGCAGGTGTTGACAGATGTGAAAATTACCGAACTATCAGCTCAATAAGTCACAGCTGCAAAATACTAACACGAATTCTTTACAGACGAATGGAAAAACTAGTAGAAGCCAACCTCGCGGAAGATCAGTTTGGATTCCGTAGAAACACTGGAACACGTGAGGCAATACTGACCTTACGACTTATCTTAGAAGAAAGATTAAGGAAAGGCAAACCTACGTTTGTAGCATTTGTAGACTTAGAGAAAGCTTTTGACAATGTTGACTGGAATACTCTCTTTCAAATTCTAAAGGTGGCAGCGGTAAAATACAGGGAGCGAAAGGCTATTTACAATTTGTACAGAAACCAGATGCCAGTTATAAGAGTCGAGGGACATGAAAGGGAAGCAGTGGTTGGGAAGCGAGTAAGACAGGGTTGTAGCCTCTCCCCGATGTTGTTCAATCTGTATATTGAGCAAGTAGTAAAGGAAACAAAAGAAAAATTCGGAGTAGGTATTAAAATTCATGGAGAAGAAATAAAAACTTTGAGGTTCGCCGATGACATTGTAATTCTGTCAGAGACAGCAAAGGACTTGGAAGAGCAGTTGAATGGAATGGACAGTGTCTTGAAAGGAGGATATAAGATGAACATCAACAAAAGCAAAACAAGGATAATGGAATGTAGTCTAATCAAGTCGGGTGATGCTGAGGGAATTAGATTAGGAAATGAGGCACTTAAAGTAGTAAAGGAGTTTTGCTATTTGGGGAGCAAAATAACTGATGATGGTCGAAGTAGAGAGGATATAAAATGTAGGCTGGCAATGGCAAGGAAAGCGTTTCTGAAGAAGAGAAATTTGTTAACATCGAGTATAGATTTAAGTGTCAGGAAGTCATTTCTGAAAGTATTCGTATGGAGTGTAGCCATGCATGGAAGTGAAACATGGACGATAAATAGTTTGGACAAGAAGAGAATAGAAGCTTACGAAATGTGGTGCTACAGAAGAATGCTGATGATTAGATGAGTAGATCACATAACACATGAGGAAGTATTGAATAGGATTGGGGAGAAGAGAAGTTTGTGGCACAACTCGACCAGAAGAAGGGATCGGTTGGTAGGACATGTTCTGAGGCATCAAGGGATCACCAATTTAGTATTGGAGGGCAGTGTGGAGGGTAAAAATCGTAGAGGGAGACCAAGAGATGAATACACTAAGCAGATTCAGAAGGATGTAGGTTGCAGTAGGTACTGGGAGATGAAAAAGCTTGCACAGGATAGAGTAGCATGGAGAGCTGCATCAAACCAGTCTCAGGACTGAAGACCACAACAACAACAACAACTTGTAAACCAAAGATCATTCATATTTAAATTACGTTGCTTATCGTATGTGTTCCATAACGCAATGCCACTGTGAGCGCCCTGTGAAAGCTGCCATTATATGTCGTACTTAGCTATAGTAAGCCATGTCTTCCTTTTCCATACACAGATTGTTTTGTGGTGGTACTATATATTCGCACGCGCCCATTATCACTTGCCTAACATAATGCTTTCCATGTAGTGTGATATCTCAGACATGTTGATATCTGCTGTGTACCGAAAAGATTTGTGCTAAGGTGGTGGTGTTTGATCAGAGCAATTTCGTTGAAATTAGGTATTGGAAAAATTTCCTCCAACAGAATTTGGCCATCAACGACAGGAGAGGCAGTTTCGTGCAGCTCCTGGCGACCAAATAATGTACCCATCCTCTCCGAAGTGCCTAATAGAATGAAGTTCTGTGATAAATGTTGAAGGTCACTCACCTGCCTTGAGGATTCGTTAAACTCACTGGCCTAATTGGAGAGATTTAATAGGAGTGTTCAACGTGCTGACAAATCCTGCCATCGCAACACTACTGTACGACTTAATCTTTTTTTATCATTAGTTACAGGAGAACTGTGATTTACTATTATACCATCAATGACCACTACCATCCCTTTCCGATTTCGTACTCGTAGCATCTGGTATTAGTTAAATGTTGAGAACAACTCTAAAACCCATACTTTTCATGCTAACGGACGACGGATTCTCCAAAAAGTATTTAACAATGATTTTATCTAAATGCAGTATTTTCAGATTCAATTGCAGTGTCCCATAAACTACATTATACTTAATCCCGTGGATGCAAATTATCATATCGTTTTTAAATGCCACGAAAATAATTATACTGTCATAATATTTTTTCTGTACTGATCGTTGCAGCTGAAAAAGCAATATCTGAGATATACTTCACGGGTTTTAATGGTGCACTAATCGCAATCGTTATTATTAAAGTTCCATTTTATTCTGTTTTAAAAGAATAGGATACGCGTGTTCCTGTAATTACCTTTTTTTTTCTCTATCTCTGTCTCTGTTCTCCTTCTCTCTCCTTTCTATGACACAGTTGTAAGCTACCCTTCAAATCTTCACACTATGAAAAGTACGCAACATTAAACCACGACATGTTTCAACTAGTTGATGGAAAAATCTGCGACTTTTCACTTGTTACCACATAGCATTCACTGATAGATTTAATGCTAGGAAGTCGTCACGTTATTGTTCATCTTCATTTTGTCGACCATGCAAGGCCTTAACATTGCTAGTGCAGCAACTATAGCCGTCCTCGTGTCGCCACTTATCGCCACCGTCCGCCGCTAGATTGACGCCTGACCACGCCCGTGGCATATGGACGCCGAGGCAGCGTCATCGGAGGTGAGAGCGCACCTATAAATGCTGTATCTTGTTAGAGTTTACGTCCATGCCGTCTGTCTTGCTGTAGCCACCTTCATGCACGACGGACTCCCGCAACCCTGCCAACCCAACAAACGAACGACATCCGGAGTGGGAGAGTCCCTGCCGCAACTTCCGCCCTTCCGCAGCTCTCATTGTAACCCCGACCCACTACATTTTGGCGCCCAACGTAGGGTGTACATGCGACCGTCCGTCTTGTGCCATTGCAGAAGTCTGAAAAATAGAGCCCCTTAAGAAGAAATTTGAGATCGAAGTACGGAGATCAGTAGGAAGTAACACGCGAAAAATAAGGTCTTTGTTTATAATAAACAGAATGGCGCGTTCTTTGTTTACTCGCACACTGATCCCTGGAGCATCGCTCGTGTGCGCCAGTACTGTGTGCAAATTCTGATTACCTGCGAGGGTCGATGCAGCCAAGTTTCGCCATCGATTTCGCTAGCGCCTGGAACACACAACTAGGCAATAAAAAAGAGTAATTGCAGATTTATGATCAATCCAGTAATTGACGTAACTGATTGGGTTGGACTATTAGCATCGCAAGTTTCATGAATCTTTAATGTGATTGTAAAATGTGTTTCGATTCATCCTTTCATACTTCGTTACGAATAATATGAAAACAAAGTTAACAAGTGATGAACATGAAAATTTAGACTGGAATCATGGATGTGCTCACACAGCCAAGGTACATGTCAGTACTCTCTGAAAATATTAATAAAATGAGGTCTTAAGATAGACGTCTCTGCTCCGGGCCCAGGAAACAGGAATGCGACTTCCGCTGCCAGAACTACTTTGCTGACATGCGCTGGAAAAGAAACAGTAATCTGACCAAATAAGGTTACAAATGACAATATCTAAGATGTAGGAAATATTAACTTATTGCGGCAGTGGCTAAATATACAAGTCACGAGCTAGACATCTTTAATATTACATGAAAATTGACGGCGTGAACTACAAGCACTTGCAAATCCAAATACCAGGGTGCACCCTCTTTTAACAGAGCTTTGCTTTCGACACATACTATATTACAGTCCCAATTTCATCGATGCAGTTTACAATAGAGAGTATTCACACATTTGCAATGAATGTGATCAGGAAGATACAGATTAAAATCGTTTACACTGACCGGTGGCCATCCACATGATCACTCGGAGGCGTAAAGAACATGACGAGTCTAATTCAACATCAACACAGTCATGTGCTTACAATAACAAGTACCAATAAAAGATCAACACCTAACTCTACTCAAGTGTGAAGGAGCCACCATTTCCAGGATTCCAAGCAGTGGTGTTATTGCCTCCAATCCACGCCGATGATCTACAGGTGCCGTAATGTTTAAGGCACCAGGATCGATATCGACTGTAGAAGTAGTTAGTGGCACCAATGGAGTAGCATGCCTACCAAAATTAAAGCAGCCACGACTCAGCATAAATGACTAAAATGATCGAGAATGGCAGAGAACCTTTTTATAGGAGTTAGTACAAAATCACTGAGCACATAACATTACGTTGTCTCAACTTGACAATGAACGAATGAAGAAGCTGAATATATCTCTGACAGAAATACCGATCTATCCAATACAGGCAGGGCCACACGAGCAAAGCTGTAGCAGCTGTTGTGTCTAGTTCTGTATTGTGTGCCGAGACAACGCAGTAGCAGCTAAAGTTGTTGTACGGGAGTCGGAAGAAAAGATACACATCTTAACTGATGTTTAGGTTCGCAGGCACAAGCCGGGGCCCTGTGCCAAAATCCGAATGTTTTCCAACAACGGAGGTTCACCCTTTACAAATGTGTGTTAAATCTTATGGGATTTAACTGCTAAGGTCATCAGTCCCTAAGCTTACACACTACTTAACCTAAAATATCCTAATGACAAACACACGCACCCATGCCCTGGGAAGGACTCAAACCTCCGCCGGGACCAGCCGCACAGCCTATGACTGCAGCGCGTCAGACCGCTCGGCTAATCCCGCGCGGCTCTCACCATTTACAACATGCCAGAAGCTCCGCAATCAGTTCCCAGATGTTGTGATAATAACCTGTGTTTAGAGACGTCGATGGTGCTTGACGTGACCTCAACAGCAACAAGGCCTGCCTTGTCTTATACATGGTCCTGTCATATTGTGACTCCCTGTCAAAAGCGTGATTGACTACCTTTCGTGGGAAGAGAGTCAACGAGGCACTGGAACGTACCAATAGCGATGTGGAGCGATGTCGACTCCAGAGCCGTGGCGCGAACAGCCCGTTCGAAGGTTTAAGCTCGGAGAGTCTTGTGACCACGGGAGTACGATAACCCACCAATGCTCCAATGAGAGCTGTGTGACACAATTCATTGTCCTGTTGGTAGATGGCATCGTGCGAAGTAAAAGTAAACTGCATTTAGACGGGATATAGTCCCCAAGAATAGATGCATACTTGTGCTGATCCACTGCGCCATCCAGAATAACGATATACCCTGGGGAATGCCACAAGAACATTCTCCACACTATCACGGGCCCCCGTTCCGGCCTGGACCCTTTGCTTTCAGACATTTCACGCAGCACACGTCTATGGTTATCTTTCCGGTGGAGCATTAGATGTGAATCATCAGAAAAGGCTACCTTTCGTCACTCAGTGGATGTCCAGTCGCGGTACTTGCGAGTAAATTGGAGGCTTCGTCGTTCGCTGAACGGTCGTTGGGGAGACATTGTAGGTACATCTACATCTACATCTACATGATTACTCTGCAATTCACATTTAAGTGCTTGGCAGAGGGTTCATCGAACCACAATCATACTATCTCTCTACCGTTCCACTCCCGAACAGCGCGCGGGAAAAACGAACACCTAAACCTTTTTGTTCGAGCTCTGATTTCTCTTATTTTATTTTGATGATCATTCCTACTTATGTAGGCTGTGCTCAACAAAATATTTTCTCATTCGGAAGAGAAAGTTGGTGACTGAAATTTCGTAAATAGATCTCGCCGCCACGAAAGACGTCTTTGCTTTAATGACTTCCATCCCAACTCGCGTATCATATCTGCCACGCTCTCTCCCCTATTACGTGATAATAGAAAACGAGCTGCCCTTTTTTGCACCGTTTCGATGTCCTCCGTCATTCCCACCTGGTAAGGATCCCACACCGCGCAGCAATATTCTAACAGAGGACGAACGAGTGTAGTGTAAGCTGTCTCCGCAGTATCCTTTCTTTCAGGAGTGCTAGTTCTGCATGTTTCGCAGGAGAGCTTCTGTAAAGTTTGGAAGGTAGGAGACGAGATACTGGCAGAAGTAAAGCTGTGAGGACCGGGCTTCGGTAGCTCGGATGCTAGAGCACTTGCCCGCGAAAGGCAAAGGTCCCGAGTTCGAGTCTCGGTCGGGCACACAGTTTTAATCTGCCAGGAAGTTTCGACTTGTTTTTAGTTTATTTTAATTGTATTACGATCTGTATGTTGATATCATCTAATGAAAGACTGCGATATATTACTGAACTATCGTTCCAGCTGTGAGAACCTAATCGCTACGGAAGGGGAAAGCTGCGTGTGAAGCTATAGACGTTCTTCTACAGGCTTAGGGCGGGTTTATCTATAGAGTGGATATGTCGGTAAGCTCTTCCAGCCACACAAATGGTTCAAATGGCTCTGAGCACTATGGGACTCAACTGCTGAGGTCATTAGTCCCCTAGAACTTAGAACTAGTTAAACCTAACTAACCTAAGGACATCACAAACATCCATGCCCGAGGCAGGATTCGAACCTGCGACCGTAGCGGTCTTGCGGTTCCAGACTGCAGCGCCTTTAACCGCACGGCCACTTCGGCCGGCCCAGCCACACAGATAATTTCGTAAAAATAAGACACACATGTCGCCTATTTGTCTTTGCCACGAGTGTTTCATTTTTGTCAGTCAGTGAATAAAATTAGTAAAATTGAAATAATTTGAGCGAGGTCGTAGTGCTACAGACTGAATTGTCCTTCAGGACGATAGGACAACAAATGCATGAACACGGGATTGAGCTATATTTCACTGCTGGTGATGATGTAGCACGTGTTCGTCGTTCCTAATGCCGGACAGTCTCACTGATAGCAGTAGCTCTGTCACCTGAATGTTCGCTTCAAGCTAGATCTATGAAAAGTCAATTCTGCTCGTAACCTCATGCAGGAGCCCCTAAGCAGCTAGTAATCATATACCTGGGAAAGACCTGAAATTATCAGGTGATGGAGAAATCAATCCTATGTATTTTTGAAACTTTTGAAGAAAGTTTTTCAGTTATTTGAACTGTCTTTATCGCAAAAATAAAATACTTTACGATAAGGCACGTGTTATTCGATTACTAGTTTCACTTGCTAAACAATGATCTTGAGATCAATCATGGTAAAGTCATTGTGACTAAGTACAGTACAGTGCAGAACGCCTTCGTCTGATATTATTTCTTGATGCATGTTCACAACTAGTGAAAAACTGAATGCACAGGTGTTTGTATCACTGACGTTACAGAGTGATAGCAGTGAGCGTTCTAATGGCTTGAGATGTTGTTGAATATGCTCGACCATTTGTGCATACTTTTATATTTCACTTTCTAGGTACTGAGGAGCTACATTTCGTATCGAGGCTTTGTGAACTTCGTACTCATATACACTTCTTATTAAAAATAGTTTAGCATCGCACTCAAAAACTTCCTTGATATAACGAGCCTCATATTCAATTTTTGGTGCAGTGAGAGCATGTATTAAGGTAGTAATCAAACGAAGTATTTTATTTTTGAGGTCAAGACAATTAAAAGGTTTGAAAATGTAAAAAAAAAATTTAAAAGTTCATATACCAAAAATATGCTGTAGCTTCTGGAATAGTGCTTACTTCGGTATTATATATATATAGCTTAGTTCCCCCACACTCTTTGTTTATAAACACCAATAACTTTATTTCATAATGCTGATGGAATGAAAAGAATACTTCGCTGGAAGGTTCATAAAAACTTACGCAGCACGATTGCAAACCAAGTTGTAGATGTATGCTGCGGCAGGAACGTTGTTTCGTAAACGCACCCGGGAAGTGAATGCCTCCTACGCTTTCTGATCATATGAATATCGCCAAAAGTGCAACAGTGCTTTGTCATCAGGTCACAAGCTGATTGGACCCATCATAGTTACAAAGTGCTGAATCAAATGTTATACTCTTCCCAAGCAGAAAGCTAATTGAAATAAAATATCGATCTGAAACGCCTGCTTAAAATCTGTGCTGTAGTTTAGGGCTAATTCGCCGCTCCCGTCATCGAGAAGCTTACTAACGGTTTCATCTTAATAATTAGGTACCAGTCTTATCACCTTTTGATTAGGAGTTGATCAAAGAACAGGTAAACAAATCCTTGTTCTGTTATTTAACTCTCTGCTGGAATTACGAGATTATAGTCCACTGCAGATAAATTAAAAATGATGCAAAGGAGGAAATCGGGGGAAACTCGTATTACCAGAAGCGTAATTACAGACTCTCCATGAGCGCTACCGACTACCTGAACACAGAAATCACGAGGGAATAATTAAGTCCTTTTTATCGCCTTTCAGTAAATCTCTCGTAATGAGCAGCGGCAGTAAAAAAAGCGGACGTCTTGTGATATGCATTTCGAGTCAAGAAAGGCGACCTTCTGTCCATCGATTCTTTTAATTAGAACTTACTGGATGCCTGACAACAATGACACAGTTCATTTCAGCACTCGTCCCGGACAGGACGGGTTAAAACTCGAACTAACGATTCCTGTTAGGAGATTACGCAACAACATATTTTACCACAATATTTGTAAGTACAAACTTTATTACCCACGGCTACGGCCCTTTTGCCTTGTGAAAGTAGTGTTCTGTTTTTAGACCACCGTCTAAGATTAGGGCCTTTTTGGGTCCTTAAACGGCGATCTTGGTTTAAGTAAGACGGGTGTTACCGAATCTCTTGCATTGTGGCATCCAATACATTGGTCATACCATCAGCACCGTGGAGAACCGGTGTGTAGAGCATGTGCGCACACCCACTTACAAGCCGAGCAAATCGGATGTTGCAGAACACTGTCTTGGCACCGTTCATCCTATGATATATAACAACACAGAGATTCTGTCGTTCATTTTCAGCCTTTTGGATAGTGTTACTAAGGAAACAGTTGGGATTAAATTATGAAGTGATCTGGTTCGCTGTATTATACACACCATACCTTTGATAAATTCTGATGTTGGTCATATTCGGTTGTGTGCCGGCGCTACTAGTTTAAGGTAGGTGTGTCGTCTGTCTGCATATTCCCCACATACTGAAGTTCTTGCTTAAATCCTGAATGTAATCCTGCTCTCTGCCTGGTCAAAGAACGCAGGGACAGACTTAATGCTACTTGCTCACCAGCTCATAATTAATAATAGCTGTTCCCACTATAATTTTATTGATAATTAGGCTACCAAGCAATGCGTGCAATTGTATATGATTTAAGTATTATCTCATAATGAAGTATTTTATATGACGAGAGCATTTTGCTCTTAAATCTGTTCATTTGTCCCTGCATTATTTGATGTTTTTTTCAATAATTAATTTATCTCATGCATTTTCTGAACATTAATTACGAACTAGGTAAAATAAATTATTGTTAAGATTTGTTGTTGTTGTGGTCTTCAGTCCTGAGACTGGTTTGATGCAGCTCTCCATGCTACTCTATCCTGTGCAAGCTTCTTCATCTCCCGGTACCTACTGCAACCTACATCCTTCTGAATCTGCTTAGTGTATTCATCTCTTGGTCTCCCTCTACGATTTTTACCCTCCACGCTGCCCTCCAATACTAAATTGGTGATCCCTTGATGCCTCAGAACATGTCCTACCAACCGATCCCTTCTTCTGGTCAAGTTGTGCCACAAACTTCTCTTCTCCCCAATCCTATTCAATACTTCCTCATTAGTTATGTGATCTACCCATCTAATCTTCAGCATTCTTCTGTAGCACCACATTTCGAAAGCTTCTATTCTCTTCTTGTCCAAACTATTTATCGTCCATGTTTCACTTCCATACATGGCTACACTCCATACGAATACTTTCAGAAATGACTTCCTGACACTTAAATCAATACTGGATGTTAACTGTTATAAATCTGTTCGGTACAAAAGCCATCTATTATTGGTTTTCTCTATGTTAATGGTTTTTTAATCTTCTTACGTTATTGTCTAGCTTTTCTGATGAAGACACACATAGCCGGTGTCGTGTCCAGGTTAAAGTAAAATCTTGTTGTAACTGGTTCGTTATACCAAACACATCGTACTATTGATAAATTCTGACGTTAGTCATATTCGGTTGTATGCTGGCGCTAGTAGTTTAAGGTAGGTGTGTCGTCTGTCTGCATATGCCCGGCATACTGATACTTTAAATTCTCTCTTAGTGTATATATATATATATATATATATATATATATATATATATATATATATATATATATATATATATATATATATATTCAAATTTCACTTTACTGTTGATGGATGTTCCAGTCCTCAAGTTAGATTTATTTTTGTTTCTTTATTTATCAGATTCCGTAGTGCCTTGCGAGCTGGAGCAACTAGGGGATAACAAATATCTACACACTTTACATGCTGCTGATTATAAGCAAAAGAAAGTGAATCAGTAATGAAATACGAGAAACGTAGGGAAGAAAGCATATGTATACATACACACTAAGGTGAGAATTGTCGTGGGGCACCTCCTAATATCGTGTCGGACCTCCTTTTCCCCGACGTAATGCAGCAGCTCGACGTAGCGTGGACTCAACAAGTCGTTGGAAGTCTAGCCATACTGAGTCTACAGATGTCCGTAATTGCAAAAGTGTTGCCTGTTCAGGATTTTGTGCAAAGTCTCGATTATGTACCATATATACTGGATGGGATTCATCTGAGTGGCCAAATAATTCGCTCAAACTGTTCAGAATGTTCTTCAAACCAGTCTCCAACAACTGTTGTCCAGTGGCATGGCACATTATCATCTATAAAAATTTCATTGATGTTCGGGAACATGCTGTCCATGAATGACCGCAAATGGTCTCCAAGTACGCGAACATAACCATCTACAGTCGATGATTGGTTCAGTTGGACCAGAGGACCCAGTCTATTCCACGTAAACACAGCCCACCTCATTATTATGAGCCATCACCAGCTAGCAAAGTGCCTTGTTCACAAGGTGAGTCAATGGCTTCACGGGGTCTGCGCCATACTCGAAACCTACCATCAGCTCTTACATACTGAAACTGGGTCTCATCTAACCAGGCCATGATTTTCCAGCCGTCCAGGATCCAACCGCTAAGGTCAGGAGCCCAGGAGAGTCGCTGCAGCGATGTTGTTCTGGTACCAAAGGCAGTTACGTCTATCATCTGCTACCACAGCCCATTAACATCAAATTACGCCCCACTGTCCTCACGGACACGTTCGTCGTACGTCCCACATTGATTTCTGTGGTCGTTTCACGTAGTGTTGCATGTCTGTTAGCACTGACAACTCTACACAAACACCGATGCTCTAGGCTGTTTAGTGAAGGCCGCCGGACACTGCGTTGTCCGTGGTGAGAGGTAATGCCTCAAATCTGGTATTCTCGGCATGCTCTTGACACTTTGGATCTCAGAATAATGAATTCCCTAATGATTTCCGAAATGAAATATCCCGAGAGTCTAGCTCCAACTACGACTTAGCCACCAAAGTCTCTTATTCTCTTATTCGGCCATAATGACGTCGAAGACCTTTCACATGAATAACCTTAGTACAAATGAGGGCTCCGCCAGTTCACTGCCCTTTTATACCTTGTGTACGTGATACTACCGCCACCAGTATATGTGCACATTGCTATCCAATGACTTTTGGCACCCCAGTGTATGTAGAACTTTCCTTTGCTGTCTTGTATTTGAACTGTGAACTTATACTTTATTAAAATTTCGCATTACTACTGATGGACTTCCGAATCCTCAAGTTATATGTATTTTGGTTTCTTCATTTGTTAGATTCCGTGGCACCGTGTGAACTAAAGCAGCTAGATCATGGAATGAGCATTTACATACTTTACCTGTCGCTGATTATAAACAAAAGCAAGTAAGTGACTTGTGAAATACGAGAAAAGTTGTATGGAATAATGCGAATAAATAAAAGATTACAGATAAAAGTTCTCAACCACAGTGAGAAACTCCTGTTCAGAATGGAAGTGTGCTACGTGTAAAACGTGAGGGGGAGATTTAAATTCTTATCAATCTTCTTTTTTTTCAGTTTTACCGGAAGCCAGCTGAAAATGAAACCTGCTGAATAGTGCACGTATTTTTGCGTGTTGCTTAAGAAGGAGGTACTGAAATGCAAATTGTTTTACTGGTAAATAACATTTGACTCTCCTTTACTTTGTTTTCTCTGTCGCTAATTTAAACAAAAGCAGAGTCTGCAAAGTATGAGTGCTGATGTAGTCATTGCTTTGAACAAACAGATGAATATGATACTGTTAAGGCTTTGTGCACTTGGCGTGGTAGCTGACGGGATCAGAGAACCATGTTATGATGATAACTATCATTTTTCCCGATTAATTTTGCACTCTGCACGTAATTTACGATGGCAGTTGATTTCAGTGTGGTATTTTGTACAAAATACAAATGCTAATCACAATAATTAATAACTGCACTATTATCTGTACAGTATTTGATTGGCGGAGCGTACATTTATTCCTGACTTAATTTTCCGCTAATCGTGTTTTTAAATAGTCCTAAATAGCTATTGGCTACGAGAGTCAACTCAGTAGTCACGAATTCAATAAACAGTTTGTTCATTTGCAGTTACATCATTCTCTTGGCTGACGAATAAAAGAAAGCCTAACTTCACTAACTATTACACTCTTCTCTCATACCTTCCACTCACACGTCTCCTACAAAGTGTCCCAACGGTTACTTAAAATTCTTATAACTCGACATAGACAACGTCTACCGTTAAACACGTTTTGATTTATTCTGTTGTTCTCTTCTCGCTTGTGAATCTTCATTAGAAAATTAATTAAACATCTTCTTCCGTCTTCTTTCTTGACCCGGCTCCACAGTCTCTGAATAATTTCTGCATAAGCAATGTTTCAGTTTACAGTCCGTCGCCCATACTAACACGACGCCATTACCGTCCGCTACACAACTCTTCACTACATTGTCAGTTTCTTAAAATAGCCTGCTGTCTCCTCATTACAATACCTCCCTCCGCACTCTTTTCAACACAGAATCTCAGCATTGCTTCAAAATATTTATTCCATTCACATTACATGAACTGTTCCTCCAGCAACGTGAATATCGTAAACCTCTCACTCCATCTCACGATGTCCTCCTCCTGCTTCCATTACAAAACGCTGATATTAATCTTCACCTGACGGGGCTACTATTTGGTTATGTATATATATCATTAAATTGGTATTACATGCATTGAATGCATTAACATTCTACAAAGGTACAATCGTAGAAAAACGTTTACAGATAACATTTCATACATTCCGATATATTTATTAATATTATTATATTTGAGTTTGAATTAACAAGTTAAGTAGATAAAATGTACAATAACTTTACATTGAAACCAAAGACAATTAACCATACACATACAAATGTCGAACTACCATGTAGAAATTACAGAAGACGAAAACATCTATCACAAGTGAACTGGCTATTTGAATATTTTGGAAACAGTGCAGAGGACATTCCGGTGAGTATGTCAATGGCCACAGTGAAAGTAACATAGATCTAAGTTTGTGATATTATCAATCACTATGCGAGGTGACACTGAGAAGTATTGTTGTATCAACTCCAGACTGCATACTGTTGGGTAAACGTAGCCAAGTGGGACCCTCAGACCATACCGACCCTCAGACCATACCCCATTATCTATAATATAACATCACGTGACATGTCAGACGCCCTCTAAATGATGTTATCATGATACTTTTCTCCCCTTCACTCACAGTCCCGTTCTTCTTCTTCTTTTTCTTCTTCCTCTTGTTCTATAGCCTGTATTTTACCCGTCATTATAATGAAACAGCCATTCAAAGCTTGGTATTCTACGTATACACACATAGCATCGAAAATTCGTAAGCTAATAGTGTAGATTGGTGTTCTGTACAATACAATATTGTTAGTACTATAGAATCGCCATTTCTGAAAACTACACACAATGACGCCATGGTAAAACAAATCTCCCAGTACAAGAATATTTACAAAAAATTACGTAAGCTTCACCTGAACTACGTAAAATGGTAACATGTTGGAAAAAATTTGCCAATACTAACTGCTGTGTCCAGAAATACGTTACCTTGAGCTGAATTGTATAACTTAGTGTCACGTTCAAATATTATTTGCCAAAACTATGTTTCCAAAAGTTGCGTAATCATCAATTGAACCGCGTAAAATGGTGACATGTTCAAAGATATTGTCAATACTGTAGTATCGACAAGTCTAAAGATACGCAACCTTTTCACCTGAGTTGCATATAAATGATGTCGTGTTCAAAAAAGAACTTCTGATATGAGGGTAGAGTGCTGTACTTGGAGGATACTCTACCTAGCAACACAACTTCTTTCCTGGTGGGTGTTTCACTGTAGTGACTAATTGTGGAACAACATAAGGAAATGCGCTTTAAATACGGTCATGAGCAGTTTCCTCCAATTCCTACTGTTTTTGTTGTTGTCAGACATGTAGTTGTGTTTTGTTTAGCATTTATAAATGTTACGAGTTCTGCATATTTAAGTGTTGTATAACATGTAAAATCTATTTTGAGGATAGTGCCAATCTTTCAGTTACATTTTTCGTTGCGAGTAAAATTCTGTTTATTTTGTAAAATAATCACATAACGCATAGACAGATAAGCCACACCTCATTAGTCGTCTTTTATCATGTACCATGAAAGTCAAGTTCTTATTACCACGAAACATGTGATATTTCCAAGTGAATTCAGTTTCTTTATGTTTAATAATTTTCCCTGCCTGCTGCCAACTGCTTCCATTTCAGAACTTTTTTCACTTGTAACTTATTCTTGTTAATGATTCTTCTTAATTTTATATCGCTTACTGATTATTGAACGAGAGTATTAACGTAAATGGGTAACAGAATAGATTGGAGTAGATCAGAGTTGAGTAGAGTAGAGGAACAGAGTAGCAGAGCAATAAAGCAACACATATGCTATTACATATAGTATTGACACGATTTTGTCGATTGCATATGTCCATCTTATACCTTGGAGCAGATTTTCGAATTTGGAAAAACCTTACTGTTCCTGATAAACTCTTTGCATTTTCAGAAATTTCTGCAGCACAAATAAAGTAAATACTATCATTTCTAATTGAGGTTAGAAAATATATTAAGCTCCTGTCGTAGTATTGGCTACAGGCACTACGGCATTGTCCCCTTATCTAGCTTACATTTATCGTGAATTTTTTGCACAGGGTCCCAAGCGACTGGGGAAAGCGCAGGTGATTCTAGTATATAGGAATGGTAGAAGAATGGACCCTCAAAATTACAGATTAATATCTCTAACTTCGGTTCCTTTAACGTATTTTCAGTTCGAATATTATACATTTTCTTGGAACTGAGAAGCTTATGTCCACGAATCAGCATGGTTTCTGAAAGCATCGCTCGTGCGAAACTCAGCTTGCCCTTTTCTCACATGATATACTGCGAAGTATGGATGAGTGGCAACATGCAGAGTCCATACACCTAGATTTAGGGAAAGCGTTTGACACGGTGCTCCATTGCAGGTACGAGCATGGGGGATAAGTTAACAGATATGTGAGTGAATCGATGACTTCTTACTTAACAGAACCCAGTGTGTTGTCTCCTACGGCGAACGTTCATCAGAGACAGGGAAGTGTGATAGGTCCGCTGTTGTTCTCTATACAAAAAAATGGTTCAAATGGCTCTAAGCACTATGGGACTCAACTGCTGAGGTCATTAGTCCCCTAGAACTTAGTACTAGTTAAACCTAACTAACCTAAGGACATCACAAACATCCATGCCCGAGGCAGGATTCGAACCTGCGACCGTAGCGGTCTTGCGGTTCCAGACTGCAGCGCCTTTAACCGCACGGCCGCTTCGGCCGGCTGTTCTCTGTACACATAAATGATTTGACGGACAGGTTGTGCACCTATCTGCGGTTGTTTGTTGATGATGCTACGGTGTACGGTAAGGTGTCGAAGTTGACTGATAGTAAGATACAAGTGACTGCGGTTATTTGCTGATGATGCTGTGGTGTACAGTAAGGTGTGGAAGTTGAGTGATAGTAAGGTACAAGATGACTTAGACATTATTAACAGTTGGAGTGGTGAATGGTACCTAGCTTTAATGTGGAAAAATGTAAGTTAATGCGGATTAATAGGAAGAACAAACCTGTGTTCGGTTATAGATAGTACTACTAGTGTCCTGCTCGACAGAGTCAAATCCTCACATATCTGGGAGTAACGTTCCAAAGCCGTGTGAAATGGAACGAGCATGTGACGATTGTTGTGGGGAAGACGAATGGCCGACTTTGGTTTATTGGCAGAATTTTAGGGAAGAGTGGTTCACCTGTAAAGGAGATCTCATATAGGATTCTGGTGCGATCTATTCTTGAGTACTGCTCAAGTGTCTGAGATCCGTACCAGGTCAAACGAAGAAAAAAAAAAAAACAGTGAAGCAATTCAGAGGCGGCATGCTAGATTTGTTTCCGGTAAGTTGAACAATACGTAAGTTTAACGGAGATGCGTGTTGTGGGCATGCTTCGAGAACTCAAATGGGAGTCCCTGGAATGAACGCGACTTTCTTTTCGAGGAACGCTGTTGAGAAAATTTTGACAACCGGCATTTGAACCTAACTGCAGAACTACTCTACTGAGGCTCGTAAGGGCTACGAAGGTAAGATTCGAGAAATTACAGCTCATACGGAGGAATACAGACAGTCGTTTTTCCCTAGCTCTGTTTGCGAGTGGAACAGGAAAGGATAATCCCCGCCACGCACAATACGGCGGCTTGCGGAATATCTACGTAGATGTAGATGTAAAGGCCAGAAAAGAGAAAGAGAGAGAGAGAGAGATCTTGGGGTAGTGGAATAGTGACCACCTCACGTCGGCGATTAGATATTTCGTAATATGCCCTGCCAACACCACAGACAATGTATGATGCGATGCGCCTTTTCTGCTAGGCACTGCTGCTCTCCTGCAGAGACATGCATTAGCGTTAGAGATCGGAAAACAGCGTTCTATGATGACCGATCATTTTTATTATGGATTCGTGTCCACGATGTAAAAATGCGTCCATAAATATAAATTTTACTATAAAATACCATTAAATTTCTAGTTGTGAAGTGTTTTGTTAATTATGGTTTTCAATTAGAGAGCAAGCATGTTAACTCCACAACAGCTATAGAGGGTAAACGTGTACAGAGGCAAAGTCTCATAAATGCTCCTTCTTCGTTCGATCCCTCTTCTTACAATTTCACAAATAAATCTATCAGCATCACCTACACCACGATCATCTCCACATTCATTTTCTTTTGTAAGATCAATAACTATATGAGATAGCAGAAATCGTTACATGTTGCAGTTTTCGATCAATTTCTTAATTAGATCAAACTGAAAAACCTTATAAATCTCAATAAAGATGAACTTAACTTCAATCTTCTTCTTTTTATACTCATAACAACATAGATAACGGGCTATTTCACCGTATTATTACCTTCCCCCTCCTGTTCCTCCTCTTCCACTGTAAGATGAGGTCGGGGGGATGCGCCGGCCCAGAATAGAAACGGTCCTTCATATTAACGACGAGGGTCGGAGTATCGCCTAGCCTACATGTCATTTTTATGCAATTTCAGCATCCCGCTATGTTAATACCGGGCTGTTACCGAAGTTCCAGACTCAGTTACACTATTCGCAAACATTTAGAAGACAAACACTATGAACATTCTGTCCAGTGGTGGGTAATGGGATCGACAAGAAGGGCATCCCACCACCCTTAAAATTAACCATGCCAAATCCATAAAAAACCGTGTCGATGTCGGGCAAAGACACAAGGAAGAAGATCTTAATTAATAAAAACAGTGAGCTCTTATCAATTGCAATAAAAATTAACTTTACTGTTTTGGAACCTCTTTTTATCCCCGTAGGATGTGCTGCCATCATTGTTATCATCCCCCGTGAAGTTGATAACTGGGAAAAGAGCAGAGCAAATTATGAGATATAGGAGAAAACACGAACCCTAATTCGAAAGTAATCTGGAGTCTAGCCTTGGGCAGAAATTAAACGTGGGTGGTAAGTGGATCAAGAATCGAAGACAACGCTAAAGATTAGATGCGTAGATAGTGTAACTAATGAGAAAACAAAATTGTTGCTCTGCTTGTCTAATACCAAAGATTCAGTAGCTTAGTATTGTAGAAGCAGACCAAGAAATGGTACAGTAATTGGGTTCAAATAGGTGTGTGTTTGGATTACGTGGCTAGACTGCGTAACTCATGAGAAAAGAAATTTATGGCTCAGTTTGATTAGCGGTGGTTTAGTGTTGTAGAGGGAGACTAAGAGACGAATGCGTTAAGCTTGTCCAAATAGATGAAGGCTGCAGTAATTATTCGCAGATGAAGAGACTTCCACAGGATAGCGTGGAGAGCTGCATCGAACAAGACTTCTGACTGAAGACAGCAAAAATAATCATAATAAACTCCGTACTTTTTATCAGTTTCAGACAGGAAGCCTAAAACTCAGTCTCCATCGTCCTCTACCTCTTCTCGATGAACTTGCAGTGGCAGCTGCAGCAAACACGTTCAGTGCTAGTGCTTGTATAATGACAGAAGACGTCACTTACAAGTAGTAGCAGTTTATTTCACCATCGCATAGGGCTACAACAACTAAATCCACTCAGACAGCACTTCCGTACAGTAAAGAGAACTATCTGTTACAGAAGTACTATTAATACCATTTTCAGCTGCTTATTTGATAGTAAAAAATGTGTTCGAAAAAGGTATTATGTCAACATCTCTCTGTCTAAGGGAGCTGAGACATCGGGAAGAAAGATTAAGCCTTGGGCCCTCTACAGTATTCAATAACTCGATACAGAATTAAATAATCTAGGCTCGTTTTTATGGCCACACATTGGAGAGTAACGCACTATAAAGAACGCCTCTCTGATTAGCCATTGTTGGTGCCTCTGCCACTTGCCCTCCAGAGAGAGAGAGACAGCCATCAGCCTTATTGTATTGAAAAAGAGTAATGAAAAATTCCGTGATGACCCATCATTTCCTTTATGAATTCGTATGCATGAGGAAAACATACTTTCATAGCAAATATTTTATGCTCTTGTAAGCAACAGCCCCGGTGCAATTAGCAATTCATAAACTTATAAAGCGAAATTTAGATCCGATATAAGATTAAATTTAAGAACGCGAAATTGGTATGGGCGTTTGATTATTTTTTATATTCAAGAAAATGATGTCATATGGTCTGGTTTCTTAGCTTTGTTGCGCTAACAAACTGCCGACTTTGAATTATATCGAACCGAGCAGATTTCGAAGAACGCATTAACGTTATCATCATCATCATCAGTTATCTGCTATATTAGCAGGTCCTTTGCCTCTCCATTTTCTGCGATCCATTGCTTCCTTCTTAAGGCTGCTGTATGTTGTACCGTCCATCACGTCATCCAGTATCTGGAATCTCTTCCTTCCTCGCTTCCTTTTCTCTTCTACATAACCTTCTAAAACTGTTTTTATCAGTCCGTCATTCTTTCTTAATATATGCCCAATCCAATTTCTTTTTCTTCTCTTTATTACATCTAGTAACTGCCTTTTCTCTCCCACTCTTCTCAGTATCTCTTCATTTTTTACTCTGTCCATCCAACGTTATAGCATGGTTAAAATGGTTGCTCGATACATGCCTTGAATTGTATTCGGGTTGTTTGGAAACTATAATGACGACTTATTCCGTGCTTGCGGGAGCAGCCTATACACAACATTCATATTGGTCAGCTCTTCAGCAAACCCATCCGTCACCGTTAATACAGGGTGTTACAAAAAGGTACGGCCAAACTTTCAGGAAACATTCCTCACACACAAAGAAAGAAAATATGTTATGTGGACATGTGTCCGGAAACGCTTACTTTCCATGTTAGAGCTCATTTTATTACTTCTCTTCAAATCACATTAATCATGGAATGGAAACACACAGCAACAGAACGTACCAGCGTAACTTCAAACACTTTGTTACAGGAAATGTTCAAAATGTCCTCCGTTAGCGAGGATACATGACCCTCCGTCGCATGGAATCCCTGATGCGCTGATGCAGCCCTGGAGGATGGCGTGTTGTATCGCAGCCGTCCACATTACGAGCACGAAGAGTCTCTACATTTGGTACCGGGGTTGCGTAGACAAGAGCTTCAAATGCCCCCATAAATGAAAGTCAAGAGGGTTGAGGTCAGGAGAGCGTGGAGGCCATGGAATTGGTCCGCCTCTACCAATCCATCGGTCACCGAATGTGTTGTTGAGAAGCGTACGAACACTTCGACTGAAATGTGCGGGAGCTCCATCGTGCATGTTCTAGCAGCACAGGTAGAGTATCCCGTATGAAATCATGGCGGTGAATCGAGGAAGTACAGTACATACTGACGAAACTAAAATGAGCTCTAACATAGAAATTAAGCGTTTCCGGACACATGTCCACATAACATTTTTTCTCTATTTGTGTGTGAGGAATGTTTTCTGAAAGTTTGGCCGTACCTTTTTGTAACACCCTGTATAGAACTAACAATGTGCGAGAAAACAAACCCTAATAGTTCTGAATGCAAAGTCAGCAAAACACACACACACACACACACACACACACACACACACACACACACACATACACACACAAACACACACAAAGCGCATATCTCCGACATATGAAGATACTTCACTGTAAAAATTCAGATTAAATGCAACGAGGTACTGAAAACCGTGAGTTCCACACGAAACAGTTTTCCACATGAGGGAAAACTGGAAAGTTTTCAAATAATGAATTAGAAGCTTTACTGGAAATGCCTCTTCATTTTTAATGTAAAAATGAAAGATTGTGCGACATCCAGAGAAAACGCCACGTTAAAATGTGAAACATCTCTGGGAGTGTAGAAAATTCATGTGCAGCGTGTAAAAGGCCGTGTAAACTACTGAAATTTAAATAGCTAGTTTCCCTGAGTTCTTCGATTAACTGTGATGTGAGAGTTATACGCAATATATACTCTCAAAGTTTTGAAGTTAACATCTGTGACACTTGCCTGTTTCTCGTTGTCTCTTTGGAATTTGATGGTCATAAACGTGATTCTCTTGTGCATACTAAGCTACCTCATCTCGTTTCGGAACGAGCTGCAATACTGATAAATATATCCAATAAGTGTCTTGTAACTCACTTATTTCGTGATTTAAAAGCATTAGCTGAGGACTCGCAGATTTGCGTCCGCTTCTCCTACTACAACCACAATTACTTTACGTCTTTCCAAGCACTTGATCCTAAGGTATTTTTACAGTTGCTATTATTTGCAGTGATTTATTGCCAAGATTGCAATCTATGACCCGTGTTTGTGTCGATTTATGGTCAGTGCATTACATTTATTTATGTTGTGTGAGAATTGCCAATCCATGACAACAATCAGCAATCCACGGTTTTTGCATCTTCCCTTTACACAACAGCATGGACTACCATTGCAACCCGTCCTGTTAAATGATAGTCATTGCGTCCCAGGTGGTAATGGTGGTTACACTGTAAATTGGTCGTTGTTTCTCCTCACCCCCACCCTCCCCGGGGTTGATTTTGACCTTCATTGTCCCCTGCAGTGGGTAATCGTGGTTGCTCTGTAAAGTGACCATCAGTAGTTCCCTGGCGGCAGTTGTGACCATCCTCTAAAGTAATCATAATTCCATTCTCGAGAAGGTTAGTGTGGTTACCCTGTAAGCCGACAGTCTTTGTCCGCTTCCTTCCCCCAGAGGATAGTGGTACTCACACAGTATACTGACCAACGTAGAATGAGATTTTCACTCTGCAGCGGAGTGTGCGCTGATATGAAACTTCCTGGCAGATTAAAACTGTGTGCCCGATCGAGACTCGAACTCGGGACCTTTGCCTTTCGCGGGCAAGTGCTGACCAACTGAGCTACCGAAGCACGACTCACGCCCGGTACTCACAGCTTTACTTCTGCCAGTACCGCGAAAGACAAAGGTCCCGAGTTCGAGTCTCGGTCGGGCACACAGTTTTAATCTGCCAGGAAGTTTCATACTGACCAACATTGTCCTCCAGGGGGTAATCATGCCCTCCGGTGTTAATCTTAGAAATCGACAGTCTTTCTTGCAAGAGCATAAAATTTTGTATTTTTTCATTCCAGACAAGATCCGCAATGAAAATGGTAGATCATCACAGAAAGCTTTTTCAGATACTGTGGTGTTGATGCCTCTCTTCCCTCCCTTTTCTCTCTGGGACAACAGCACAGGTATCAGCAACAGGTAGTGGGAGAGAGTCATCTCTTATCGAGTGTCATTGACCACGATTTAGAGGATTTAGAGGTTACCGAACTTCCATTCCCCATTGTATTACGAAATTTCTGTAACAAATCATGTTTCTAAAGATAATTTTGTGCTTAGTTCTAATTACTGTAAAGGTCAGACCATCTTCTCCTATCCATTAACCTTCTCTGTTCTTTTTGAGAATTGTTTCATGTGGAATAGTAGACACCGCTTCTGAGCAATGGTCTCGGGAGCCAGCGGTAAGCCGCAGTGGGGGCTGTAGGCCGAGATCGCTTAGGAGCGGTCTGCCCCTCAGTAGCCTATATGGCGCACAACCTTACAGCAGCTGGATGACTCGTGTTCTTTATCTCGGTTGGAATTCCTCAAGCCGTGGCCATGAAAAAATCCAAAATTTTCCCTGAGGTATAAAGACTGATTTCTGAGGTACCGCCGACCTTAGGAGTGGCCGTGGTTCTGGTCAGTTGTGGCACAGGTACACAGCCGTCCCACGCCTGCCAGGAGCCTTTCCCTTCATCTACGCAAAGTTCTTTCCTTGAACTATAGGCGGCCAGAGCACACAGCATGCGTCCAGCTAAAACGCTAGAATAATGAACAGCGGTGAGTGTGGACGGTAGCAAGTAAATATCTGACTTACAACCAGGCCCAGGTCGGTCAGATCACACTTTGCCGAGAGCGTTTTACTCAGCCCAGTGACTTCTCAGAAGGTAGGTGGAGTAAACAGTTTGAACATATCCCAATTTAGCGATCAGCCCGGGTGGATGGGGTGTAGTGTTTCTAGAGGAGGCCGAAATGCACGCGTTTAATTACACGCTGACTGTCGTGAGGTCTGTAAAAGGACAATATCTTGAGAATTGCAAATAAAGTACGTAGTTGATATAATACTTAACTTTAATCCACAATTGTAGAACATCTCTCGTCACGATACATGCTTCATAATATTAATTATCAATTGAATACGGCGCCTTGCTAGGTCGTAGCAAATGTAGCTGAAGGCTATGCTAACTATCGTCTAGGCAAATGAGAGCGTAGTTGTCAGTGAACCTTTCCTTGCAAAGTCGGCTGTACAACTGGGGCGAGTGCCAGTACGTCTCTCTAGACCTGCCGTGTGGTGGCGCTCGGTCTGCAATTACTGACAGTGGCGACACGCGGGTCCGACGTATACTAGCGGACCGCGGCCGATTTAAAAGCTACCACCTAGAAAGTGTGGTGTCTGGCGGTGACACCACATGGGGTATTCTTGCACCAAATGTGGGAGAATAGCTCATTGTATGTTTTTAAAAATACTGGAGTATGGAAAGCTAGGAGCTGACTTTCTGGAAATTTTGTACGTTAACAGTCTAAAAAATAAATCGATGAGATGCGAACGAGTCATAGAATGCTGTAGACTCGGCGTCAGTAGAAAACCATCTACTTGGAGAATTTTTACACAGATTCTTTGCTGGGAATACAGACAGCAGTTAACAGTATATCCTTGACAAGAGTCTGGCGAGCCCTTTTCTTTCGAGGGTCATACTTTGTGATGCAGACTTTGCTCTGAGCAGGATCAGGAGGGGAAGCGAAGGGGAGTACTCTGAGTGGAGATCGGAGGCGGTACGCACTCTTGGTGTTTAGTCAGGAGACGTCACACCTCTAAGACAGGATTGTGCGGCAAATGGAATGCTCCTAGACGCAGCTTGTACGTTGTCGAGAAATAGTGGCAGCCACATGCAGTGTACACAGCTTGTGTTTCTATTTGCCACGTTAATCAGTGATAATCGTCTTTTTGCTACTTTTGCCGTGTTCTTAATTAAGATCCATGTTAGCGTTATTATCTGTCCGAGAATGATATAATAAACCTCGATTCACTTGGGCCATAATTCTAATTCAGTAGTTAGTGAATGCTTTTTCCATGCAGTGTACGACTAACGATTTTTATCGTGACCAACTACCGAAACTGATTTACCATGGTCACCCCTATGGCGTCGCTGAATTCGTTACGGAACGGTTTTTAATTCACGATTGAGCTGATTGGAGACCGATCTGTCTCTCTGGATCCTAGGTCATGTAGATCCTTACAGCAGTCAAAAGGCTCGTGTACACTAACTCGGTTGGAGTTTCGCAAGCTCTTGCCCTGGAACAATGGGAAATTGTTTGCTTACGCCCCAAGCCATAGCCATTCTCTCCAGCATTTAAGCCCGAGGAATGTTTACATAATATATACCTCCAAACGCAATTTTCAGTCAGTTAAGCAGCTGTTGATGGAATTAAATTACATGATACCTCTTTACGGTACACACTTGCTCTTCAGGTGACTTTCGCTGATGTGGTCGTCGGTGGTTGTGGCCGTGGAGACGGTAATGAATGATGTTACGTAAATTGCTACTACTTACAAGAGGTGATCTTCTGACTGTTAGTATACTCGTATATGCATTAGAATGGAGCTTGTTTGCTGCTGCTGCTGTTAGATGCGGCTTCGAATTGAATGAGGACAGATGGAGGATGATCGACATTGCTTGCAAGTTTTTCTGTTTTTCTAGTTATATAAATTTCGCTGTGTGTTTTAATTTTTGTTGTTACCCTCAGTTCGATGACAGTTTGGTCCAGATTTCCACACTACCCTATTCTGTGAAGTCTCTGTATAACTACTTCAACCTACCTCCATTTGAACCAGCTTAATGCAGTCATATCTCAGTTAGCGCCTTCAGTGCCAAACTGATGAGTCGTTGGTGTTAGGTACGTTGCACAAGAATCTCCTTTTCCCATTAATTATGCAGTCTAGCCAGATAATTTTTAGCATTCTCTTCTTTTCTTGAACTGCTTATCGTCCACATTTCACTAACGTACGCTGCTATAATCCATATCACAATCGACATAAGATCGTGCTTTTTAGAAAATCTCATTATTGTTCTGTTCTTTTGACAGTTGCCGACCTTACTATGCCTTACGAAGTTGATAGCAACACATATATGACAATGTGAAGAAGAAGAAAATCCCAAACACTCCAGGTAGGTAAGTTTTTGTTGAGAGTTGTAAGAGACCACAGTTTGTTATAATTAAGATCGTGGATGGACATTCCATTATCGATATCTCATGCTTTTTCACTTTCTTTAGAGATATCGATCTTACTATGGAGGAGGAGGAAGAGGAGAGGGAAGATGATAACACTAGTGGAATATCCAGTCAAATGTCTTATTATTATTGTCCACCTACATAGCCGTGTGGTCAACGCGACAGATGCTCACTCGGGCGCCCAGGGTTCGATTCCCGGTACGACCAGGGATGTTTCCTTGGTGGGAGGACTGGACTGGGGTGTTTACAGCCAAATGAGGAGCTGCCTGATTGAGGGGTAGAGGCTCCAAAATCGAAACTCGACAGCGGCCGGAGTACGATGTGCTGATCCCATCTCCCGCCATACCGCGTCCTACCATGAACTTTAGAGGATGACACGGCGGTCGGTCGACTTCCGTATGGTCTTCAGTGCCTCACCACGATTTCTTTTATTTCTTGTTATCATGAATATAGATGAAGAATATTGTGAACATTCGACGTAAGTTCATATTTATTGAAATTTATAGGGGGTCATAGTTTGTTATGAATAAAACCATGATTGCCCTTTCTTTTATCCCTATATCCTACTAATTCGTCGGAAGAATATCAGAAACTTTGTTGTAGTTAAAGAAATTGTCATTTATACTTCAATCTCAGCTGCACGTGTTAAACTAGATGTTTGCACCATCTCAGGATCATATCTAACTAGCTGCGTGTTGCCGGCCTGGGTGGCCGAGCGGCTCTAGGCGCTACAGTCTGGAACCGCGCGACCACTACGGTCACAGGTTCGAATCCTGCCTCGAGCATGGTTGTGAGTGATATCCTTAGGTCAGTTAGGTTTAAGTAGTTCTGAGTTCTAGGGGACTGATGCCGTCAGAAGTTAAGTCCCATAGTGCTCAGAGCCATTTGAACCATTTAGCTGCGTGTTTGTGAGTAGGGGAGGGCTTTCAAAGAGCAAATTTTTTCTTGAATATCTTGAAAACTGCAGCGTCTAGCAAAAATATTCCACAAAACAAAATTAAACTACACTAAATTTCCCGCAGAACACCTCCCGTTCATTTTATTCACTAGAACTAACAGTTTCCATGGAAGAAACCGGAGATAGAGTTTGAATGGTATAGGATTAATGTTTATTGCTAAACAAAGTGTATCAATAAACTATTAAATGTGTAGACCACTTTTAAGAGCAGTAAAACGGTATTAAGTGATACACTGTGTTCTGTGTGCATAACACGGAGAAGGAAGAGGTCACGGAGGTTAGACGTGTGAGGGAAGGCAGGTCGTCGGAGTGTGGTCGCGCATTTCCCTCTTTCACAGGTTTCCAAACTAAAGAGCAACGAAGTGCATAAATACTACATGGAATACAGATATGAGTAACTATTAATACGAACGCAACAAAAGGATATGGACATAATATAGACAAACGCATAGTGATGAGACATTTATGTGGAATCTGTCCATATACTTTCCTTGCGTTGATGTTATTAGTAACTCATAAGTGCAACCAATGTAATGTTAACACAATGTTTTGGAAGACAAACATCTCCCCTCCACTCCCACCCTGGACCCTGGAGGTATGTCTGCGCACTACGTCGCCAATGATTCATAAAATGAACTACGGAAAGGTTGGTATTACTTTATGAAATGCCCTGTGATGGGCTTTTCGTGGCGTAGTGGGATAGAGATAGTTGGGACTAGCTTGCTCGCTTTTCATTTCGCAGATCTACAAGAGAGGAAGGTGCATGACTACAGTCTGGTGACTCGCTTTCCCTCATGAGTCTAATCTCCTTCCCCTTCTCATCTTCCTTCCAGACCGTCACACACCCATAACATAATTTATTCCTTAATATGGCTATACTACACTGAAATGTGGTGTACGCTTTTAATATATGTTCTTAACCCATTTCATTTAACAATGAACATTAATTTTACACCATAAAACACTGTTTTTAATAATTTGCGTTTGCACTTGCGTAATCATTGTTGCTACAACTACCTTACTATTTTAACTGCTTCAGTGTTGAAACTCTCTCCACATTCACACCAAAGGGTCAGAGCTCTTAGTATGTTGTTCGTGATACTCCTCCCTCCTACTATATAAAAATTTCCGACTTCAGGAATATTTTCTCCAGTCGCCTTCTTTTCTCTTCGTTGACTGGGCTAATAAGGAGACCTCAGAGACCGTCTCTCTGAAAAATTGTTGTTCTGCACTGAGGCTAGAGGCAGCTACATAAACTTGAATTGTTGCCTTAGCAATTTCTTTTATGGGCCATTTTAGTGTAAGACCTATAGGACTGTCCCCGCAGGAGGGAGTATTAAAATCCTAGTAGTAAATTGCCTAATCATTCATAACTAAGTGTCAGAGTTTGAAATTCACATAAAGCTAGATACAAAGAGCTGGTTAAAATCTGAGGCAGTAAGATTTTTGTGGAAAATTTAAGCGTATATCGAAAGGATTAGGCTAATGAGAGATTAGATGGTGTACTAGTTGCATTAGACAAAAAACTGAAATCCACCAAGATAGAAGATGAAGTTGCATGCAGGATAGTTTGGCCAATATTCAGCATCAGGGGTCGGCACAAAATGTTTACTAGATACTTCTGTTCACAACCATACTCAGCTTCCGATTTAAATGAAAAGATTAGAGGAAACCTCAGTTCGCCTGCACGTAAGTTCCCGAGTCATACAATAATCATCGATGAAGATTTTAATCATCCAACAATCAATAGGGAAAACTACAGTTCTGTTAGTGGTGGGCGTAACAAGACATCCTGTGGACCACTGCTAAATGCCTTGTCTGAACAGTCATACAATAATCATCGATGGAGACTTTAATCATCCAACAATCAATAGGAAAACTACAGTTCTGTTAGTGGTGGACATAACAAGACATCCTGTGGTCCACTGCTAAATGCCTTGCCTGGAAAGCCCTTAAAACAGGTTGTTTAGAATCCCACTCATGACGAAAACATGTTAGATCGAATGGCAGCAAATAGAACTGACCTACTTGAAAACGTCCACTTTGAAACACGTATGATAATTAAGTAGTTGTAGCAACAGTGATTACCCAAGTGCAAACGGCAGATAAAACAAGTAGAAAGATGAATGTGTTCAGTAAACTAGATAAAAAAGCAGTAGAGCATATTTGAATAAGAAACTTGAAAGTCTTAGCATAGGACAGGAGCATCTAGAGGAAATATGGCTCATGTTTAAAAGAGCCGTTGAAATTCAGTGGATAGTTATGTGCCCAGTCCCATTCCATGATTGTAGGGACCCTCCATGGCTTATACTCACAGTAAAGAAACTTAAAGAAACGGGGTCTACTATATAACAGGTGCATAGAGAACCGTAGGGCCTTAGAAAGGGATATACTGAATGAAAAGCTTTTGGCTATCAGGAGCACCACGCATGAAGCCTTAAACGACTAGGGTACCAGAATATTGTCAAATTATCTTAAAAAAAAATTCTGGTCGTATGTAAAGGCAGCTTTGGCACCAAAGATAGCATCCAGTCAATCACGGATGGAACAGAAAAATAAATTGACGGTAGCATAGCAAAGGCAGAAACGCTCAACTCCATTTTCAAAAGCTCCTTTACAACGGGAAACCAAGGAGAATCGCTCCAATTTAATATTCGTACTACTGAACAGGTAACTGAAATCAGTATTACTGCCAGTGACAATGAGAAACAGCTCACATCTTTAAACTGAACGAAACTTCAGGGCCTGATGGAATCCCAAGCAGATTCTATGAGTCTGTAGCTGAGTTAGACTGTAACTATAATGTGTCGCACATTCCTCGAACAAAAAATTGTGCCCAGTAATTAGAAGGGAACACAGGTCACACGCGGCTTCAAGCAGGGTAGCGGAAGTGATCCACGAAAGTACTCTCAAATATCCTTGACATCGATTTATGATATAATCTTAGCACATATGCTCATCTCAAACATGATGAAATCTCTTCAATAGAATGACCTCATCTATGCCAACCAGGATAGGTTACGAAAACATTTATCATGTGAAATCCAACCCGCGCTTTTGTCAGATGACATACGAAAGCCGTCCATCAAGGCAGTCAGGTAGATAGAGAATTTTTCGAGTTCCCAAAAGCGTACACTCATTATAAACACTAGGGTCATATGGGGTATGAAACAAAAATTGTGAGTGCCCTGGATATTTCTGGATAGGGAGAACGCAGCAAGTTAGACAGAGTGTCATCGACGGACGTAAAAGTAACTCAGGGTGTGGTCAAGGGAAGCACGTTGGGATCCTTGCTGTTTATGTTGTATATTAGTGACTGGCCGATATTAACAGGAAGCTCAGACTTTTCCCAGATGGCAAAGTTATCTATAATGAGGTACTGTCTGATAAAAGCTGCATAAATATTCAGTCCTATCTTGATGATATTTCAAAACGGTGCGAAGTTTGGCAACTTACTTTAAATGTCCACAGAGTAAAATTGTGCACTTGAAAACCGAAACAACCTACTATCGGGTGACTACAATATGAATGAGTCACACTTGGAATCGGTCAACTCGTACAAATAAAAAATGGTTCAAATGGCTCTGAGCACTATGGGACTTAACATCTGAGGTAATCGGTCCCCTAGAACTTAGAACTACTTAAACCTATCTAACCTAAGGACATCACACACTTCCATGACCGAGGCAGGATTCGAACCTGTGACCGTAGCGCTCGCGCGGTTCCAGACTGAAGCGCCTAGAACCGCTCGGCCGCATCGGCCGGTTCGTACAAATACCTGGATATGACAGTTGGTTGGGATATGAAACGGTATGATCACATAGGCTTACTCGTGAGTAAAGGAATTGGATGACCAGTTTGTTGGTAGAATACCTGGGAAGAGCAGTCAACCTAAAAAGGAAATTGCTTATATATCACTGTGAGATCATGTTTATAAGACTCGTGCCAAATAGGCCTAACAGATGAAATCGATAGTACACAAAAGACAGCACGAATGCTTGTGTGAACCGTGGGATAGTGTCACAGAAGGGCTGACGAAACTGAACTGGCATTATTGAAGACAGACGTAAACTGCCCCGAGAAAGCCTATTTACAAAGTATCAAAAACTGGCGTTAATTGATGACTCTCGGAATCACCAAGTTTTCGTTCCCGGAGGGATCTTGAGGATAAAATACAGCGCGCATGGAGGTATATCAGGTTTCCCGCGCCCCATACATGAATGGAACAGAAAAAAATCTTGATGACTGGTACGATGGGACATACTCTCTGCCATGGACTTCACAGTGGTTTGCAGGGTATAGACGTACATGTATATGTTATGAGCCTATCGCTATCAGCGCACAAAGTGCATATACTGTTTTGGATAAACGAGGCACGTTGGCCGTAGGTACACGACGACCGGTTAGTATTGTTTCATTAAACTGCCGATAGAATACGTCTCCGACCAAGACTCTTGGTGGCAACATCACCATCGTCTTACCACAAACGGGCGAACACAGTTAAATTGTCGAGCGAGGAAGCGAACGTTATTTATGTTTTCTTGTTAATTAAAGTAAATTTTACTTGCTAAACTAACTGGAATAATTCCATCATGGCTATAGGAGACCAAGGTGCACTTAAGTAGGGACACGTTAGTCCGCATCGTCATCCTGCCCCAGTGTCTTTTTGTAACTAAGTACTCTTACTAACTTTAATAGGTTCTACGTAATCAGTCCAACCCCATTTTTAAGTAAGAATGGTGTCCTGCATTAGTTTCAAACCGGTAAAATCTTTGTCATGTTTCACTTACTTTCATTTTTCTTGCAAAAACCATAACTTGTGTTCAAATTTTAAACTAGTGCGATTCTCATACAAAAGAATTTATTACTAATGGCACTTTGCTGGACATACAGTTCTTTCTTTTTTACTCATAGGCATTCGCCGTTTTCTTTTTAAGGTGATGTTTAGACCTGAACGGGTAAACGTGTTTGAAGAGTACTTTACTAGAGGTACTGACATACGCTCTTGCCTTTCTCGAAAAGAAATGAGACGGTTTGCCTACACCTACGCAGTTGCCTGTTAATGTAAAATACCCTAACCTTTAACCGACTTTGTAATGGCATCCGGCACTCTCCGTCCGAATTCTTCGTACAACTAGTTTGGCATGATGTACAGTATTCAACAAGTATAACACAGCTTTCTTTTTTCACAACCTAAACATTGATTTAACAAGACAGGAACTGACTCCTGTGACATCTGGAATATAGATGAAACTAGAATCACTACATCTTCAACTTTTGTAGTCCTGTCTTCCTCAGTTGCGTGTAATATTACGGTATATTGATAATTTTTACTGTTTGGACCGTCTGACTACAACTGAATGGAACACAATTTCCGTGCCATACGCCTTTCTCCTTTATTCTGTGCAAGGCATCTTCAGTGGCCTGGAATATGTACATATTTTTGCTATTTAGTTTACATTTTGGGCAATGTACCTATAGGTTATAAACAGTTCTGGTGGTTGGTTTTTCCTATTATGTACTAATTTATTGAACTGTACTTACAGGTTGCCTGGACGATTTTCTACATGTTACGCGTAATATGCAGAAAATCGTCCTTGCAATCTGTAAGTACAGGTCAACATATTACTACATAATAGGAAAAACCAACCACCAGAACTGTTTACAACCTATAGGTACATTGCCTAAAATGTAAACTAAATAGCAAAAGTATGTATATATTCCAGGCCACTGAAAATGCCTTGCAGCGAATAAAGGCGAAACGCGTATGGCACGAAAACTGTGTTTCATTCAGTTATAGTCAGATGGTCCAAAAAGTAAAAATTATCAATATACCGTAGAGGGAGCACGTCGCACGGCTGACTCCCTACGCCTTAGTAACAGGTACTAGGTTCTACCCAGTGTTGAGGATAAGTCTGAGTCAGCATGAGATCCGTCTGTTGTTGGGCCAGAGGTCGATTTTCCTGCCCACTCTGGACAAGCGCAGAGGGTGGGTGCGTCACTGGGAGCTCCAGTGTTAGGCGGGTGATGGAGCCCCTTTGGGAAATAGCAGGCAGGCGGGAGAGAATGCCAGCGTGAACCTGGTGTTTTTACCGGGCGGTCTCATCCGTAATGTGGAAGCTACCGGCAGATATCGAGCACAATGTGTGCAACCGGGTGCATGTTGTGGCACATGTCGGCACGAATGACGCCTGCCGCTTGGTTTCTGAGGGCATCCTCGGCCGCTTTCGGCGGATGGTTGATTTGGCATCGCATCGCACGCGGGGTGCAGGCTAAGCTGTCTATTTGTAGCATCGTTCCCAGGGTTTACGGCGGTCCTCTGGTTTGGTGTAGAGTGGAAGGTCCAAACCAGAAGCTCAGACGTACAGAATTGCTGGGTTACCGTTAATAAGTCAGTCGACACTAGATGCAGGAAGCGGCTACTAGGATAGTGAAGTACGTATCGCGTGCACATGGAGCATTTTTTTGGGTTAGAGAAACCCCCACCTCCCCCCCCCTTGGGATAAAAAAACGAATTGCCTAATAAATTAGCCACAATGTCCTCTGAGAACGTTCGTCGTCGGAGATCGGAGACAGAAAAGGTTGATATGATTTTAGTAAATGTAGGTTATCGTCATCATCATCTTCATCATCATCATCAGTGTTCTGTCAAAAGGCAGGTTTTCGTATGTTAGTTCTCCAGGCTGTCCGGTCTTCTGACATTCTCTTCAGGTCTGCCCAATTTCCTCTTCCCTTTATGTCATCTATCATCTTGTATCTCCTTCTTCCTCTCAGTCTTCTCCCACAAACGAATCCTTCCAAAGCATCTGCTAGCAAGCACTCCCTTCTCAATGAATGTCCCAACCAGTTCTTTTTCCTTTCTCTTACAACCTTCTGCAGGCATCTTCTTTCACCAACCCTTTCCAATACTCTTTCATTACTCACTCTTTCCATCCAGCTTATTTTCTCCATTCTCTTCCACGTCCACATCTCAAATTCTTCTAATCTTTTTCATCCTCTCGTCTCAGCGTCCATGTTTCTGTCCCATATAGTGCCACGCTCCAAACAAAACATTTGCCAAGCCTTTTCCTTTATCTAATTTGCCACATAAGAGTCTCCTATTTCTGTTGAATGCCTCCTTCGCTATGGCAATTCGAGTTTTCACTTCCTGGTGACGTCTCAAGTCTTCAGATATTGTGCTTCCAAATTATTTAAATTCACTTATTTGGCTAATGGTAGATTGTCCTATTTTCATATTGGACAGTCTGCGTCTTGTACTGATGACCATACTCTTTGTTTTTGCTGTCTTTATTTGCATCCCATATTCCACACAAGCTTCATTCAGATCTTTCAGCACGTTATTCACTGTCCGCTCACTTTCTGCCTCTAATACCATGTCATCAGCAAATCGTCTGTCTTTCCAATCTACTCCTTTCCTCTTCAAAATATCCATCAGCTTGTTCCATTGAACTCTGTCAAAAGCCTTTTCTAAATCTATAAAAACAGCAAAGATTTCTCTGCCTTTTTCCATATACCTTTCCCCTGTAGTTCTTAACAGGCCAATAGCATCTCTTGTTCCTTTTCCTCTTCTAAATCCGAACTGCTCCTCTGCAATCCCCCTATCCAGCTTGCCATATAACCTTCTATTCAACACTCTCAGCAAGACTTTAGCTACATGAGAAATTAGACTGATGGTTCGATGCTCTTCACATTTTTTAGTGGTTCTCTTTTTCTCTGTTGGTATCATAACTGTTGCAAGGAAGTCCTCAGGCCATTCCCCTTTGTCATATATCTCGTTACAGGGGTAGACTATTTCTTATCTTGCTTTGTTTCCCAGACTCCTCAACAGTTCTGCTGGTAAATCATCAATTCCACATGCCTTCCTATTCTTCATCTCCTTCAGAGCTTTTTCTACTTCTGCTTCCAAGATGGTAAATCCCTTTCCATCTTCTGGTACATATTGCTACTCTTAAACCTTAATTTTGCTTTGCATTTCATCGCCCTTATACAGACATTCAATATATTCTTGCCATCTGTTCGAAACCTCCTGTTGTTCTTCTGCTAGAGTACCATCCTCTCTTTCTATTTCCATGTTATTCCTCTTTCTTTTACGTTCAAAAACTATGTCATTAGCCAGTCTATACATCATTTCGTACTTCCCCTCTTTCTCCATTTTCTCTATTTCGTCGCATTTCCGTTTCATCCATTTTTCTCTTGCTTCTTCAGTTTATTCTTTTAATTCATTATTCATTTACCTGTACCTCTTTTTGCCTTCTTCAGTTTCTACGCATTTTCACTTTCTCCGCTCTTCCATCTTTTTCAACATGTTTTCTGTTATCCAC
The DNA here is from genome assembly GCF_023864345.2 of Schistocerca serialis cubense. Taxonomy (NCBI): domain Eukaryota; kingdom Metazoa; phylum Arthropoda; class Insecta; order Orthoptera; family Acrididae; genus Schistocerca; species Schistocerca serialis. The sequence continues at coordinate 554,075,068 of NC_064639.1, forward strand.
CCTTTCCTGGTGCTTTGGGACACTCTAATTCCTAGTACTTCTTTGGCAGAGTCCATGAGTCCTTCCCTCATTTTTATCCATTTGTCATTAACACTTTCATCAACACTGCCTCTTTGCCATTTTTACATAAATCTGTTCTCCAAATCTGATGCCTTTCATATCTCCTTGAGTGTTTCTGTGTTTCGTCTTTCCTTTGCTTTACCTCTCCAAACTTTTTTCAACTTCACTTGTATTTCTGCCATTACTAAGTTGTGGTCTGAATTTATATCCGCTCCTGGATAAGCTTTAGCATTCTTCAAACAGTTTCTAAGCCTTTTTTGTATCAGGATGTAGTCCAACTGATATCTTTCTCTATTCAAATTTGATATCCATGTGTAACGTTTGTCTCCTTTTGTGGTGTTCAAATAATGTGTTATACACTGCTAATGAATTTTCTTTACAGAAACTAATTAGTCGTTCACCTCTCTCATTTCTTATTCCTAATCCAAATTTTCCTACTGCATCTTCATCTCCTCCTTCACCCACCGCTGCATCCCAGTCCCCCATAATGATAATGCAGGCATTTCTATTTTCTTTCTCGATGAGTTCTTGTATTTTCTCATAATATTCTTCCACTTACTCATCTCTATGCTGGCTGGTTGGCATATATACCTGTATTAATACCAAATCTTTTGAACTAACCTTCAATCGTATCATCATCAGTCTTCGATCAATATATTGTACTTTCATTACCTTATTTTTCCACTTTTGCCCCATCGATATTCCTACTCCGTTTTCACCACTGTTGATTTCCCCTGACTAAAAGAGGTTATAATCTCTACTTTCTATCTCCCCATTCTTTCCCCATCTCATTTCACACAAATCGAGGGCATCTAATCTGTTCCTTTTCATCTCCTGTTTTGCATTTTCTAGCTTTACTGCTTGCAGTAGTGTCCTCACATTCCATGTTCCAATCCTTATCTTTCCTTCCTTCGCTGTCCCTTTCTTCCTTTCAAATACGTCTACTCTCAATGTGTTCCCCTCCAGGAGATCCGAATGAGGGGAAATTTTAACTCCGGAATCTTTCACATGGAGAGACATATCATGTACTGCTTTGGAATGTAATGTGGTAGTTTCCCGTTACTTTCCACATAGACAGTAGGATGCCCAGCCTAAAGTCAGCCGCTCACCGTGAGTCAGACGCTGTCTGTAGCCACCCCTCTGGGGTTCAGTCGCTACTTGTACTCTTTTTGTACCCAAAGAGAAAAGGTGCCTCTTCCACCAGCTCTGCCGTACCGAAGTCCATCTTCTCCGCCTTCGCTGCCGTTGAGGTCTTCACCGTAACCCAGGCAAGAGGCCCTGACTAGGTACTATCACCCGGGCCAGGTGAACCAAGATTTTTTAACGAAGTGTTACTCCTCCCTCTCCTCCTTTCCAACCGGGCTTGGGACCGTCTATGGCGGAGCACAGATAGTATTAGGAATAGAAGGTTGGTTGAAACGAGTCGTTAAAGACAACGAAATCCTAAGTTCAGACTGGAATAATTATTGTAAGGATAGGTTAGACGCCAGTGGTGGCGGCGTGTTTCATGCAATAAGGAATTTGATAAAATCAAGCGAGGTATCGCGGAAGTAACTCACCCGTGAAGGAAGTGTCTTACAAGGCACTTGTTCGACACATTTTGAGTCCTGTTCATCAATTTGGGATCCCTATTAGATAGGACTGATAGAAGAGCTAGAGAAGATTAAAAAAAAAAAGCAGTACTTTTGTCATGGGATCGTTTAGTCGGCACTAGAGCGTTACGGTGATGGTAAACAAATTCCATTGGCAGACTTTATGAGAGAGGCGTTGTGTATCACAGAGAGACTTACTATTGAAATTTCGAGAGAGCACTCTCCGAGAAAAGTCGGACAACACGTTACTTCCCCCTGTATAAGTCTCGCGTAATCACCATTAGGAGAAAATTCGAGACATTAGAGCCAATACACTGGCGTATCGACGATCATTCTTCCCACGCGCTATTCGCGAGTGGAGCAGAGTTGGAGAGGTCAGTTAGTGGTACAAAAAATACCCTCCACCACACACTATTAGGTGGCTTCCGGAGTATGAGGTAGATGTAGATGTAGAAGTTTTACAGTTATTGCAACGAAAATGGTGTCTCATTTTGTCTCTTCCAGCTCACTGTAGCCGTAAACTACAGACCTTAGACAGAAATGTTTATGGCCTCTTTAAGTTTTCAGTGAATTCAGTGTGCGTTGCATAGAGTTCCCCAAGGCTCGACCTTAAGTCGACCAATCCCTCATGTATGTAAACTATATTATATCTAAAATACAACAAGCAGGAATACTTCGTTAGCGGATGACACTAGTATTGTAATCAACTACTTTAAGTACTGTCTTCAACTAGCATAACAGCCTTATTTTTGACAACGTGAACAGAGTTTTGACAAGACTTAAACCTTCCCTTGTGACATCTAGAATGATAATGAAACTGGAATCACTGCAGTCCAAAGGCCTGACAGAAAAGTCGCTCAATTAATAAAAACAAAATATATTCAGTTATGCGCATCTTGAAGTGCTGCACCAACAACAAGTGCAAGGCAGGGCGAGGGAAACATGAATACGATGTAAGCTCCAAAAATTTTAGAAGCCCATATCGATGAGAACTTAAACTAGAAAGAAAACGCGTTTTAGAACTCCTAAAACCATTATGATCAGCCACATTCGTGTGCTGAATCACGGCTATCTTAGACAGAGCCACATCATCAAGCTGACATATTTTGCATATTTTCATTCTATAATTCCAAACGGAATTACATTCTACATCTACATCTACATCTACATCTACATCGATACTCCGCAATACGCTGTACGGCGGTTGACGGAGGGTATCCCCTACCACAACAATTTCTTTTTCTGTTCCATTCGCAAACAGAACGAGGGAAAACGACTTCTGTATGAGTCCTAATTTCTCTTATCTTCTGGTCCTTACGCACATTGTATGGTGGAGGCAGCAGATTCGTTCTGCAGTCAGCTTCAAACGCCGGTTCTCTACATTTTCTCAATAGTGTTCCTCGAAAACTACGTCGCCAGCCTCCAGGGATCCCCATTTAAGTTGCCAAAGCATCTCCGTAATACTTGCGTGTTGTTCCAACACCAGCAACAGATCTGGCAGTGCGCCTCTGAATTGCTTCGATGTTTTCCTGTAATCCCACTTGGCACGAATCCCAAACAGTTGATCAGTAATCAAGGACAGATCGCACTACCGTCCTACATGCGGTCACCTTTACAGATGAAACACGCTGTCCTAGAATTCTCCCAATAAACCGAAGCCGACTACTCGCCTTTCCTTCAAAAATCCTCGCATACATTACTCGTTCCATTTCATATCGCTTTTCAACTTTGCGCCCAGATATTAAACAACGTGACTTTGTCATGCAGGACACTGCTAACGCTGTATGTGAACAAATGTATGTTTTTCCTATTTATCCGCATAAACTTACAATTTTCTACATTTAGTGCTCCCTGCCATTCATCACACCAACTAGAAATTTTGTGTAAGTAATCACGTGTCTTCCTATCACTCAACTTCGACACCTTACCATACACCACAGCATCATCAGCAAAAAACCGCAGGTTTCTGCGCAACCTTCTCGCCAAATCATCTATGTGTATAGAAAATAGATGCCCTTGTCTCTGATGAACACTCGTTATCGAGGACAACATACTGCGTTTTGTAACTTAAGAAGTCCTCGAGCCACTCACATATCTGAGAACCTATTCCATATGTTCGTTCCTTCTTTGGGTATCGTGTCAAACACTTTTCGGCAATCTGTTACCTTTAATCCACAGTTTGCAGTACATTATGTAAGAAAACATCAAGCTGAAATTTGTACAGGTGACGCCTCCTGAGTTAACTCATCTTTGACAAGGAACGTCTTCATTGCTCAAAAACACGCTGGTAATAATTATGTGTGGTGCTCACCCACGATCGTTTTGTAGACATCTTTTTAAGGAGTTGGCCATGCTGACTACTGCTTCAGAGTATATTTATTCCCTCATAAAGTTTGTTGTAAATAATCCACTACAGTTAAAAAGGAACAATGATGTACATAATTACAACACAAGGAGGAAAAATTACATTCATTACTCCACAGTAAGATTGTCTTTAGGACAAAAAGGAATGCACAACGCTGCAACTAAAATTTTTGATCACTTACCTTGTGAAGCAAAATTTCTGTCAGACAACAAAGTAAAATTTTAAACAAACTCGAAAAGTTTATGCTTAACAAATTCTCTGATTCCGTTGAAGAATTTCTGTTATTGTAATGGGTAAAAGGTGATGGGTAAGAATCATTATCTTTTTCACTAATAATAACAGAAACAAACAAAAAAAGGAATAAAAACAACTTATATCAGTTGAGCATGTAGCCATACTTACAAATAAATTTGAGGCTTGAATGTAAAATGACTCATTTCACGTACAAATTAATTTCAGATTTGAATGTAAATGACTCATTCCACATCATTACGATTTATCGTGCAAATGACCCACAGAATATTAACTAACTAACTAAAGGTCAATGACAAAATACGACCTGCCAGGCAATGTGAACATAATTACACCAGAAATATATTAGCTGGATTCAAACTGAACAGCATCTCCCTCTTTAACAGGGAGATTTTCATCGATAGTGACTTCCTGCCTTCATACGCAACAGACAGGCCTGATAGTAATGTTGTTGGGTGTGATTTCACTGCTCACGTAGGCAGTGGTAGGCCTGTGCTGTCAGTAGCAACGCCTCTCAAGTTAAACGTCACGTTATTCGACCAGATGTTTTTCCAACGCCTAAACAAGTCAGGCCGTTTGAGAAATCGCAACCAAGAAAAGAGAAAGCAAACAAATGAAAAATGACTTCAGCAATACTGACAGACACTCCAGCGAAAATTACGTTAGAGCGCGAATAACAAGCTTCCACAACAGAAACGCTTGAAAGAAAAATGTGGACGTTCTGTATAAAAACCTATTTTCTAAAAGTTGTGGGCGGGACCAAGCTAAATCACACAATAAAACACCTCAAATAAAGGACAAGAAGTAAGTCAGCATTCGTAATCAGGTTCCTCGAAACGAAAAAGATGAGGATGAGGAAGCTCTATTTTAGGTCTCTTTAAACATTTCCCCACAGCAATCTAGGTGACTAATGGATTCAATGCACGAGTTGTAGGTTGTGGGCACATCTCTCTTGTGTTAAAATGACGTGAAAGGACTTCTTTTTGAATGTCAGAATTGCGGAGATCTTACTGGACAGTAAGACGAACACTGATAAAAATTTTGGACGTACTTCTCTGTCAAACCGTTAATATATTTTATGATTGTAGTTTTTCACATAGAGTTGTAGCAATATATATTAAATTGTGAGTATTAAAGTCGACATATTAGCAATTACATAATCAATTTCGTCACTGAATTCTAAAATTATATTCGCCAGTTTGCCCCAACTGCCGGGCCGTTTTGCCCCATGTGTGGAGTAGGTTGACCCAGGTGGCATAAATGTACTAAATGTTTCTTAATATAAAAGCCTTAATTACTTAGTTGCAAAGATGCTGAAAAAACGTACGAATGTTTCCACATGAAAAATGCCAATGGAAGCGTTTAAAATACAGACTGAAAAAAATCTCCCCGACAATTCGAACAAAAATTAGTTGTCTTTGTTCGTTTGTTTATTCTTTTATCTTCCACTTACATTTTAAAAGTAGAAGCAACAGAAGTGTGAGAGATGTTAAACTTTCGGTAAAATAATGTATGAACTAGGAGAACATGCAAAGTATAATTCCCATCGTTCACCTGTAGGCTGGCGAGTCCTACAAGAACTGAAGGACGGCCTATGCCAGCTACTCTTTGGTGGCACATTGGTATGTATTAGATACATAAGAAGGGTTCATCGCACGCGTACTTCTCGGCATTCCTTTCGTTGTGGGAAGCCGGTAAATCACTGGCCAGTGGAGCATATCTACAACCTACAGCGCGTGCTTCAGGGGCAACAAACGCTGATTCTTGGGATAAAAATAGTTACGGGCAAGAATTTTATATACTACGATTACTTTTCAGTTTTTCAGCATTAAGATGTCTAAATACTTTTAATTTATTTCTGAAAAGGGAAATTTAAATCTATATCTCTCTTGGTAGTTAAATTTATAGGAGTGATATTTTCGAACCTGTTCCCAAATTTCATATTATTTTAGAAAATGGAAATTAAATTTTATTGATTCAATAATGATATATATAGTTCAACAAGGGGTCTTTCACGCAAAGTGTGTACTGTCTTAAGTGAATATCTATTGTCGAGCATACTATATTCTGATTTATTTCTTTGTCTTTTTGCTTGATAGTCAGTATGATTGACTGCGGCGCACTTCCATGTTTTCATTTGTGTAAGGTATGGATCTATTAGTTTGTGATCTAAACATTTATATAATCAGACGCTGCACTGCGACCTTTATTTGTCTTGCATTATTTCTCGGTTACATGTTCTTCTATTACGATTACAGAAGAACATACTTGCTGTAATACCTTACCAAGCGAGGTGGTGCAAAGGTTAGGTCACTGCACTCGCGTTTTGAAGGAAGGCGGTTCAAATCCGAGTCCGGCCATTCTGTTTTAGGTTCTCCGTGATTTCCCTAAATCACTTCAGCCAAATTCCGGGATGGATCCTTTGAAAGAGCGCGGCCGACATCCATCCCGATCCTTCCCTGATCCGATGGGTCTGATGACCTCGCTGTTTGGTTTCGTCCCCTAAATCAACCAATCGACTTCCGTTGACGTTTGGTTGTAATACTTTGAAACTCGCCGTAAGACACTTGAGACGTATTTCTTCTTTCACACCGTTCTCATAAAAGATGATGGCAGGTCAGGTGACTTAAAAGTATCAGAAAAACTGGTAAATCAATAGCATGAAAAATATTACTTGTAACAAAATGTAATTTCCACAGGCATGCATAGGGTGACAAAAACAAGTTTACAAATATAAGATTTACATTTTTCACTGGTAGATGACGCTACATCCTTCGGAGCTGCTACGCTAGGTTGTTTAAAAAGAACATCATAGTAGGACTGTTCGGCACTGCAGTCGTTAATAAATTTTCCATTACTGCGACGGATAGCATTTGCAGTTATAGTGTTTAGAGCAATTAAGCTTTCTCCACACAGCGTTTGCAGCTGCCTCCTGTTTCTTTACGGCTACATCCACATTAAGTACTCTGCAGTTAACACTTAATTAACTGGCAGGGGCTTCGTATATTAATTATTTGTCTATCGTTCCACGTGGCACGTGGGGGAAAAGACTTCTCTAATTTTATCAAGATGGCCCTTTCAGCCCATGATGGGAATCAACAAAACGATTTGACACTCGTAGGAAAAAGTGGTGATTGTGATTTCGCAAACTATTTCGCCGGAATGGAAAATGCCATTGTTTTAGTGGTTGCCACAGAAAATCGCTCGTAATACCTCTGATACTGTTTCCCCTAATTCGTGAGACACCGACCTGTGCTCTTTCGAACGTTTTCGACGTTCTCCAACAACGCTGTTTCGTAACCGCCCAGCAGTACTCCAGAGAAGAACGAACAAGCGTATAGCCTCTTGAGAAACAGATGAAAGTCGCTTCCTAGTTCTGGATTGGCAGAAGGCGATAGAAGTTGGTCGACTTTGGCACGAATGTATTTACTGTCTGGCACATGCCGAACTCAGCGATCTAATACGTAACCCAGAGTCTGTAGCCATTGTTGTTCCATGTTGTGTTGTGTCGCAAAGTAACATATCTATTGATGATTGACGATGAGGTTCTGGCCCATCACGGGCAGTACCAAATACTCTCTTCACTCTTTGGAAAAGGCAAAGACTTGGTACTTAACGGAGTGGAGCTAGAAACATAATTAATAATGTTGCTGAATGTTATGAGCAGGAGAGCAAAAATTTGCTCCACGTTATCCTTCAGACCACGAGACAAGTTCAGTTTGACAGTACTTTGAAACCGCTATCCCCGTTGTCTGAATTAGCTTCGAATGGTCATCGTGCTTTCGTGTGTAAAAGCACCGTTATTTACAGCAACTACTCCTGGTAGTGTCTCCCTTATAAGACGATATCCTCAGGGGTGCTAACGACTTTTGGAAACCACATAGTATGTGACTGTGTGATTTAAGAAACCAGGTATTAATGGTATCACATCCTGAAATAATTTATGCTGCTGGGCGCTCGTTTCCGAGTAATCAACACAGAAGAATTTCCTGTGATCGACTAGGAGGCAAGAGTTGCAACAACAACGTCGTTTTTTGAAAAACCTACTTAGTTTGATGGTTAAGTCATTTTTCTGGTATGCTGAAGCTAGTGGGTTACATGCTGTTCGTGTTACATGTTATTGTTTACTTCCTTATGGAAATGACTGTCACGATTATTTTCATTCAATTAATTGTGGTTCATTTTATGATATGTAGAATCATAACCTACACAACCGAATAGTTGCCTTCAAAAAGTCGAACGCACTCGTGGTAACCTCTCCTTGTTGGTTATAACTACATATTCTACATAGAATTCAGTCTTCCTTTCTGACACAATAGATCTGTATGTTTCCTCTTTAGTACATTTACCGTATATTATAAGTGTTGTGCCAATAAAACTCACCGACAACAGTTTCAATATGATGATACCTTTTAACTCGTTCGCAATTGTAGTCCATAGGTATTTAGTTCGATCTACAGCTTTTAAGTGTTTTATGATGTAACTGAATTTTAGGGGAATTTTTTTTGAACTGATGTGGAGGAACTGACGATCCACTGTTCAGGGTCAATTGTCACATATGGCACAGCCCAGATATCTCGTCTAAATCATTACACCATTCGTTTTGACTTTCTGATAACTTTAGTAGACAGTAAATGACGGGAACACCTTCAAGTAATCGAAGAGGGCTGCTCGGATTGTTTCCTAAATCGTTTATGTTAATTAGGGACATCAGAGGAGATCCGTACAACATCCTTTCGGATCACCACATGTAAGTTCTGCTTGACGTGGTGACTTCCCGTCAGTAGCTACAAACCGTGACAATTCTGGCAGAAAATCGCGAATCCAGTCGCACAGCTGTAACGACACTCCATAAGCGTGCAGTTAGGTTAGAAGCCGCTTCTCAATAATGGTCTGAACGGCTTTTCTAGAAACCTTTAAGTGTCGAATCAGCTTGAGAGCCTCTGTGTAACACTACTGATGTAGTCAGTTTATCAGAATTCGTAAGCCACAAGTGCAGCCTTGCGCTTATTTGGTATTAGAAATGGATACAGACCACGGCCCTGTTCGTCAGTAAATGCAACGATGAAAAAGTTTAGAGTCGCTTGCCGAACTCCACATGGGTCGACGGGAATAACTGGAAACCCACTTCTCACGAGTACGAGGCACCGTCTTTTTCCACTTTAGTGACAAAATCATTTAGAAACTAGAAAATATATTGCCCTCCGTGCCTTACTACGTACTGTCAGTGCTACGACAACGGATGTGACTGAAGAATAATTGTGGTCTGTCACTCGTGTGTGTTATGGTTCGGCAATATGTGGTAACAGCTACCCACGGAAATAGTGGAACGTGGAGTTTCCAGTAGCATAACATGCTCACTAGTCGCAATTTGTGCATCGTCAAAAATCTCGTAAGAATGTTCAACTATTTCTAGATTTCCAATCAGCAAACATTCACTGTAGCTCGATAAGCAACTTCGTGACATGGTAGATTAACCGAAAGAGTGAGGTAGTCCACGGCATGATCTGTGGACGCTTGAATTACACTGCGTGCATTTGTAACATTAGTTGCTATTCTGGTTATCGTACTGTCATGTGATGTAATGTTTAAGCTCTCTGCACGTTGCTACTATTATAGTTCGTTAATATTCAATCATGACACTGACCGATGAGTGATGGAAATCACTTCCGTAAGTTACATTTATTGCTAACAATGGCCCTATCCCGTAACCAGTACGATTTCCTGTTTTAAATTTTAACCTGGAATTTCACATTGTTAGAATTCATCTGATAATAGTCGTCCATGGCTATCCTTTCGAAGACACACACACCAAGTCGTTACATCACGAATCAAACGTCCTATCGTCTGATCATTGGTCTAGAGGTGAGTGCGTGCCTGGAATCCGAGAAGTCGTGGATCCGAATCCCATTTCGACTACGAAAATTTTCAGTCTGCCTTTAATCTGCAATTTATCTTTCAACGATGTGAGGATTAGCCAGAACAACACGTTACTTGGACTCCACGTCAAATTGTAGGTTCCCTTTCACCTGTTGGATATATGGGGTAGGTTTGGGACATACAAACCGCTAAATTGTCGTCCAGTTGAAAGGCTCGCACTCGTCCATCGAGCCACATGCAGTTATTATCATATTTCTAACTGAGCAGGTGCTTAGTCGAAACGTCAGAGTATGGTGATTTAATATGAGTCTGTCTTCTGCTCCGGTCACTGGTGTTCGCAGAAATTTATAGCAAATATTTTGGAGATGATCAACAACCACTATGTGGTAAATGAAGCTTTCAAAGATCTTAAAAATACAATTCACACAAGAGATGTTATTGGAAAATATTGCTTGAATTGAAGATTATATATATAACAAAAATACACATAACTTAATCCAAATATCTCATACTGGGTGGTCCATTGATCGTAACTGGGCCAAATATCTCACGAAAAAAGCGTCAAACGAAAAAACTACGAAGAACGAATCTTGTCTAGCTTGAAAGGGAAAAGCAGATGGCGCTACGGTTGGCCCGCTAGATGGCGCTGCCATACGTCAAACGGATATCAACTGCGTTTTTTTTTTTTTTTTTTTTTAAATAGGAACCCCCATCTTTTATTACATGTTCGTGTAGTACGTAAAGAAATATGAATGTTTTAGTTTGAACATTTATTGCATTAATGTGGTATTTACAGGTAATCACGCTGTGACAGCAGCGTTCTCAGAATTGATAAGTTCGCAAAGGTACATGTATCACATTGGAACAACCGATATAAAATGTTCAAAGGTACCTATGTTCTGAATTTTTAATTTAGAAAAACGTACTTGTTACCAACTGTTCGTCTAAAACCGTGAGCCATATATTTGTGACTATTACATCGCCATCTATCACAAAGCGAAAAAAGTGGTCCAACTAAAACATTCATATTTCTTTACATACTACACAAATATGTAATAAAAAAAATGGGGGTTCCTATTTGAAAAAACGCAGTTGATATCCGTTTGACATATGGCAGCGCCATCTAGCGGGCTAACCATAGCGCCATCTGGTTTCCCCCTTCAAGCTAGACTAGTTTCGTTCCTTGTAGTTTTCTCGTTTGACGCTTATTTAGTGATATATTTGGCCCAGTCACGACAATGGACCATCCTGTATACATCGACCGTGATCCATGAAATCGTTTGTCGGACCCTCTACTCCAACACAAACGAATGCCTCGTACGCCACCTTACATTGTCGTTCCGTAAAGACAGTGTCCTGACTCGTGCTGCTCTTGGTGTAGTTCAAAGAGAACCACTGGCGAAAGAAAAAGTACACAGCCTCAGCTAAGCGTCAACGGACGCGGTACGCTTGAAAATGTAATATTATGTACTGTAACGTATCTATAGTAGAGCATTATTTTTGTTTATTTAACCCTAATCTCATCACATAGGTAATACGAAGATAATGCTCTTCTGTGAATACACATTTTCAGTAAAAATTAGACGATATGTTATGAACTCATAATGTCTTTCTTTCTGAATATGATGATGGCAGTCTGTTGAAAGCTTAACTTACAATTAATGTGACATAAATCCTATATGCATTGAATAGGATAATCCTTTACTCGTGCGTTAATGTCACGCTTGTAATAAGTCGTCTACAGTTCCACAGAGAGAAGTTTGAGACGCTAGTTTTCTGTAAACTTTCTCCTTTCTTCCAGAATGAAATTTTCACTCTGCAGCGGCGTGTGCGCTGATATTAAACTTCCTAGCAGATTAAAACTCCCAGGTTCCCGGGTTCGATTCCCAGCGGGGTCGGGGATTTTCTCTGCCTTGTGATGACTGGGTGTTGTGTGCTGTCCTTAGGTTAGTTAGGTTTAAGTAGTTCTAAGTTCTAGGGGACTGATGACCATAGATATTAAGTCCCATAGTGCTCAGAGCCATTAAAACTGTGTGCCGGACCGAGACTCGAAATCGGGACCTTTGCCTTTAAGAGGTATGTGCTCTACCATCTGAGCTACTCAAACACGACTCACGAACCGTCCTCACAGCCATACTTCACCCAGTACCTCCTCTCCTGCCTTCCAATGTTCACACAAGCTCTCCTGCGATGCTGAAGAACCATTTGGAAAATAGGAGACTTGGTACTGGTGGAAGTAAGGCAGTGAGGACGGGTCTTGAGTCGTGTTTGGGTAGCTCAGATGGTAGAGCACTTGCCCGCGAAAGGCAAAGGTCCCGAGTTCGAGTCTCGGTCCGGCACACAGTTGTAATCTGCCAGGAAGTTTCTCCTTTCCGTTTCATGGCTGCCGCGGAACAAAAATTGGAAATTTATGGTAAGATCCTACCACACTGCTGAGGTCATCGGTCCCTAGGCTTACACACTACTTAATCCAACTTAAAATTACCCTAAGGACAACAATAATATTTCTGAATATAATACACAATACATAGACGCATGGGGAAACATTATAGATGCGATACGGGACGCAGATGGAGGACTCCGTTGACTTAAGCGACTTTTCCGACTCTTCCTGCTACATTGCTGTCCCGTGTCAACTTCCCGTCAGCCGTACAGCAGCCACCATATTACGGCCAAATGTCTGCGTGAACCATCGTACGGGGATACTCTCCTCTCCTTCATGCCAATGATACGACCATTCTTTAAGTTCGAAAAACGGCAAAAAGCTTACCGTCCATATCCTCTGGTTGTTTCAGTCTTCAGGTTTCATTAACATTATACATATCCAACAGCCATCATGAATTCATACCATTTTTAAACTGTAGGAATGGTGTTTTTCCATACTGAAGATACTAAACTCTCACATGGGCGAAAATTTAATCAACATATGCCAGAGCATCGGAAGTTACGAATATCGGTTTGCTAGCGTTAGTAGAATGGTTTCTCTTTTGCGTCAGCGCAGCAGTTGCTCCTAACTAAAGTAGTAAACAAAGAAAACATAAATCTCTTCTAACTGACATGATTCATATATTACAGAATTTTATGTTTTTAAGTTGGCCCAGAAACTTACCTGAGGTTATGTATGAAGCAGATGTCCAACATATTTGTCGCAATGAAATCACAAAATTGTAATTTTTCATATACCTGAAACCTACACACTTACTTACTGCGTTGGCCACACAAACCGCAGTCGGTCTTTGGCGTCACCAATCAGCCTCCTCCAGCGCCCTCGGTCCATGTATTCTTCTTCAGACAGCCGCAGCGAACTCATATCCTCTCTGACCTGATCAGTCCATCGGAGTCGTGGCCTTCCCCCTTGTCTTTTGCCTCTAATATCCTCCTCCACTGCCGGCTGAGGTGGCCGAGCAGTTCTAGGCGCTACTGTCTGGAACCACGCGACCGCTACAGTCGCAGGTTTGAATCCTGCCTCGGACATGGATGTGTGTGATGTCCTTAGGTTAGTTAGGTTTAAGTAGTTCTAAGTTCTAGGGGACTGATGGCCTCAGAAGTTAAGTCCCATAGTGCTCAGAGCCATTTGAACCATCTTCCTCGACTACCTGCATGATGATCTGGCCTTCTCAACGTATTGCGTGTCCATACCACTTCAGTGGTCTTTGATTGTTGCCACGATGTCCATCGACTTGTATAGCTCCTACAATTCACGATTCTTTCTTTTCCTCTATTCATCTCCATCCTTTACTGGCCCAAAAATTTGTCTAAGGATGGCATTCTCAAAGGTCAGGAATTTTCTTCCCATTTTTTTGGGTGATGGTCTAGGTGTCTACTCCAAATAAGACTACAGGTTGTAGATCTTGGTCTCTGAGGATCTCGAAAAAGGCCGGGAGTTTAACAGCTTTCCCAGAGTAAATCTTGACCTGTTTCCTGCTTTTATTCGTGCGGTAATTCCCCGATCTATCTCGTTCCTACATATACAAAGGTAAATTATTTTCTTGTCTGAATATATGAATAAAGTTAACAAAGAAACAATCTGCAGCAAATTTATTTTTGCTTTGTGTAGGTAAACCTAGAGGTTCAATTGAAACAATCATTACAAACTACTCTAGGATTAACAGTATTTTTGTCACATCATCACTTGATATTGTTTTCTTTGGCTTTCCTGGAGAGAATATTAAACGCTACCTTATTAATTAGGTGTTGATTCGTGGGTTATTTAATATATTAACAAAGTGCTGTATTTAAACAAAAATATTTTATTGAACTGTTGTAATCTAAAGTTTAATTGTGGTTACTTTTGTCTACGAGATATTTCAAAATGAATATCCAAGTTGTAAGCCTTTGTAGCAGTTATGACATTCAGATCAGAATTGTAAAAAATATATCATATGAAAAACCAACTGGAACAGGTTTTCTCACAAATGTTCAATGTGAGTACCATTCACCACACGACACAAATCGAGTCGACAGGCAAGTTCTTCCCAAGTCTTGATCAGAGTGTCTGGGGTAACTGCGCCAACAAGTGCTTCAATCCTGTTTCTCAAGTCTGGTGGAGGCATATACCCCAAAGGTAAAAATCGCATGGCGTCAGATCGGATGAATGTGCAGGCCGTGGGAAACAAGCTCTGTCATCAAATAGCCTCTTGCGTCCACTCTACCAGTGGGTTACAATATCGTTTAATGAATTGCGCACCATCTTGCTGCCAGATAGTGTTCTGTAGTTCAAGTGCTTCCAATTAAGGAAAGAGCCATATGCACAATGTATCAAGATGAGAAACACCTGTCACAGTTGCTCCACCGGAAAAGAAAGACCCATAAACTTTCCACCTGTACATGGCACAAGACACATTCAATTTAGAGGAATCTGCAAATGTACGGCGTTGTGGGAATTTGCTGACTCCCAGTGGCGCACCTTATATGTGTTCACACTTCCACTCACGTCAGAATACCAAAGCGACTGACGTCTAACTGTTTACAGGATTGCTGACTTAGCAGCAGACAATCAGAGAACGCTCTTGGTCTCGTCTTCTGTTCCATTCTCTATTGTTAAATCTCTGTGCTACAGGTAACATATTCATTTGTAGACGATGACTGCGGCCGGTAACCTAAACAGTTGTGATCCGTTTCGTTGTGTGCTTTGTTTCTTTTTGGGTCGAGTTTATTTTATGCTACAGCTTGCAGCGGAAGAGTGTAGAAAAGTGTGGTTGAATAAACAGAAAGTTTAGTGGTCTGGTCATGTTTTGAGTCGTCACACACGTGAGGTTTAGTGCTCGGGAGTATTTCTAGAAGAAGAGACACAATGGTGCGAATCTACTGCCTCCAATGAAGGAAGCTGAAAGAACTGCAGACACTTTAAGGATGTGAAGAAACACTGTTGTAAAAGTTTGTAAGGAAAAATGCTGGGAACTGGAAGAACTATTCGATAGCAGCAAGAGTTCTTTGCTAACGGTTTTCGGTGCAAAAAGGCTAGCCTACTGGACGGAGAATTATTATGGGGATAGGTGGCATCGTAGCATAGTGTGGTCGATTTTTAAGAGAAATTGTTAAAGTACCGATTGGCGACACTGTGTGGCTCAAGGAAATATGGATGGAAGCCGGTCATTTCCTCAGAAAAAACTGGCCAGATGATGGCATATTTGGAAGTTCTGTTGTTACTGTGGAAAAGGTCACAAGAATACTTGTCTTCTGGTTTCGTACTTAACTGTCTCTTCTATTACAAATCAAAGGAAACAAGCAACTACCACGAGGAGATGCAGTACGATAATTTTGTGGAGTCGTTCAAGGGGAAACTATGAGAAAACTTAATTTGGCTATTTATCATAGTAATGGCTAATGCACTCTACTACTGTTACTAAAGATAAAACTTCGACGATGGCAACGAAAGAAGTCGACATTATTGAACGGTTACAGGACAGTTTATGTAAGGAGGAGCGCATGAAATAAGTGCGAAAAATTAAGCCACAGTTTGAACAGTATGTTGTGGACGAATTACATAAAGAACATGGCCAGAGGGTTGTTAGACTTCCACCGTACCAACGCCACTTCAGCGTTATCGAAATGATTTTGGCAAAGATTAGACATTAAGTGGTAACAAATAACAAAATCTTCACTGTTTGCAAAAATTCAGACTGTTAGAGGAAGCAGTGGCACAACTAACGCCACAGAAGTGCAATAATATTGTACGCAACACAGACACGATGAAGCGTGAAAAAGTAAAAGTAAAACCTAAAACATAATTACGATATCGTACATCATTGGGCAATTGCAGTGAGTCTTCTACGGACTAAAACACAGATAACGACGGTGTAGAAGAAGAAAGGGACTGAACTAAGCGGCATTTGCCTTTTGTCTAAATTTTTACGTTCGTGTTTCACGTATTTGACTGAGTAGTGGCTACCGCATTTCCACAAAAATCCAAGGGTCCGCTCCCCCAAATGAACCAACCAAGCAACCAACCAACCACAATAAATCTCACCTCGTTATTAAGGAAAACCACTCTGCAAAAGCATGACGCACTACATGCACACCATAGTGATTGGTAAATACTTATGCAGTTCATATTACTTTAATGTTGTGAGTTGCTGTATTTACACGAACGAAAGAATGACTCAGATCCATTTCAGCACCCCTTTCATTAGGAAAAGTGAACTAAACATGAATCATTCTGATTGTTGTTGCTTTTATTGAGATATACAAATAACATGAACACGATATCATTTTATACACATGAGTGCGTTCGTTAAGTGACAGGGATACCGGTATTACGATCCCGTAAAGCGAACTCAGTACTGCAGTTCAAAGGCAGCTTAAGAAACTAGTTTGTACAGTACGGAAAAGTATAGCTGTTGCTGCTACAGCCATACTGCGAGCCCCCACCGGCAAACCAAACATCGCCGCCCCCTTTCACGCTCAAATGTGCTTCACTCTCAATCGCTTTGTTGTTCCGAGCCAGGTATTGGTGAAATGTCGACTCATCACTGAAGACGACACAATCCAGAAAATCTTCATCGTCATTCAGCAATATTTCGTTTGCAGAGTTGGCACCTAAACAGGTAGGATACAGAGCATGTAACAGCTGCAAACGACACGGACAGAGTTGTAAGTGTATCCTTAAAAGGCTCCACAGAGGCGTAAATGGATCTGCTAATTCACGACTAATCTTCCGAAATGATTTCTTGGCGATACGCATGAAAGACTCTTGTTCAACACGTTCTTCATTGACTCTTGGTCATCCCGAACTCTTAGACTGATAAAACATCCTACGGATGTTATAATTACGAGTTGGTTACTTAATATGGAATGCACATTCCACAGTAACAACAGATTCATTCCTTGCAAACGCTAAAGCATGGAAGACTTTATGTTCATTGATCACTGCATATGCTACTAGCATATTCTAAAGGAAGACGTAGGAAACAGTGCATACATATTCATACAGGTATACACAAAACTGAGTTTCTCTGGCATTTCATGTATTATTTATAATTGTAAGTTGAATACGATAAATGTTACGAAGCCTTAAAAGCCCGATATGAATTTTGAAACTCTCAATATTCAGCGAAGTTTCAGCAGAATTCTTGGGAATCTTGTAGAACAGTATGTCTCTATCGTTTCAAGTTACACCATTCCTTCGAGCAATGAGGAAAGCTTTGTTAACTCATGGTGAGTGGATGAAATGTGTGGCATATTCATTTGGAAAGGAAATTTCCTGAAGTATGCTAGATTAGTTGTCGCAATTTATGTGAAATATCTCCGTTTAATAGTTGATTTTTTATGCTTAAATGGCTACGAATGGAAAAAACTGCACTTGAGAAATCTCCAGTGAGGTATTGAAACGGAGACGGGAGAGTCGTGATTGAGGAAAAACCAAACAAAACATTGTTACCGAAGAGTCAGTGAAAGTAAAGTTTTATTCTGTTTAAAATTTAATGTCTTTTGCAAGTCAGTAGTAAGCATACATGGTGGTATAGCTTCATATTCTTAGCTTATCGCTTACATTAATTTGCTATGTGGTAATTGTTCGTTCCTGATGAGACATCTTATGTTTCATGAGTAATCTTTTCGTAATTGTTTCATCTCCATATTTGATTTATTTCAGCTGAAGTTGCCTTTCTGTATTGCTAATATAGCGGTTCATTCTATCGGACAGTAAATTTTGCATTCTATATTGAGATTTACTGGTAACTTTATATATCTCGGAACGACACATGAAAGCTTCTGATTCTGTGTATTGGTGCTGGGTGCATCTCTAAACAATGTGCTTCTAATAACAAAATGCTTTCCCAAGGAGCGCGGTAAATCATTGGCTATATTGCGCTGTTCCTACTGTTGTCGAATCATCAAACCATTTCGTGATTTGACAGTGCACGCTTGTGAGTTGAGCACCGAAGGCGAGAAACTGAAGGCCTGTTGTCGTTCACTACTCTTCCACTTATTACTTAGCGATTTACATGGAAGTTGTCCAACTGCGTTATGCCAGGTGAAAGCCATGAGGCTAGTCGCGTCCGTTCACCTGACGCAGCAGAGTGTAGTAGGAGTAGGCTGCATTCATCAGCTGAAACATAAACGAAACAGAACTCTGAATCAGATGAAAATAAAACATACAGCAGTATTTTGTCGATACCATAAACAAATGTGTAATCAGTCTACAAATTAGGAATTTCCAATATATTACTCGAAAAGTGTACAGGATGCAGAAATTCGTGGTCCTACTGCTGACCTTTCAGTGATTGACACTGGGGTGATCGTCAAAGCGTTTTATGTTAAGCGTATTTGGAGAAATTTCTTGCAGTAGGGTAAGAAGAAAAGATTTGCACTGAACTCAGTTCCCACAACTTCATTATGATAGTGATCTAAGAACACAATCGGATGGTTGTAATTAAAGTGAAACTACTCACGGGGGTCCAGTGTGGGATGTAATTATCGCATGGCAGCGAAACTTGGTGAACCCATTACGCAGGAAAATAATTGGTTCAAAATTTGCTCACTACGTGCCACGTTAACGCTGTACAGCATCTCGTCGACGTCTCCGGTGCTCATACTGAGCAAACTGTGTTAGCAGCAATATTATCCCTTACTTACTTGTTTGAAATTTTCTGCCCTCGTCCTGTTACGAAGCCATTACGTATGGAAACATTTCTAGACATCTTTCTTGCGTTCACAGCGCCAGATTTGCACGTACTGGCTAAAACTAGAACTATATTTTTGTCAGCCTTAAGCGGTTCTGCATTAACGTATTAGCATAGCTAACGCCTTTCACTGACACACGATAATTACAGAGTACACTAGACCTCTGTGGATAGCTGCACCTCTGTTATAACCACCCTCCCTCCCCCCGGTATGTCCGTGTGGTCGTGACAGAGTAGGACGATCGTCTATATTATAAATTTTTATTAATACTATGCACCTGAGTCGAAACAAGGCCCCGGGAGTAGACAACATCCCATTAGAGCTACTGACGGCCTTGGGAGAGCCAGTCTTGACAAAACTCTACCATCTGGTGAACAAAATGTATGAGACAGGCGAAATAGCCTCGGACTTCAAGAAGAATATAATAATTCCAATCCCAAAGAAAGCAGGTGTTGACAGATGTGAAAATTACCGAACTATCAGTTTAATAAGTCACGGCTGCAAAATACTAACGCGAATTCTTTACAGACGAATGGAAAAACTGGTAGAAGCCGACCTCGTGGAAGGTCCGTTTGGATTCCGTAGAAATATTGGAACAAGTGAGGCAATACTGACCCTACGACTTACGTTAGAAGCTAGAATAAGAAAAGGCAAACCTACGTTTCTAGCATTTGTACACTTAGAGAAAGCTTTTGACAATGTCGACTGGAATACCCTGTTTCAAATTCTGAAGGTGGCAGGGGTAAAATACAGGGAGCGAAAGGCTATTTACAATTTGTACAGAAACCAGATGGCAGTTATAAGAGTCGAGGGACATGAAAGGGATGCAGCAGTTGGGAAGGGAGTGAGACAGGGTTATAGCCTATCCCTAATGTTATTCAATCTGTATATTGAGCAAGCAATAAAGGAAACAAAAGAAAAATTAGGAGTAGGTATTAAAATCCGTGGAGAAGAAATAAAAAGTTTGAGGTTCGGCGATGACATTGTAATTCTGTCAGAAACAGCAAAGGACTTGGAAGAGCAGTTGAACGGAATGGACATTGTCTTGAAAGGAGGATATAAGATGAACATCAACAAAAGCAAGACGAGGATAATAGAATGTAGTCGAGTTAACTCGGGTGATGCTGAGGGAATTAGATTAGGCAATGAGACACTTAAAGTAGTAAAGGAGTATAGATCGACTATATCGAGTATAGATTTACGTATCGAGTATAGATTTATCATCGAGTATAGATTTAAGAGTCAGGCAGTCATTTCTGAAAGTATTTGTATGGAGTGTAGCCAAGTATGGAAGTGAAACGTGGACGATAAACAGTTTAGACAAGAAGAGAAGCTTTCTAAATGTGGTACTACGGACGAATGTTGAAGATTAGATGGGTAGATCACATAACTAATGAGGAGGTATTGAATAGAATTGGGGAGAAGAGGAGTTTGCGGTACAACTTGACTAGAGGAAGGGATCGGTTGGTAGGACATGTTCTGAGGCATCAAGGGAACACCAATTTAGTGTTGGAGGGAAGCGTGGAGGGTAAAAATCGTAGAGGGAGACCAAGAGATGAATACATTAAGCAGATTCAGAAGTATGTAGGTTGCAGTAGGTACTGGGAGATGAAGAAGCTTGCACAGGATAGAGTAGCATGGAGAGCTGTATCAAACCAGTCTCAGGACTGAAGACCACAACAACAACACATGCCTGGATCAAATTTATAGTGTAGGAAAATGAGAATCACTTCCATGGGTTCTTGTGTACTCACAGTTCTTCCATACATGTGCATCAAAAAGATTGGAAAATAAGATTTTAGGGACAAAACACAGTTTATTTCATCATCATCCAGACCTCTTTTTAGTCAATCCGCTTCTAAGTCTGTACTTTAGCCAGACGTTGTGGCCGAACGGTTCTAGGCGCTACAGTCTGGAACCGCGTGACCGCTACAGTCGCAGGTTCGAATCCTGCCTCGAGGCATGGATGTGTGTGATGTCCATAGGTTAGTTAGGTTTAAGTAGTTCTATGTTCTAACGGACTGATGAACTCGGAAGTTAAGTCCCATAGTGCTCAGAGCCATTTCTGTACTGCACAAACCACCTTATGGTGTTGGGTGGAGGGTCCTTTGTGTAGCACCGTCACTTCCGACTTATCTGTTCCATTCGCGAATGGTTCACGGTAAGAACGTTTACTGCTAGGCGTAAGTCTCCTTGTGAATTCAAATCTAACTTTAAGGGGAGTTAGAACGGAATTAAAAAGTTCTTTCATATTTTCGGTTTTTATTTCATTATAAAATTTGCAATTTTCCAAATAAAATTATATATATATATGCGTGGAGGGTAAAAATCGTAGAGGGAGACCAACAGATGAATACACTAAGCAGATTCAGAAGGATGTAGGTTGCAGTAGGTACTGGGAGATGAAAAAGCTTGCACAGGATAGAGTAGCATGGAGAGCTGCATCAAACCAGTCCCAGGACTGAAGACCACAACAACAACAACATATATATATATATCACTTATAAACCAACATAGGAATTACTTTATTTTATTTTTTTAAATATAATCTACACTGGTCGAAAGTGTTAAAACTTTTACGTGCATTACTTCAAGATCTAACAAAATCGGTAATTTTTTATACAGAAGGCTGTGCATTGTAGTGTTATAAAGTTTAAATTATGTGTTTGTATTGGTAGCACTGTCAGAAACAGTATCGTATCGTTTCATAGAAAAACACGAGTTCTTTGTCGAAGTGCTAACGTTTTTCCGAGGCAAAGTGACGAATAGATTAGTAAATCTCTGAAAAAGTAAAGTATGACGCCAAACCGAAGTTTTTTTAAGAAACTTGGGTTTCGTGGTAATAGATTTTCGAATAAAGGCAAACATTGTGTTCAATATGTGGCGTGTGAAGTTATAGAGAATGAAATACAGGGAAACTCGTCAGTATCTAGAGAAACACCGATTAGTGCTTCGAAGATTTGAATAAAACGTTGTGATACACAGTTTTCTCAAAACTAAAGTGATGTAAATGGTAGGTTTGGTTATATTTTTATAGATTTGCACATCCTAGGAAGGGTATTAGATGAATGTGTGTGTTGTAAAATATTTGGATGGCCAGTTAGTTTACATGAAGACAGCGAGGTATCAAATGGACAAGCCAGGAAACTTATCATTAATTGTGCCAGTTGTAAATATACTCATTCACTTTGAAATTCTGATAATGTAAAGATAATTATTTTGAAGAAAATGTTAGGTAGTTTTATGGATTGAGAGCTATTGGCAAAGAACACACTGCAGCAGAAAAAGTGTGTGCCGTGATGAATATGCCACGCCCACCTTGTAAAATCGACAAGTATGCTGAATTTATTGGAGCTGCTGTGGAATCTGTATAAAGGGTGCTGCAAACGAAGCTGTTGAAGTAAATGATGGTATGACTGACATACTAGTAGCTTTTGATGGCACTTGACAGAAGTGCAGCTACAGTTCTAAGAATTCTGTTGATTTGGGGGCCAGTGTGGATACTGGAAAGGAAACTGATCTAAGGATTTTAACCAAACATCGTTGTAAGTGTAAATCGGGGATGAAAAGGGCATATCTGTGACAGAAATTATGAAGGAACAAGTGGTGGTATGGAGGCCTCGGCAGCTTTTGAAATTTTCAGTCGATCTGTGAACGAAAGGGGAGTGTGTTACACTAAGTTCTTAGGTGATGCAGACTCAGAAGCATAGAACACTGTATTAGCCACACAGCCTTATGGTGAGAAGATTATAACTAAACTGGAATGTGTTGGTATTGTCCATAAGAGGATGGGCACCAGGCTGAGGAACTTGAAACAAAGTTTTAGAGACAAGAAATTTTCTGATGGTAAAACAATAAGAGGCAGGCTGACAGACAAAATGTTTGATGAACTACAGCAGTAGTATGGGATGGCCATTAGAATAAATACTGAGGATTTGTTGAAAATGAAGCAGGCAATTTCGGCTACCTTCTTCCACAGATTGTCAACTGATGAGAAACCAGTACACCACATTTGCTCTCCAGGACTTGATTCATGGTACAACTACTGCTAAGCCCAATATTCAAACAGTTCATGCAGCCATAAAGACTCCATCCCAGCAGGCCGGCCGTGGTGGCCGAGCGGTTCTAGGCGCTTCAGTCTGGAACCGCATGACCGCTACGGTCGCAGGTTCGAATCCTGCCTCGGGCATGGCTGTAGGTGATGTCCTTAGTTTAGTTAGGTTTAAGTAGTTCTAAGGTCTAGGGGACTGATGACCTCAGATGTTAAGTCCCATAGTGCTCAGAGCCATTTGAACCTCCAGCCCAGCAGCAGTCATGGATATCATAAAATCTATTTACAGAGGCCTGGTAAATCCTGAATTACTGAAGAAGTGTCTGCATGGTCACACTGAAACTCCCAATGAGTCGTTCAATAATCTTATATGGACTCGCTTACCAAAAAATGTTTTTGTTGGAATGAAGACACGAAAGGGGGGGGGGGGGGGGTCAGTGATGCTGTTATTGCTTTTAATGATGGCAAAATTGGTAGGATGAAAGTGCTACATCATATGGGAATTAATCCTGGAGCAACTTGCATCAGAGAACTTGAACGGATGGACAAGGTTCGCATTAATAAAGCGGAATATGCAGCACAGTTGGCCACTAAGGAGTCCATAAAGAAAAAAAGAAGGAAAAAAGATCAAGAGGATAATATACAGTATGGTGCAGGGTGCTTCTGCGTGATTAAAAATAAAAAATTAAGCATATATAAAGTTACAGTCACTTGAAACTTCAGAAGCCATTCAGGAAAATTTACATTTTCTGTTGCATTTCTCCGTAAATCTCAGAAACCACTTCTAGTAGAGTATTCAAATTTTCCGGCGGTAATAATATACATATCCTGAGTATACTGAACTAAAAGAAGAACATAATGTTAGGTATAATTAAAATTATTTGGAATAACGTACAAAACAAGCACACAAAATTTTAACAGTGAAATTCAAAAACTGTATTTCCGAAAGCAGTGGCTGAAATGCAATTATTTTAGTTCAGTGAACTCAGAACATACAGTTTAATGTCCTACAAAAGTTTCATGTCAATGGCTACAGTGGTTCCCGAAACACATGTAAGCCAAGTCACTAAATTTAACATTGTCGGGATAGGGCGTTCCAACTCCCCTTAATGGCTTTTTCGCGAGATACGCGGAGGACGAAGCAATGCATTGGCTTACTCTTCTAGGAACGTACAGTCTCAGGACTTCATCAACAGGTCGAACCGTGATGCAGAACGTCTGTGTTGAACGTCTGGTATTAGAGTTGGCTAAGCATCTCCGTGACTCTTTCGCGCTAACTATATAAACCTATAACGAATCGCGCTGCTCTTCTTTGGATATTTTCTATTTCCTCTACCGTACCTATCTGGTTCGGATCTCAGACTGATGAGTGACATAGAAACACTGATCAAAAGAGTGTTTTGTAAGCTACCTCCATTGTCAGTGGAATATATTTCCGGAGGATTCTTCCAAAGCATCTGAGTTTGGTATCTGCCTTACCTGCGATTAGTATTATGTGATCATTCCACTTTCATTCACTCCGCTTGCAGATGTCTGGATTGTTTGTGGAAGTAACTGATTCCAATAATCGTTCTTAATTCATAAGGTAAAACAAATTATCTATGCGCAACACGTTACATTTGTTCATGTTGAGGGTCAGAGAGACAGGCCAATAGTTTTGTGCCACTGTTCGACGACCCTTCTTGAAAGCGGGAGTCATTAGAAACGCTCTGCTCTTTCAGCGATCTAAGGCACTCTGCTGCTAGAAGAGGAGCAAGTTCTTTAGCATATTCTTTTCAGAATGGTGTTGGTCTGCTGTCAGCTGTAGTTTACTTGCTTTTCTATTCTATGTTCACTTATTTCGCTATGTCACTTTGGCATACATGCGTCAGTTCAAAGGAGGATCTCCTCGCCGGCCGACGTGGCCGTGCGGTTAAAGGCGCTGCAGTCTGGAACTGCAAGACCGCTACGGTCGCAGGTTCGAATCCTGCCTCGGGCATGGATGTTTGTGATGTCCTTAGGTTAGTTAGGTTTAACTAGTTCTAAGTTCTAGGGGACTAATGACCTCAGCAGTTGAGTCCCATAGTGCTCAGAGCCATTTTTTGAGGATCTCCTCAGTGACACAATTTTGGAAACGTTTAGTATTTAGGTCTTCTTTGTGGCATCCTCCGTTTCGAAGTCATTGCGATCACAGAGTGTCTGGACAGTTGCCTTCGTTCCGTTTACTGATTTAACATAAGAGCAAAACATTGTAGGATTTTCTGTCACGCCGGTAGATGGAATTTTAGTCACGTAAGGCGCATCTTCCTCTCATTTTGACATCGGTCAAATTCAATTTTTGTGTGAGGCTTCAAATATTTTAAAAATTGCAGTGAAAAACTCTTTGTTTCTGTTCCATCTTCTTAATAAGTCTGTTGAACCGCGGTGGATCTTTTCCACTCCTGACTATTTTACTTGCCACGCACCTGTCTGAAGCATGTCGTACAATATTCTCGAATTTGCCCATTGCTCTTCAGCACTGTTAGTTCTGCAGATGAAATTTTCTTGTTGACTGCCTGCGTAATCTAATATCTGTAGAATCTGCTTTCCTTTGTGCATTCTATTACGCTATTTCAGGCTGGATTGTGTTATTTTACTGTTCTCTTTCCACCACAGAGAGAGGTTTACATTTGACGGTTTATAGCCATAATGAGCGTGGTAGAGTTCGAGACTCTCAGGCGGAAATGAGAAAAGGCCAAATGTATTGTTTTCTGCCCCTGCTTTCCGTCACTTTGCATTCAGATTCTTACCCGAAACTTTTAATTACGCGCCTCTAAAAACCATGATGATGTTGCAAGACTTTACCTGCAAAAGTAAAATCTCACAAAACTGTTTTCCCTGCAGTGAGTATCATGAAACCTGAAAGACAAACGTCCTGCGAGGGATATTCTCTAAATGGAACTGCAACAACATTTTTAAGCAATTCTCAGAATAATCAGTGACTGCATCTGCGTCTCCATCTAACAACACAAGACAGTTTAAACGAAAAAGGCTGTGCCAGCATCAACAGAATATAAGGGCTTCCTTCCTCTCACGCAAGAAAATTGTTCCACACGGAGGAACAAAATGCGGAAAGTGGTACACGTCGTGAACGGCGACATCTAGCCTGCGTCCATACACTCTAAATTCATCATACAAACTATTTCTACATACTTAAACTGTAGAAGAGCTAGCTAGTTCAATTTAACCTTCCTTTCTCCTATCATCTGGAGAGAATTTTTACATCATGCACACTAGTCAGCATTTAACTGATCTCTTTTGTACTAAACATGCATTAATGAACAAGAAATAACTGCTCCGAGGTAAAGAATCATATAATTGTGGCAATGTTAGATGAGCATCGGTTTGGCCATAGGGAGGATGAAGAACCAGGAGGTATCGGAGGTATTTTTGATGTTACAATTGGTGATGGAAACACAGCTTACGAAAAATCATGACACATTATTTGTCGAATTATAAAACTATAGAACAAAGTTCAGTGGTTCATGACTGCAGTTCTCACAAAATAGGCATAGGCTATACAGAAAAGAGGTAACGTACTACAATTCACAAGAACCAAGAACAAGAAGCATGGAAGAAAGAAGTGCTCGAATAAAAGGCAGCTTAAGACAACGATGTAGCAGCCTATCTACTATCTGCTGTTCGAACTTATATTCGAAGAAGGAAGGAATTTTGGGTATTTCCGCTACAATACCACGCTAACTTCGGCTGTAGAAACGTAGTCTGAAGAACTTACTCTGGATATAATCTGGAATTTCCTGGATTGGTGCCCCGGCCGTTGCATTTTATGAACACTGCAATGCTGATACTTGGAATTCAACTTATTGGGATATTAGCTTTTTATTTTTCTGAGTTGACTTATGGGGGTGCTCAAAATATGGTGTAAATCTGCGAAAAAGGAATAATTACCTTGCCGATAAATGGGTCTGTTTCCTTAGTATTTCTAGGTGTAGGACAGTTGTAAGTAGCTTGAGTGCGATCCTGAACAGTACTAAAGCCATCAGGTCCCCAATAACCCCTAAAAGGGGTATCTGAGGCGGGGATAACTTCATCCTGGATGGTTTAATCTTTAACAAAGGCCGAGGAAGTCGCCACAAAATGTCGACAAAATGTTGCAGATGATCCTCGAATCATTGACCAGAAAGAAAGAGGTCATCTAAACCGTGGTATACAAATCCAGACTTAACAACATTATACAAAATACGGCAAAAGCCGTCAGGCAATGAACGGTTTACATTCTTCTCCCAAAGGAATTTGTTAATACACTTGATTAAGATCTAGGTCGTAAAATATTTGGCTTTTCAGAGCTACAAAAACTCAGTGTAAATCAAGAAACAGGATATAGTGTAAAATTACGTTTTTATTTATTATCCTAAAATCAACAACTGACCTGACTCCCCCTGCCCTTTCAGCACCAAAAATATGGGCGAAGAATGGTGAGGTAGAGGGCCTAATTATTCTCTCCTGCAGCATGTGGTCAACTAACCTCTTCACCTGCTTCATTCAGAGTGGTGAAAGGCAATAAATGTGATCTCTGAGGATGTTAGATCCTCTCAAGTGGACATATTTTTCGGTCTTTGTGACATTTGGTCGTAACACTATCGACTGCTTCATCGCAGATGGCTAAATTTAACATGTTTTCCTACGAGACAGAACGTAAAATTCAGTCTAGCATACAGCGTATTTCTGAGCATTGTTAGTGATAAGTCAACGATTTTCGTTCCAAAAAAATTAAATTGCGTTATCAGGAGCGTTTTAGTTTCCACCGTGCCACAGCATGGCTTTAATCGATATTCGATGTGACATCTTGTAAGATAACGTCATACTTGTTGGACTTCCTATTTCGTTGGTGTTGTTGAATAGGAGAATCCTGAAGTTCAGAGCCGAAACTTACATACGAATCCAGATCAGAGATTATTTGTTGATTTTGCTGTTTATTCTTATTTTCATCTAGGAAATACACTCCTGGAAATAGAAATAAGAACACCGTGAATTCAATGTCCCAGGAAGGGGAAACTTTATTGACACATTCCTGGGGTCAGATACATCACATGATCACACTGACAGAACCACAGGCACATAGACACAGGCAACAGAGCATGCACAATGTCGGCACTAGTACAGTGTATATCCACCTTTCGCAGCAATGCAGGCTGCTATTCTCCCATGGAGACGATCGTAGAGATGCTGGATGTAGTCCTGTGGAACGGCTTGCCATGCCATTTCCACCTGGCGCCTCAGTTGGACCAGCGTTCGTGCTGGACGTGCAGACCGCGTGAGACGACGCTTCATCCAGTCCCAAACATGCTCAATGGGGGACAGATCCGGAGATCTTGCTCGCCAGGGTAGTTGACGTACACCTTCTAGAGCACGTTGGGTGGCACGGGACACATGCGGACGTGCATTGTCCTGTTGGAACAGCAAGTTCCCTTGCCGGTCTAGGAATGGTAGAACGATGGGTTCGATGACGGTTTGGATGTACCGTGCACTATTCAGTGTCCCCTCGACGATCACCAGTGGTGTACGGCCAGTGTAGGAGATCGCTCCCCACACCATGATGCCGGGTGTTGGCCCTGTGTACCTTGGTCGTATGCAGTCCTGATTGTGGCGCTCACCTGCACGGCGCCAAACACACATACGACCATCATTGGCACCAAGGCAGAAGCGACTCTCATCGCTGAAGGCGACACGTCTCCATTCGTCCCTCCATTCACGCCTGTCGCGACACCACTGGAGGCAGGCTGCACGATGTTGGGGCGTGAGCGGAAGACGGCCTAACGGTGTGCGGGACCGTAGCCCAGCTTCATGGAGACGGTTGCGAATGGTCCTCGCCGATACCCCAGGAGCAACAGTGTCCCTAATTTGCTGGGAAGTGGCGGTGCGGTCCCCTACGGCACTGCGTAGGATCCTACGGTCTGGGCGTGCATCCGTGCGTCGCTGCGGTCCGGTCCCAGGTCGACGGGCACGTGCACTTTCCGCCGACCACTGGCGACAACATCGATGTACTGTGGAGACTTCACGCCCCACGTGTTGAGCAATTCGGCGGTACGTCCACCCGGCCTCCCGCATGCCCGCTATACCCCCTCGCTCAAAGTCCGTCAACTGCACAAACGGTTCACGTCCACGCTGTCGCGGCATGCTACCAGTGTTAAAGACTGCGATGGAGCTCCGTATGCCACGGCAAACTGGCAGACACTGACGGCGGCGGTGCACAAATGCTGCGCAGCTAGCGCCATTCGGTGGCCAACACCGCGGTTCCTGGTGTGTCCGCTGTGCCGTGCGTGTGATCATTGCTTTTACAGCCCTCTCGCAGTGTCCGGAGCAAGTATGGTGGGTCTGACACACCGGTGTCAATGTGTTCTTTTTTCCATTTCCAGGAGTGTATATTTAAGTTTTGTTTCGCATAATTTTGAAGATGAAATTCGCCTATCACCATTAGACGTATGTACCATGCGATATTTTTTCTAATACTATTCAATCCTGGTACAGCTGCATTTCGTTTGTGTTAGAAAATAGTAATTTTACCTTAAGGTAGTTTTTTGTCGCTTTTTGGTTTTTTGCTAAAGCTGTTTAGGTGTATAGAATTATTCTGCTAAAGTTGTAAAATTTCATTTTGCTCAACCTGTTAATGATAGCCTTGCGATAAGTAGAGTGCAAAATTGGTACTCACATTTACGGCAGATATTGTATTTGGTATATATTACCATGGTACAGATGCTTATGACACAGTTTTCACGCGGTAGAGTTTGTAATAGTAATAGAAACGACATTACGCGGAACTGTTTATTAGTGTAGTTATTTTCTTGTAGTTACAGTAATAGTGTTGACATTTTTATTGCACATTTTTCGTAAACCTCAGCATATGATTGTCATTTTCTACACGAAGATTTGGCATAACATATTTGTTACATTTGGCAGCACTATGATGATCGAGTCAGTGCTAGATGGGAAGTGGACCTCAGAAGGAGTGCATGCCGGCATGCTTGAACGTATTTGCTGTTTTGCTTTAGGTATAATTATTAAAACCACGTTCTGTTCATTTTAAAAGTTTCAGTATGAATCAATTAATGTCGTACAGTGCCACGCGGAATATTGCGAAAAACCACTGTCTTTAAGAGTGTTGGAGTGAGTAACAATTTCTGTAGTAAACTGCATAATTTTTAAGTAGCTAACAATAACTGTTCTTAATCGAACCTGTCATTGCCCGCTTCCTCAATCACATGTAAATACAATAGATACATCGTTAACATACTGGGGTGGAGAGAGGTAACATCGTCGTAATACAGCACACCTGGCGGTCGTTTTATGAGTAATAAGTGAACTACTCAGTTTGCTTTGTCACCTATATTTATTGGTAATCGCGTCGGGACAGGACCCATATACTCTCACAGTTGGATAGCTTGTTGAAGCAAGAGGTATTCAAACTGGTCACCGGTAACCAATTTCAAACGGAAAAAAAGAAACAATGCTGTGAAAATAATATGGTCTGCTCTGAGTAAAACCAAAGGTAAATTTCCTCTCCCTCCAATCCTCTATAAGATCAGTTGGCTGAATAAAATCAGAAGCCGCCATAACTGGAGCAGCTAAACCACGTACCACATTAAACCTAAATTTCCAAATGAAATTACCAGTCCGCAGTATCATAATTCGTCTAAGAACTGTATTTGTTGGTCGTTGGGAGTTTTAAAAATTGAGCTCTTTTATACCCAGCACAAGTGACAGAATAAAAAGCTTCGCTGTCCAACTACACATAACAGTCCGAATCCAAGAGACACGGTATAGTTCGTCATTTATATTCACATAGAGTCACATAAATTAAAAGAACGTGGAGATTTGAAGCGTAGACTATTCTATTACACAACGAGGAACCTTTCACAGTAAACTTCCTGCGGCACAGACCCACTATTTAGTCATCTGGCCCTGTCAGATTTAAGCGAAACTAAAATTGGGAGGTCTCCCCCGAAAATGGCTGGTACTGCTACATTCAAAACGTTTACCGGTCAATCGGGAACTAATATCACCAGCACCCCTTTCCTCAAGCAAAACACCTGCCTCTCGTATTCCGTGTTTAACACGGCGCTGCTCACCCACCTGTCTGATATTTTCAACTTGCTGAATAGGTAGTTGGAGCTCTAACTAGCAAGGTCACGTAGACGCGATAAGTACGCGTGAACTATCATGTGGCACGATACATTCTAATATACACTGACGGAGAAAAAGTCGCAACACGTAGGAGAAGTTGTGTGACAAAAAGGAAAGATGGTACACGACGTTTCTTCAAAGTTTGCGCCAATCGCTAATAGCGCCACTGTAAAAATGCAGGTTAGGTTTGCTTTATATGTAGGCTGTAACGGTTGTGAGCCTTAGTTACCTTTGGACGTTTAGAGTTGATGTTCGTCAAGAAAGAATTTAAAGCTTCAGAGAAGCCATTATCAACACCTCACTGAGTTTGAACGAGGTTGTCTAAATAGGGCTACGAGAAGCTTGATATTCCTTCTGCGATACTACAGAAAGACTGGCTGGAATGTAGCTACTGTATATCATTAGTGATAGCAGTGGTCACGACAATACGTTGCACTACCGAGAGGGTGCATATGAATTTAATACTGGACTCCCAGGAAAGGTTCAAAGCACAGACTGTTTGAAGCGTTACTCCCCAGAAGACAATTATGTCCGGCGTATGGCTGCGGCGTTTCGTACTGTATCTGCAGAAGCAATTTGAGCAGCAGTTGGTATCCCGGAGACACAAAGGACTGTTACAAATCGGTTACTTCAAGAACAGATCCGACCTAGATGCCGTGCAGAGTGCATTCCACTGTCCTCTAACCATCGCCATTTGTGATTTCAGTGGTGTCAAGCGAGAACTCATCCGAGACAAGGTGGAGGTCTGTTGTGTTCTCTGCTGAAAACTTGTTCTGACTCGCTACCAGTGATGGCCGTGTGTTGGTCAGAAGAGGGCCAAGTGAGCGCCTGCAACGATCCTGTCTGTATGCAAGACTCAATGGACCCACTCCTGGAGCTATGGTCTGGGTACGATATCATATATCAGCAGGAGCGTTCTCGTGGTTATACCCCGCACCCATACCGAGAAATTTTACGTCAGTCTGATGATTTGCCTTTTTGTTTTTTTTTTGCTGCCACTCATGAACAGAATTTTCCAACACGATAACAATCGGCCACATACCACTGTTCTAACCCAATATGCTCTACACAGTGCCACCATGTCGCCTTGGCCTGTTCAGGCCTGTCTACAGGCGACACATACTGGACATAATTGGATGAAAACTAAAACGTTATCCACAACCAGTGTTAATCGCCCCTGTATTAGCCGACCAAGTGCAATAGGCATAGAATTCCATCCTGCAAACTGACATCCCACACCTGTACGACACAATACTTGCACCTTTGTGTGCATGGTACAGCATTCTGGCAGTTACATCAGTTATTACATTTGAACTTTCAACGGCTTATTTCGCGCTTTCGTTAACTTGTGATATTGCAATGTGAATCACTTAAATATGTCACCTTGACAAATTTATTGACGAAATTTAATAACTATAGATAAATTAATTTTTGGTGTTGCAAATATTTCCGTTCGTGGGCGATGAAAAAGTTTCCTTTCGATGGTCCCAATGAACTCTTACTACACTTCGATGCTTATACAACCGCACTGGCTTGCAAGCACACTGCAACAACGTTCGCAAACGGAAATGGTTTTATCGTCATTTTTGGTTGGTTCACATGGTTCTGAGCACTATGGGACTTAACTTCTGAGGTCATCAGTCCCTTGAACATATAACTACTTAAACTTAACTAACCTAAGGGCATCACACACATCCATGCCCGAGGCAGGTTTCGAACCTGCGACGTAGCGGTCGCGTGGTTTCAGACTGAAGTACCTAGAACCGTTCGGCCACAAAGGCCGGCTATCGTCATTTTTAATGACATTCTCGGTTTCGTGGTGCGGTAAATAGAATGCTTGAGCAACACGTCGAGCGCTACTGACGTACTCGCAGAGGAGCTTCTGCTCGCTATGTATGTGCATGTAGTGAATCCTAATCAGTTCTTGTAAGTTCATAGCTGATACAAATTTAATGCAAACATTGGCAATGAAATCAGTAATACTAGAGTCTTTGCCAATAGCTGAAGCGACCGAAAACCAGTGGCTACAGAAGACGGTAACACTGCTCATCCAATAGCCTATAAATCTCACCTTCGTTCTGCAGCTCTATCAAAAAGCACAACAACAACAACAAAAATAATTTGAGACGACGTACCGCCCAAGAACTCGCCTTCTTCCTTCATAGCACGGTGGATAGGGCGAGGCAGATTGACAAGCAGATCAATACTGCTGACACCCAGTTCAGCCATCTGAGTGGGGTTTCCAGTAAATGGACAAACCGATCCCTTGTTCATTAACCATTTTACCTGTTAGCATGCGAGTCACACGCTTACAAAATTCCAGTGCCTCCATTTTAACACAATGACAAATCGCTAACCCCCCACTCTGCCACCAGCATCATATAATGCCTCCAAATATTTGCTATAGGTAGTTATTGTAGCTGGCTTGAACTTAAGCCATTCAAAGAAAGAACATATAGAAACCATTTACTCCAACATGGCTTCAATATGGGACACTGCCGCAGTCATCTCTTTCTCTGAAGGAGCAGAGAGAACAACCAGCTAAACCGAAGCCTCCCACAACGCAAGGGCGGAATCTGACGCCTGCCTGAGTTAAGTCCGTAGCCCAGCACACAGAGAAAAGTACATCCGACAATAATAAATCAAACGGGGAAAGAAAATTCAGGACAGTTTCTTAAATTCAGTTTAGGGACAATCGAATATTAGCAATCATCTGGCCACAATCCGTACAACCACGCTCTGTTGCCAGTACGTAACAGATGTATAGGTTAACCGTAAACATGTTTTATTTTCTTTTAAGTTATAAGTCTTCTAGATACTTTTGCATGGCCCTCCTCTTATTATTCTCTTTTCTACATAATAGTCACTGCTGAATATTAATGTCATATTAATGAACTCTTCCAGCACTTTTAATTGCTAATTAATTCAGTACATACCTGATTTACGTGGAAAGAGACAACGTTAGCTAAAATTTCGTAGATGAATGATAATGTGAGTGAAATTTATACTCGTCTTCGCCGAAGTTCCAAACTGTATATTCTGCCCACACAACACAAACTTTAATTACACATTTTGACATGTTGAGACAGTTTAAATTCACACCAACCTTCCTTTTTGTTCTAAAAAGAGTTTCTACATGAACTAACTATGCAATACATTTAATGTCAGACAAAAATCTCACAAGATGTGTCTCACTGACTTGAGGAACTGAAATCTAGAAGTGGTTGTTTTGGCTTGGATTCAGATGTATCCACTAGAATGTGACCTTCTGGCGTGTTCTAGAAGCGGTAATTGACCAAATTAATTGTTGCATTAATTTTCTGTTCAAACTAAATGAATAGATTCAACAATTTGCATCTTCTGATGTTCACAAAAATACAAGCATGAAAATAGTAATATAGATGGTTTTAAATAACTGTGATGCACAATCATTAAAATTATTGAAAATACTGCATAAATAATGCAATATGTATTTAGCTTTTACAAAACATAAATTAATAAACATCACTGAAAAAATTTCTCAAGTCTTTTCATTATACAAATAGTTTTCTACTTTGCGAATAATAAAACTTTATGGAAAATTATGTAAATTGCACTTGGAAAAACATTAGAAATATATGGCCTTTGGTATGAATTATCTCCCCCTCGGCAGTAGGCTCCTGGCGGTCCGAATGGTTGACTTGTTGACAACTTTTGCCAATGGAGAGATCAGGCCACATTTTGTAAAAGTACATATTGCAATTTGGATTCACATCATTACAGAGCGGAATCAATAGGACAACTAATATTCATAGCGCGACATTATCTCCCAGAAATGTAAAAACCGCTATTACTTGATAGACGAATGTGGAAAGATATAAAATTTCGAAAATGCAAAATGTATAACATCACTAATAGAGAAACATTCGTCTCATTATAAATCCTCATACTCTATTGCCATGGTGCAGCTGCTGTGATAGATTTTCAGTAGACAAAAATAGTCTAGGTTGTAAAACCTACATTTGACACTCGTACTTTTTTAGCCAAAAATTTCAATAATCATTACTGAACAGAAGATTGTACTGCAAATTTCAGAAAGGACACCATTGTTAAGTAATTCTGATGACATTGCTTTCCTAATGAAAGTGAAGAAGCATTACCCAGAACATTTTCTTAACTCTTTGTTATGAAATCCGCTCACACAATGTTGAGCTTATAATAAGAATGTGATTACATGACTCTGTGGAGCATACGATTTTATAAAAGTTTGTCAATCCACAATTTGAAAAGTTCGCTAGTGTAAAATTTTTAAGGCAAATCGTCTTTAGATTTAACTACAATGATTCTTTAAAAGAATGTTCAGGAAATAAAGAAAAACTTTGGTTTTAAATGGCATAAAATTTATGCTTGGATGTAAAACATTTTGCATACTTTTTCATAACTCAGAGTATGTCATTAAAAGCAGATAGTAAATTATAAATTTCACATAACTAATTACAATATATGTTTTTCCATCTGAAAAGTACTGCAGAAACCAATAAATCTCTCTCCTCTCTGATTCCTACCACCAAGTGCATAATCTCTCATAACCCTTTCTTTTACTCCTTCCCATACAACAGCATTCCAAGTCCCCATGACAATTATATTCTCATCTGTCTTTACATACTGAATTACCCACTCAATATCCTTATATACTTTCTCTATCTCCTGATTTTCTGCTTGTGTCGTCGGCATGAATACCTGAACTACAGTTGTCGGTGTTGGTTTGCTGTCCATTCTGATGAGAACAATCCTATCACTGAGCTGATCACAGTAACTCACTCTATGTCTCACATTCCTTTTTAAAACTAATCTTACTTCTATTATTCCATTTTCTACTGCTGTTGATATTGCCCTAAACTTGTCTGACCATAAA
This sequence comes from Schistocerca serialis cubense, assembly GCF_023864345.2. Lineage (NCBI taxonomy): Eukaryota > Metazoa > Arthropoda > Insecta > Orthoptera > Acrididae > Schistocerca > Schistocerca serialis. The sequence goes on from NC_064639.1 coordinate 554,111,445, forward strand.
TCTTTGTCTTCTTTCCATTTCACTTCCCTGATACCCACTATATTTAGACTAAACGTTAGCGTTCCGCTTTTCAGAGATTTTTGGTTCCCTACCATGTTCAAATTTCTGACATTCCATGCCCTAACTCATAGAATGTTATCCTTTGACTGGTTTTTCAATATGTTTCGCATGGTGCCTCCCCCTCGGCAGTAGGCTCCTGGAGGTCTGAGTGGTTGACTTGTTGACAACTTTTGCCAATGGAGAGATCATGAAGACAGTTTCTCGATTACAGGCCATATGTCCTGTGGACACGCATTGTGTGTCTTCTTTAATGCAGTGATTTGCAGTGCCTTCTGCTTCTTCATGCCACTGGTCATTGCTGGTTCTTCCAACTTTAGGGACAGTTACTAATCCAAAAGGCAAACTTGCTCTGAATCTCTGTCTGCTCATCCTCCATCTTTGACAAGATTGTTCGCAGAATGAGAGTGACATCTTATGCCATATGCCATGAGACACTATTTGGATGCTATTTATTCAGAATTTATGCGGAGGTGGGGTTCGAAGTTGGGATCAAGGACTTTTCGATTACCAATCAGAGACACTATCTTTTGACCTTTCCTTATCAATGAATCAACAAAGAAAATAGAAATTTACAATATTTAAAATTGTTTTATCACTTCTACAAATGGAGATGAACTTATTGGTCCATAATTTTTCTTTCAATGATGAAGATAATATAAAGGAAAGTAATAATTTATTTACATGTTCAACGAAAATGATCTTTATTATTCCGGTTCATTTTGATTGTTTCTACACTGTATACACAGCCTTTTATCTGGGAATTGCGTCATTTTGACATGTGTCAGCCTTAGCCTGAATGAAATCATCTTCAGTTCCGTTTCTATTACGCTCTGTCCGGTCATATCAAACACACAGCTGAAAATATTTTGTCACTGCATTTGGTTGGAATTCTGGCGTACTTGTAGGCAAAAACTGTCTTAGATTTTTTGGCATTGGGTGTTGATTACATAATTTATATAACATAATGTTACAAATCTTTACTGAAACATGAAACTTAGCTGTAAATAGAAAAAATTATTATGCAAACTGGATTGATTATCATTCAAAAAACTTGCAAGATCTTTTATTCAGTGTAATTGGTAGCGGTTTGGACTAAAATTCAACTAACTGTCACAATTTTTCAAAAACTGTAGAAAACTGTTTACAAGAAAGCATATTACAATGAGAAGACCTAGTAATACAAAACTGAAAAATTTTATGAAGCCAATTTTTCCTGGCCCACTATTACAGTTATATTCTAAATAGCTCTTCTATCGAGAGTCATATAATAGCTAAGAAATTTATCACATAGTAAAACTGTTCTTGCAAGAATGTTTAATCAAACAAGGAATGCACATCTATTTTCAGAAAATGTTACTACAAAAGCAAATGGAAAATGATACTTGTTTCAACATTGTGCTAAATATTTATCTTTTAAAATGTAAAGACAAGTTATAATCACACATTGTGTTTTAAATACCCCCAAAGAACCTTGAACTAAAGAACCTGGCTTCATAGCAAGCCCTACACAAATTGGACACATCTTCCACATCATTACTGAGAACTGCAAAAACCATTCCAATTTTTTTCAAAGAAATTGTATTTGCATAATCTTCAAGTACTTTTTCAGGCTTCTGTTCTTTTACTTTACCTACAAATTGATAGGATTTTTTTTAAAAAATTGGATGCAGTTGGTATCTATTTCTAGTCAGCTATAGCCATATGACCATTATTTCACATAGATCATTATTATAATTTTCACATCCGAATAATGCCATCGTTATAAATTAGTCAAGTGGAATTAAAATACTTGAGACATGTCAGACCCATAGCAAATACCTAATACCAGTTTCCATAGACCAAAATTTAACTTCAACACATAGAAAAAAATGCTCCTGCTTCAAGAAAAGCATTACTCTGCTCAATGAGCGTGTAGAGATACAATACACCATCAACTTACCATCATTAATCTTAACTATTACTTAAAATCCCCTGATAATTATCACCTGATAAATCACCATAATTTCGTCAACTCTCCATCATCTGTCACCTAATATCGTAATCATGAAATAATTCTTCTCCATAGTTTCCACAAAACTGTATCATATTATCTCAAATATAAAAGTGTTCTGAAGATCATTCTCATACCATAACATCATAGTATATTCCTGAAACCAAGAAACCTCTCACATATCAACTTATTCTTGAAGCATTTCTTTTAAGTACTTATACAGCTCTTAATTCTGACAATATGGTCACTGTTGTGACCTGATAAACATCTTTACTACTAACCTTTTACAATGGTGTGAGTATAGAAGCAAATTTGATACAGTTTATGAGAACTAAAGCGTCTCCATGTCCTTCACTTTCTCACACTGATACTTCAGATGCTTTCACAGTAGCCATATTAAATGGCTAGCTATAATCGCAATAAAATAGTAAAATTTTCAGTCTGACTTTTCGTATTACAAAAACCAAAATTCTTTTGCAAACTGCACAAAAATTCTCCAAAAGCAGTGATACTTCACATCTATTTACATTCTACACATTCCAACTGAGGTAAATATGGGACACCTCCTCTCTGTGTAAATAAACCATACTTGATGCTAAATTTGTTTGAACGGAGCAGAGACGTTCCCCACATACAACCAAATTATTGTTCATTAACCCTCCTGAAATTAATACAGAATAACATTTCAATGTGCAACAACACTTATTTCATGTCCAAAGAGTTTTTAAACTTACTCAGAATTAAACTGTAACTTTTAACAAACAAGAAACTTTAAGATTCAGTAGATTCAAATACTACATAATTTTCCCTGCTATTGAGATTATTTTTATCAGATAAAATTGCTATACTTATTACAGGATTTCCACACAAGAAGCCAACAAATCGATAGCAGAAGATAATTTGAAAGGTTAAACGCATGACTTTGAGAACACCTGCAGGATGGAAAGAGAAAATTTTAGAAGTAATAGTGCTTTAGCTTCCAGACCTTCAGTTCACCATATGCTAATCACAAACATAACTCGTGACACCCTGGGCATATCTTTATTAGCGTTTTTCACCACCATTTTCCTGTACTCCATCAGTTTCAAATATTGTCATAGTTTTACTAGCAACCCAATGTTATAACGCTTCCATATATAGCATTTTACCACATATTACCAAGGAGACAACGTAAAGGTGTTTTTAACTGAACTTATTTGAATCTGTATGTAAGTATGTTACTAAAAAGTAACAATATATTTCCATAATTACAATATGTTGCCAAAAATAGTTTTTAGTTTTTTTCAAACCATCTTAAAAGTAAATAATTTCAAAAGACCTTAAAATAGCCAATAGTTCTTCGCTGTACAGATATAACATGCAGACACTTTAATCTTTGGTCCTGTTCATATATTCAATATATAGATCGCTAGTTTTTCAGATTTGCTTTCAACTCATTTTCTGATAACAGGTTTGTGTGTAATAGGAAGTTTTCCTATTTGGGATGACAGGTAATCTTGCAATTGGTGATACTGTATCAACAAATGCACTGCTTAGTTCTACTGTTACACTACTGCTTAAATCATGATCTTGTACAACAACATTACTGGTGGCCTCAACTGGATCCTCTCCTTCAACAAAACTATTGTCACTGTCATGTACACTCACCCTAGACTCGCAATAGCTTTTTACTTCTGTAATTTGATTAGTCTTATCTAATATTCACTGTCTAATTTTGTCTTTGAAAAATTTTCATTTCAGACTTCAGTTCACTTAACTGATTATTGTGTTCCAACAATTAAATCTCTAAGTGTTCACTCTTGTCTATTATTGCTAACTTCATTTCATGCAACTAATTATTGTTTTCAGCAAAAATGTTTCCAATAATCTTGCCTAGTTTGGATTCTTTATCTCTTGTGCTCCCTCTTTAGTCTAATTCAGATCTGACACATTCCCTACTGTTTCACTGTGCATATCTTCAGACTAGACCATAATTTTAACTCCAAAAACCAATAAAACCAAAAGGCACATGTTTTAAGATTTCATTTCTTGTAGAGCTAAGCTTATTATTCTTCTAATGGTTTTATAACTTTCATTGAGAGTCAGTGATTATTATTCATACCTACTTCATCTGTATTTTTACCTTTCTTATATCCAGTTTACTTCTAGTACTCTCTTCTTCTTGCTGCTGATTAACAAATTTTTAGAAACATGTATATTTTTCTTCCTTCTTCTTAAACATGAAATGTTTTGAGTGTCTTCAGTAATACGTACTGGATCTTGGACTATGGATCCGCATATAATGGTGCTCATTTCTCTTCTGCATCAAAATCTCTGCTAAAACTTAGTGTCATAAAAATGTACTCTTCTAGCATTTTTAACTAATAGTGCTTTCATTACATACCCAATTTACGTGGAAAGAGATAACAATAACTAGAAGTTTGTAGATGAATAATTATGTGGGTAAAAATTATATTCATTTTTGTTGGAATTCCAGATTTCAGGCTTTTCGTACTCAGTCTAGAAGTAGCTCTAAGACCCTGGATATTAGTTTCATAGTAAATATCATGACACAAATTTTAATTGCATATTTTAACATATTGCGACTGTAGAAATTCAGACCAGTCATCCAGCACAAAGAGGCTGACAAGATGTGTCTCCACTGACTTGAGGAACTGAAATGAACTGAAGTGATCGCTTTGGTGCAGTTTCAGATACATGTATTCGAACAGGAGCTTCTTGTAGGCGCACAATTTAAACACAAATGCATATTTTGATGTTTACAAAAATATAAAGATGAAAATAGTAATATAGATTGTTCCAAATAATTATTTGTCATGACTTTAAAAATTATGGAATATAACACATGTAGTTATAGGGTGCTAGTTATTTAGATTTTGCAAAATATGTAATTAATAATTATTGATGAAATATATACATGAGTTTCTGAAATGTAGCAATGGTTTTATATTTAGTGGTTAGAAAACTTTATGGAAAACTATGTAAATTACATTTGGAAAAATATTCGAAATACATGTACTTTGCTATAAATGAAGAGAAAACAAAAACCAGGCCATATTTTGCATTAGTACATAATCCAATTTGTGTTGACAGCAATACAAACCGAAATCAGTAGGGTAACCAATTTTCATAGTAAAATATTATCTCACAGCAACATGGAAATATATTTTTACCTTTGCAGACAAATTTGGAAAATTATAAAATTTCATAAACGCAGAAATGAGAAACTTGACTCTCTTCCTGCTGTAGTCGAGAATCGAAATAAGCATTACTGAAAAGAAGATGGTACTGAAAACTTCGGTTAGTACTAAAAGTAGCCATAACGCTTCATTTGTTATACCCGCTCCAGCTTTTATCCACTAATGCTCCCTGTAGTACCACGGACGTCATTCTCTGATGTGTAAATGCTCCTCATTCCTTATTTTATCAGTCTACCTGATTTTTATCATATTTCTATAACACCAAGCAAAAGTTTCGATACTCAGCCACCTTAAGAATGCAATGACTAAGAACGGATACGGTGGAGACGCCCCCAACGGCTTCCAAGTAACTGGTTTTAGGCCCAACATACCGAACACCACATGGAGTTTAAGACAACGGAAAATACGTTGTACGTCGGCTAAGTATAGACCTCACTCGGCAGAATATTGACTTGGCGTAAATTTATATGTGTTTTCCATCTACCTCCGACAACTCATTTATTATTACTTACGGTTAAAGAACCTGACGCTCCGTAAAGCGGATGTCTATCGTGTTCCTTACAAACACGTTAAGGCCTACATAGGACGAAATGTGAGGACTTTTGAAATAAGGTGTCAATAGAACAGGAGACACAAAAGCAATCAACAAAATCGGCCGTAGCGCAACACTGTTTAACTACAGAGGACTCAACGAAATATGAACGACAGATCACGTTATTTTGGCACCATGTTCTGAAGGAAGCTGTTGAAATAAGGGTGACTACTCGCAGTAAAGGACTGAACCACTAAAGCAGAGGTTCTATACATGGTTTTGCGACTTTCCTTCATCAAATAAGACGAGGCGGATATTCCAGAATTCGAATCAAGAACAGCTGCCAATATGAGTCATTTAGAAGTATATATCCTTGGCGTAGGGAAACGGCTTAAGAAATGTGCAGCTTCCGGTCTGGAATTTATGCAATCAGGTCCCAACATGACCATTCTGATACACTAAAAACTTGGCAGTAATAAATATCTGTACCTAAAAGGAAGGAAAACGGTTTAACGATGTGGAAGGAAATCGGCAGCGCCCTTAAAAGGGCCCATTCCGTCAATTGCTTGGAGCGATTTAGGAAACTCACCGAAAGCCTAAATCTGGATATCTGGACGCAGATCTGAAGTCATCTTCCCACGCGCGATCCCAGTGTGCTAACCACTGCGCCACACCACTTCACTCGTCTCGTACCTTAATAATGGAGAGAAGCACATGTCACACCAGTACAAATAAAGGAGTTTCTGCGTCAGTCGCTTGTTTATTTTGTGACTATGCGTTCCGATTGTTCACACCATCATCTTCAGGTGGAGACGTGTTTGCTTACATGACTGGTGTTGGTGCAAAGAACAGACGTCTCCGATGGACGAAATATTCAGGTCATAAAAAAGGAAATAACAGTATTTAGAATTTTGGTCTTATGGGTGACCACTGCCTCAGTACGTTTCAAAGACAAAAACATGGGGCAAGCAGGTTGTAATCTATTTATTGTCTGTGTTATTAGCCAATTTCGACCGTCAGGCGTTTTCAAGCAATTATCAAAAGTTTCAACCTTCACTACGTGTATATGTACCAGGATGCAGTGTTTTCATGTGCGTCTGTAGCACAAATACAATCCGCTGAATTACAGACCCATATCACCGATGTCAATTTGCATCAGGATTTTCGAACACAAACTCTCTTCAAATGTTATGAATTATATTGAAAAAAAGAAAAAGGATATACTGACTCAAAGTCATCAAGGATTCAGGAAATATCGTTCTTTTGAAACACAACTAGATCTTTTTTCATACAAAGTAATGAGTGCTATCGATAGGGGTCTCAACATTGGTTGGGTCTGTACATGGTTCCTTACTGGCTTTTGACACCGTTCCTGCTTCTGATGAAATTGCGCGCCCACGGAATATCATGTAAGTCGTGCGACTGGATTCCTGATTTGTTGTCAGAAAGGTCAAAGACCGTAGTAATTCACGGAAAGTCAACAAATTAAAACAGAACTGATATCTGGTTTTCACCCTTACCTATTCTTCATCTATACAGAGTAGATGGACCACAGGCCTTGACGTCAGTGGTGTGACTTGCCTGCGTCAACGATAAAGGTAGTCATACTGTAAGTGCAACCACAAGGAAGGAGTATCTGTTGAGAGCCCAAACATTCATGCGGTTCCTGAAGAGGGGCAGAAACCTTTTCGGTAGCTGCAGCGGCAATAGTCTGGATGACTGACTGATCTGGGCTTGTAACATCAACCAAAACGGCCTTGCTGTGCTGGTATTGCGAACGGCTGAAAGCAAGGGGAACCTACAGCCCTATCTTTTCACGGGGGCATGCAGCTCTGCTGTGTGGTTAAATGATGATAACATCCTCTTGAATTAACTATTTTGGAGGTAAAATAGTTTCCCATCGGAATCTTGCGTCAGTTGTGCCACAATTTCTTACAAATCCAGCTTGGTTCCTAGTGATATGAGTTGTTTCATGTATCCTTTTGTCGTGAATACGTGAAAGAATCTTCATCGCATGGCTCAGTAATGTGATCGGGCGGTAATCAGAACACTCAGTACGCCTTCCTTTCTTTTTTGAAGACTCGTTAAGTGATGCTCTACTAGCAGTCTGTTGGTGTTCTACATTCTTTAATAATCTGATTGAAAAGATCTTTTACATAACGTGCCTCATTCCACTGTGGAGAACACCATAACACTGTTGGGAGGTCATCGGGGGCCAGTGGAATTCCATCTTTTCATCTCCTTCAGAGCAGCCTCAGCTTCGGCAATGTTAATTTCCTTAACTAATCCCTTCAACATATGACATGGTTGGTGCTGGTGGATGGGGAAATTCCTCGGTAGAAAGTCTCTCAAAGTAGTTCCGCCAGCGTTCCCTTGCTTTCTTTCTGTCGACCAACAGCTCACCCGTTGCGTCGTTGATGCCGTAAAGGTGATGGATGTCTTCCGTTTTCCAATGTTTTGATTTGGCTAGTCAGTAAATGTCACTTTCTCCTTTGCGTGTCTCTTGTTTAGTGTAAAGATCTGAATACCCGTTTTGTTTTGTGACTGCAATGACTTCCTTCGCCTTTCTACGGGATCGTCTGTTAGCATTCCAATTGAATAATCTTTTGTCTGCAAGAAACTCGTGGCAATTTTTTTTTCTTCTTGCGTACGGTATTCTTAATATCGTAATTCCATAGCCAAGTTGTTTAATGATCCTTCGTCGTCCTCGTTTCGTTGTTCCGTGAATAGGCCTGCAGCTTCGTGAACAAAGGTCTTCAATTTAGTCCAGATACCTACGACTGTGGTAATTGGTAGCTCGATTATTTCTCTCATAACGTCAGCCTTCTTCTCCTTGAAGCGCAACCATTTGATTCTTTATGTTCCTTTTCTGGCAGAGAATCCTGTCCTGGGTTTATTCTAAGATTAGAATTTGGTCGGTGTTGACATTGCGACAGTTTCATGTGAGACAACTTTCGCGTCTAACATATCTTCGAGCTTCTGACGTCTTACTAGGACATAGGCTATCGGAGTTGCATTTGATCGAGTATAATAGGTGATTAGGTGTATTTTGCATTTTTTGAACCAATTGTTTGTTATGACTAAGTCATGAGTTTCTGCATAATCGATGATTCGCTGGCTTCATCGTTGTTCTCTCCATACCCATGTCCACCATTTGCGTCAGGATCTTTCTTCCGTTGCCCGACGTGTCCATTCAGATCAACACCGACTATGGAGCAGTCTGCTGCTAGGACTTCTGTAGTCTTCTCGTCAAGCAGTGCCCAGAAGGCATCTTTGGTTTGCGCACTCAGGTCGGTTTGTGGGGCACAGGCACTGAAGAAGTGGATTTTTCGTCTGTCTGCAATGTAGGCAGCTGTCATAAAGCAGTCGCCGTAACGCTGCAGCTCATAGACAGAACCATCGAATTTCGCTGATACGACAACGCCGGCGCCGTTGGTTGTTCAGCGGTATATCAATGTTATACGACTTTTTCCCACTCCATCTTGTTTCTTGAACTGCACAGACATCAATACACCTCTTTCCGTGTGCCTTAGCTAGTTCGCTGCAGTCATAATTCCGACTTTGTTAAATGAGACAGAGTGTGGGCTCTCTTGTTTAGCCGTCGCAGGCCTTGGAAGATAATGCTTGCATACACTGACAGGGCCCTGCCAACGACGGTCGCTTTCGAGGGCGCCCTAACAGTGGTACCAAAACATTTGGATAGCATTTCCATAAGGATGGTGGATTTACGGCCGGCTTGTCACAAAGTGTGTCGCCAATCATTTCAGAAGCTGCTGCCAGCATTAATTTAGGCCTCTCCTGACATGGAGAACAGACGCAACTTTTTTATGATTATTATTTCAATTATCTGCCAACTACACCATACCGATGGTCTCCATCTTCGCTGCACTTGCGAGTTAGGACTTCTTTTTTGTTGAAAATGTGGTTCATCCGCCCTTTCCATCGTTGAGGCTTTGCAGACTGCCCTCCTCCGTCTTCCAAGCCGTTGACAATATGTAACAGGAAGAGGACGGAAAATGAAAGATGCGATAGCCCTAGAGACCTAAGAGCTTCGGGGACGCAAAATAACAAGGACAGGCCGAGGATGGCGAGATAGGAAAGATAAAAATAGAGGAGCCTGATGTAAGTAAGTGGCACCAACACCAGACTCACCACGGAAGCTGAGTAGGTTTAATAACGAATGAGAAAATAGGAATGCGGATAAGCTGCTATGAACAGTAAAGTGAACACATTAGCGTAGCCAAGAGACACACGAAGCCCATGCCTGCATCAGCAGTACAAGTTTATATGCCTGCTAACTCTGTAGATGATGAAGAGATTGAAGAGACGTATGATGAAATAACAGAAAGATGAAAATTTCAGTGTTGTGGCGGACTGGAATTACATAACAAGAAAAGGAGGAGAAGGAAAAATAGCAGGTGAATACGGACACCGGGAAAGGAATGAAAGATGGAGCCACCTGGTAGAATTTTTTTCAGACCATAATTTAATCATCGCAGATGGTTTAAGAATCATAAGAGAAGGCTGTATGCGTGACAGATACCTGGAGGGCAACGGAAGGTTTCAGATGAATCATATAATGGTAAGACAGAGGTTTAGGATTTTACTTTGGTGTGGAGCCACAGTCATATAAAACTTTTTGAAAGATATAACCGCCATTTGACTGTATAACAGGTTTTATTCGACAATATAGATTTCCACTCGAGTCTAATTAGTTTTGAATCTTGTAACACTTGAAAATGGCCTTAGGCCGAAATCTAAAATGTGAAATAAATTCTGTTGTACAGTCAAATGGCGGTTATAGCTTCCAAACACGTTTTAAATTGTAAGATATTTTCAGAGGGAGATGCGAACTCTGACAACAAAATAAAGTTCTGACACAGTTGCCTATGTTTCTGCGCACGCTTCGATGTGAGTCGTCCCTCTCTCCCAAACCACACCTTTCTGTCGTTATGACGTTTCACACCCCTGAGCTCGGGGGCGGGGGGGGGGGGGGGGGGGGGGTTGGGGAGATTGAAAAGATCTATGACAAGTAGTTAATATCCATTATCTTACGTAAGAATACTGCTCACCAGTCAACACTGTGTTAATCTGCAATCCGCTGATTCAGTACCATTCTGCCCCTGTGGCAGGAAAACACACGAAAAATTATTAATTTCTGTTATCTATGGAGGTAAAATGAGAAAATACACCAGGAGTTTAAGATCTCACCATAACGCCTAGTATATTTGCACAAGACCTAGTGCTCACGATAACAAAATTTTTCCCAATGGTGTCACTCAACCACAGTGTTCTACAAGCTTGTTACGGTAATTATTAACGAAATGTTCTGCATAACTAATATTATAACAAGAAATACTGAAGAACAAGGCCAGAAACAGCACTTCTTGGATTGTCAACAGAAAATCAGGATCGGTTACAACCTCAATTTTTTCCTCTATGACGACAAAGTTCAAGAAAGAAATATGTCTTGCCAGCTTTCGTCTGACTTTACATTTTTTATATTTGTACATGAAAGGATCTTAACTTTTATGTGATAAAAAGAAAGGTCCACAAGGATTAGCTCGGACCGTCAGGACAGTACCTGTTTTAGATTTGAAACAGAAACAGGTGATAGAGTGCATCTCTCAGAGAATCTCAGTGTTGAATTTCAGCAAACACAGAATTAAAAAAACGCTGGCCAGTCGTGTTAGCTATTCGTCTGTATAAGAACTACAATAGAGTCACCTCAACACGACGAAAATTTTGATGCGTAGGTGTTGGAGTGTGATAGAGCACTGCAGCACTTCATACCGTGTAAAACACGTACGTAAGAGAAAATCAAATTTTAATTTCACTGGACAAAGGTTAGGACAGTTTTATAAAGAGAGACTGTAGGGAAACGGTCATTTCGGCGGACATGAGAATTAAATACATGCAGTTACTTTTAACCCTTACGAGTGGCGCCCTGAAAGAAAATAACGGAGCTTCTGAAGCGTCAGTGGAATTAGCTTACCTGCAAAGCAGTAAAACATTAGTTACGAAAGCTAGATGAAAATTCTTAGCACAATCTATTGAACAGTAAAAGACAAACAGAATGGACACCGAAAAGAGGGGCTGAACATTCTTTGTTTAGCAACAAAACGAAACACTCAACAAAGCAGGCTTGTAAAAAGTAGAATTACGGAAAAACTTTAATAAGGTAAACTTAATGCATTATTTCGAAACAAAATGCTTGTCAACAAAACAGATTTACGAATGAAATAGAGTATATCAAGCATCTACAAAAAAGCTGCATAATTTCTTCATATAATCAAATTACATAGATCTATACAGCAGATGAGAATCTTGAGAAATATCTAAGCTCCCCACAAAGTACAAGTAGGTATGCACATGGACCATTATTAACTATTAACGTTTGCAACCATTTAAAATTTATACACGTTATAATGCTCTCAGTACATTGTCACTCAAAACCTATGCCATAAATGACTTATAAATCATAAGAATATATGAAAATTGGATTTAATTACGACAGACAAGACGAAGAAGTGGGAGAGAAATCGTAACGTGTTTACGTGGCTGGCTTATCGCACGCGACAGCTGTAGCGGTCCACGTGTTCATATAATGTGATCTCCGCCTACAGTATTCTTTGACTGGTAACATGATGCTGCATTTTAAAAGATTTCGGAAACACATTGACTCGACTGGAAACTAGCTGCATGGTAAAATTAAGCATGGTCCACTGTTCTACTCTGACCTCTGGGGGCGACAGGAAAAATAGATCTTATATCGTCACTCAGTCGTCTTGTCTCATACAGTTAGCAACATAATTAGCTTTCATTGTATCCATCTCAGCTTCCATGACAAAACATTATCTATACAACAGAAATAACATAACTTAAAACAACTGATAGGAACTCTTCTCTGCACATAATTACCTACAACCACATCAGCCACAGGACCTCTTGCTGCTCGCAGACAACCTTTAAAAAACAACCTCATACATCTCTTCACATCAAAAATACTCCTCTCTCCTCTGGGGGATAATAGCCGAAAGTCGTCGTATCTTTACTTAATAACTTACAGGCGTACAAAAGATCAGGTCTCTTTCAACATTCATTATAACTCTTATTACGGTTCATAGGTTTATACATCTTAGCTTCGTGCATTGGCTTAACCAATTTTAGCATCTGCCCGTTACGAGAAACGGAAGGCATGGACGGAAAAACAACAACAGATCGTGAAAGAGCATGTAGAGAGACGAGAAAGAAGATTTAGCATCTGGCCTGGTCTTGCAATAAAAACACACTTCCATCAAAGTACAACGATTTATTGCGCCAACGACTTCGGAAATATTGCAGACGCGGTATGGAGGCACAGGGGGTTGCAGAACCCTTGAAGCGCTCACGTCTGTAGAGCAAGGAGTAGGAACCTACTTTCATCAGGGGCGCAGAAATTATGCTTAGAGGGAAGATGAAAGAAAAAAGAATGGAATTATGACGCGAAAAGTAAAAGGAATAAAATGGCATGAACGGCTGGGAGCTTCTATCGTTGCTGAACATACGTTACAATTACAAATCCGTGGAGATTAATTGAAAGTTCTCAGAAACATACGCCTTGAAACTTCTCATCTCAACAACTAACCACGCAATACTTCTACGAGAACAGAATTTAAATCAAAGATAAGAAATTCACTGCAGTCCACAGGCTCAACGGGATTATGAGTTTAAATTACACAGGCATTAACTATCCAAACAACATACATCTGAAGTGCTTATCTAGCAACAATTATAGATTCAACGTCCCTCCCGATAACTGCACTCACAAAAATTTAAAGTTTGAATCGTTCTTGTAAGTAAAGACACGTCAAAACTCTAAAGGCAATAACTATATATAATATTCAAAATTTATACTATAATTTATTGCTTGAGAATCCCTATTCGCTCACTGCGTTGTTCTCTGAGCAAATGGCTGTGGTGCCTCAGTACATCACAACACTTACAAACTTCGACGCGTCGCGACGCACAGTATGCGTCGGCGGCGGTGGCGGCGGCTGAGGCCAACGCGCCAGGGCCGTACGCACGCGGTACCCGCGTAGCTGCGGCATTGGCGTCGCGGCGGCTGGCTGCACGGCGGCGAAAGTACGAGACCCGGGCGTTGAGGCCAGGACCCTTCCGCAGATGGCAGCGAGGGGTTGACTGGTGGCGAACGTGGGGCGGCTCGGTGGCAGGTGGGTCACATAGCTAGTGAGCAACACCAGCAGCAAAATGGTCCGCGACGTGGACATCTCGCCCGATGCGTGGATGCAATGGTTCTTGACCTGCCACGCTGCAGTCAGCCAACGGGCGGCTTCAGTGGACGATGTAGTGGCAGGGAAGCGGCGCAGACAGTGGGCGGCGCTCCTATGAGCCCCGTGAGCCTCAGCGGCACGGACGCATCATGCAGTTTCTTCCTAACTCGGCGCCCTGCTCAGTGTAACCTGGCAGCGACTGAGAAGCTGCGCCAGCTACGACTGTCTAATGCGGCCGGCTTGTGCTGAGTGCTGAGAGGCGCGACTCGCTGTTCTCAGTGTGCACATGTTAGAGCGGCAGGCAGCACTGGACTACGCCCTGGGGGCTGACGTGCGGACACATCGTCTGGAGCGGCATCATGGCCGACGCGCTGCAGCAACCAAGCTCGGCTCGCAGCAAACAGTAGCGAATACTGTCCGACCACACAACGTCAAATATGACCAAAAGTAAAAGGGACCGAACGGTGGGAATGAATCGCGTTTCTCTCACCAATGTATATGTGCAGGGAGAGGGAGGAGGGTTGTTTCATCCGGCTTATGACAACAATATACAGGAGGTCGAGTGGCAGGACTTGTGAGTGGGCATCCCGGGCGGACGTTAAATGACAAAACAGGAAACTTCGTCAAAAAAGAGAATATATTTTGCTGTACTGAACACGAGCGTCGCGCCTAGGGAGGACGTTACCAGTTGTAGGCCACTCTAGGAGGACGAACAACTAAATAGGTGGGCACCGGAAGGGGTGGTGGTTCATGTTATGTTGGTGGCCGGCCACACGGCTTAGAGCTGGCGGCTCTGCCTCCCCAGAATAACGTCTGTACTAGTCGATGTCTGGATATCAAGAGAACGAAGCAACCGTGTTCTGCTCCGCAGAATCCTCCAGCGTCTACATGTGTGACCTGTGTCCCACACACGCTATTGGCTAAAACCAATGGCGTGAATTCGCTAGCAATTTCAGCAGAGAGCTCAGGACATCTCTCGTCAGCAGCTTTAGCTGGACTGAACTGCCTCGGTGCTGAAAGGCAGGCAACTTGTGTCACGTAGGCACAGAGGAAGCTGTTCTCGAAGAAAACTTGTAAAGATTTGACTGGGGGTCTTTGAAATAAATTTTTTAAACCATTTCCCTAAAATTTGTTTGACCGACTATCATCCAGCACAGCGAACAAGTGAAACATGGCCGATAGACGGTTTGGACAAAAAAAAAAAAAAATAGAAGCTTTTGAAATGTGGTGCTAGAGAATAATGTTGAAGATTAGACGGGTGGATTACGTAACTAATGCGGAGATACTGAATAGAATTCGGGAGACCAAAATTTGACCAAAAGAAGGGCTTGGTTGATAGGACACATTCTGAGACGTCAAGGGATCATCAGTTTAGTCGTGGAGGGAAATTTGGTGGGGTAAAAACCGTAGAGCGAGACCTAGAGATGAATACACTAAGCAGAGCCAGAAGTATGTAGGTTACAATAGTTATTTAGAGTTGGAGAGGCTCGCACAGGATAGAGTTGCATAGAGAGTTTTTTTCCCCCTTTATTGAGTTTCGATTCCCCCTGAATGGGGTGGGCTGGCAGCAGCTTACTACGCGCTCTTCAGCCCACAGAATTTGTTTTAAAAAGATGAAGATAATAAAAAATAACAGTTAGCGATAAAATCGGTGACTTAAAGGTAAAATAGCAGAAAATTCTGGAACTTAGAACATAAAACACAGGGTTGATGATGCTAAGAAAATACACAGGAAGCAGAAAAATGACAGACAATTAAAAAACAAGGCGACAGTCTAGTTTCTGTTCTCAAGAGATATAGAATGCACACCCAGCGACAGCATGATTTCTGTTCGCAACACTGTGGAAAGACGCACAACACTGAACACTCACTTAAACACTGCACTAAAAAGTTGGCACAAATATGACATACCACAGCCGAGAGCAGGTGGGGGGGGGGGGGGGGGGGGAACTGGACAGATGATGGGAAAATAAAAAAGGGGGGAAGGAGAGGAAAAGTGAAGGGGGGAGGGGGGAAAGGAGCCAATGGAGAATGAGGACCCATAAGAGGGGTGGGGGGTGCTGAGCAGACGTGCCAGGGAGTGGGGAAGGCAGAGGAGGGGAATACAAAAGGACTTGGGGAGGGGGAGGGAGAAAGGGAGAGGTTGGGCGGGGAGAAAACACAGGATGGAAGGGAGGAGGAAGAGGGAGCCCAGGGAAAGGACGGAGGAAAGGATGGGGTGAGGATCAGAGTTGATGCATAGAGAGCTGCATCAAACTAGTTTTCGGACTGAAGACCACAACAGCAGCAGGGTGTAATGCGTACAGGTAGTGATATTTCCAGTGGTGAATGATTACAATGTACTGAACAACTTCGCATCAATATTTAGGTCATTTTCATAATATTAATTATAGCCATTAGTAGCTATATGTATGTTTTTAGGATGGTCAGTGTTGTGTACATAGTTCCACGTAGTCAGCGGGTACACAACTTTCCCACTAGAGCGCGCCCCGTTAAGCACAACAGCGCAGGCACAGCGCTCATCCGGTTCCCCACTACAAGATGGCGCTGCCATAGAGACGCACAAAATTCTGCTTCCGCCGATCCGCTTATTAATATGTAACGCAGCCAATGAGATTGCGGCTAACGTAGAACCTTTTCTCCTCACGGATCACACTCGCGCAGTGATACATGAACGCGCGAGTTATTATAACAAGTGTACAGACCTCCAATTAGTCAGTCTGCATTTGTCTGCATCAGTCTGTACCAGTCTGCATTAGTCTGTACCAGTCTGTACGAGTTCTACATTTGTCTGTACCAGTCTATAGTCAAGTTTCAGTCTGCACCTAATAAGATTACCATATTCCTGTACACAGCCATCAAGATAAATGTATAGACACTTTTGTCAAGTATCAGAGATATGTGTGAGAATAGTTGGTCACTCTAAGCGTGCAAGTGGCATTTCTATCGTCTGACCAAACGGCAGAAGATAAACAACCCACGATAAGTCCACGAGACATATTGCTGACACTTTCTTACTTCGTTAGAGCGACAAGTCAAATAATCTGACGGTGTGTGTGCTGCAGGTCTTACAGTATGCACACCAGTCAGTACATCTGGCAAGAGCAAGCCATTAATGCTTAATTTTCCCTGGGCAGGAGGTCAGGTGTTGAAGTGTGGATGTGTGGACACAAAACAGTTAATCTATACTGAGAGGCGTGGTGCAGTACGACCATGCAGACAATATCTAGTCGTAGGGCTTATGACGTTTTGTGGGAAGGGTGTTCGTCGCAGAGAAAAAACAACCATGACTTTGATGTATGCACATATTCAGTTTCCTTATATAAAAATATCTGCACATATACCTGTTACACCCTGCATAAGCACTTTGCAAGACAACCTGAGCAGCTCTGTTAAACTGTTTGCAGATGACACTGTCCTTTACTGTCTAATGAAGTAATAAGAAGTTCAAAATCAAATGCAAAATGATGATAGTTGAGTGGTGGAAAACGTGGCAGTTAATGTAACTACATCACGGTTTAAAGCAGACGGGTGGTATCAGGTGATTCACTGTCTGAACGAATTTCTTAGGCTCCTTTCGAAGGCCGTTCCTACTTCCGTCACCTCTAGCACCTGCCGCAGTACGAGGAACGCGCCAGACCGAAAGCGGCGATACGAAGCAGCCTCCCTGGTATTGGCAGTACCAGGCTGTCGTGGCTGAACACCTTGTACCTGACAGCCAGAGCCCTACCAAAGAGTGGAGTGGTACTCACAGAGATGAATGTGGCCCTGTTGATGGCGTACACTCGGCCCGCGGTGAGGGAGAGCGGCCGCTGCGCGCAGCACATGACGATCCTCATGGCGCGCCTGAAGCGGGCGGGCGCCTCCACCCAGCCGCAGCTGTACAGCGCCTCGCTTACGGCCTCACCCTGCGCAGACAGTCGACGTACTACCGAGAGAGCCACCCCACACGTAAAGCAATCAATAAAAATCACGACCTTCTTTCCCTCCTGTACGTTCCTCTTACACCTCTTGCTTAGCGCTAATGTTCTCAAGGTCTCATTCCATGACTGGAGGTTGTTCTAATCTATCAAGTTTCTTCCTCCACCTTTTTTTTACCTCCGTAGCTATCATTTTAACCGCTTGCGATTCTTTCCTGCTCTCTGTAGCTTCAGCCTTTGCTTCCTTCGCTACTTTCCTGTCTTGTTTCGTTTCTGCTAATGCTATTTCTTATTTGTCCCTAAATTACTTTCTAAATGCCCTAACTTTTTCTATGACTTATTTACTTATACATTCTAACCTTGCCCGCCGGAGTGGCCGAGCGGTTGTAGACGCTACAGTCTGGAACCGCGCGACCGCTACGGTCGCAGATTCGAATCCTGCCTCGGGCATGGATGTGTGTGATGTCCTTAGGTTTGGTAAGGTTTAAGTAGTTCTAAGTCCCATAGTGCTCAGAGCCATTTGAACCATTTGAACCTTCTAACCTTGCTTGATTTCTCTTCTCGTCCTTTCTGCTTCCTCCTCCACTTCCCTAGCCTCTTCCTTTGTCTCTTCTGCCACTTTCCTAGTTTATTTTCCTTCCCTCCTAGTCTCCGCTGCTCCTTCTTTGGCTTCCTTCCTAGCCTTTCTCTTCTTACCTCTTCCTAAACTCTTCCAGTTTTTGTGTCAAATTCCTGCAATCATCTTTTCTAGTCTTACTTTCCTCTCATTGATTCCTGTCGAAAATTGTAATACAGTAAAATCTATGCCTTCCTGCTCCTATCTTCTACTTGGAGTTAACATCCGCAAGCAAAATCGAGTCTGTTTCTGTGGCAGCGTGTCCGGCCTATCTTTCTCCGCAATCCTGTATTTTTTTATTTTTACTGTAGCTTTAGCATGACGTGAGGCGACCGTGACCTCATCCTTGCTATCATAACCAAGAGTGCTCGCTAATTCCATGAAAAACGTATCTGCTCCTCGCCAGTATCTACCAATTCTTATCCTCATGTTTGTTACTTGGTCAACTTTAGCCTAAACCCTTGCTGACGACCGTCGGTCTTCACGTTCTCATTAAAACCACGAACTACTCAAATGCGTTTGTGAAATCGCAAATAGAGCAAAAAGTGCGTAACACACATATACATACAAAAGATACAACGCTGATATCGAGGCCGGCATTCACTGAATGTGGAATATAATCCACAAAAAAAGAGAAAAGCCATAAGGAAAATCTCTGTGTTAAGTGTTGGCGCCATAAACTTAAACGAAAATTATAAAATCCTAGTTCTAACGTATCTCAAACATTATGCAACGAAAGAAAGAAAAATTATGACTAAGATCAAATCATTGTTGTCAGTTGACTGTTTCTTACTTCACGAAAGACCACGCAAATGTCCGAAATGACAGGTGGGGCTCACTTAATTATGTGGACTGCTCTCCACCCCCCCCCCCCTTCCCCCTCTTTTACGGAGAGATTAAAGATGTTAGCTCGTCACCTACCTACGGCTTTCCCCGCCTCTGTGGTCGAAGACGCTAACGCCAGGCTTGTGCGTTGTCGCTCGACCAGGTTTAAAGCAGTTCGAATTATTTATTTATTTATGCATTTATTTTACCTGGCAAGATTAGGGCCTTCAGGCCCTCTCTTACACCTAACCAGGCATACTCAGATTCAACAAATTTCAGTGTCTACAGAAAATTAGGACATATAACATGTTATACAGTATTAATGTTAAAGAAAAAAAATAGAGATTATAAAACTAGTACAATGATAATTATAACAATCAAAAAATAATTATAACAATCAAGAATAATAAAAATAATAATAATAATGATAATAATAATAATAATAATGACTATGTATATGAAAATAAACATATTTTTCTTTTATGAGTGTCAGTCCTATTGCTAGTTGGGAATTTTCTCGTTATATTCTTGCAGCTTGTGAGTTATTCTCATCAAGCAGAGACATAAGACGATGGAATGGGGTGAAAGAGATATAGAAGAGGTAGATAGGTTAGAGGAAGAGAAATAGAATGGTAAAATTCGAAGCTGTGATGGAGAGGAGAAAGAAAAAGATGAGGGGGGGGGGGGCACAACAATGGTGGCTATACCGTCCCTAATATGTAAGTCTTAAGTTCCCTCTTGAATGTTGAGTGGTTTTGGATAAGACGCAGATCACAGGGGAGCGCGTTCCATAGTCGTATGGCTGAGATGGAGAATGACACGGAGAAAGATTTTGTGTTATGTAAAGGTACAGCCAAGATGCTAGACGTATCCGATCTGGTGTTGCGGTTGTGGAATGATGATAGGTGTTTAATGTGAGAAGATAAGTATTGGGGGCACCAGTGGCTAAGAAATCGATGAAGTAAGCACATCGTGTGGAGATCGCGTGCCTTATGTGGGCGTATCCAACCTAGCTGGGAATATGAAGGACTGATATGATCATACAACCGTATGTTGCATACGTATCTAACACAAGCATTCATCACTAGCTCTAGGCATCTCGAATTTTCATTATTTGTGCCATGTTGAACTACATCACAGTAGTAAAGATTAGGCAAGACTAGTGTTTGGACTAATTTTTGTTTAACATGGGTTGGAAATATTTTTCTAAATTTTTGATTTGCATGTAGGGAGGAGAGCGATTTCTGGCAAGCTGTGACTGTTTGTTCTTCCCAGTTTAGGTGTTCATCCAAGATTATTCCAAGGTCTTTTACTGTTTTTTGGTATGATAGTTGGGTACCATTGAGGAGTATTTGAGGGACTGTTTCGCGAAAGTACCGACTGATTAACTTTGGATGAGATATAAGTATGACCTGGGATTTCTTGGGGTTTAGTTTCAGACCTAGGTTCTGTGCCCACCGAGAAACAGAGCAAAGATCTGCGTTCATACTCGCTACTGCGTCAGCAATGTTCTTGGGGCTTGCACTTATGTACAGTTGGATGTCGTCGGCATATAGATGGTAGTTGCAGGAGTGAATCACTGAAGAAATATCATTAATGTACAGTGAGAAGAGTAATGGACCAAGGACGGAGCCTTGGGGAACTCCAGAGCGCACGTTTTTCCATGATGACTTTTCCGACCCACAAATGACTTGTTGACTTCTGTTTTTGAGGTAGCTGTCGAACCAGTGTATTGCGCTGTTTGAGAAATTCAGCTGCTTCATTTTAATTAGTAATATATCAAAGTCAACTGTATCAAAAGCCTTGCTAAAGTCAAGCAGTGTTAGGATGGTAGCTTCACGTCTGTCCATAGCATGTTTAATGTCATCAGTTACTTTGATTAATGCAGTTGCTGTACTATGGTGCTTTCGAAAGCCTGACTGATATTTGTCGTGGATGTTATGAGTTTTGAGGTAATCCGTCAGCTGTTCATGGACGATGTATTCTAGGGCTTTAGATATTGCAGGTAGTATGCTGATCGGCCTGTAGTCACCTGGCGACTTAGGGTTGTCAGTCTTGGGTATAGGTTGAATTAAGCTTTGCTTCCACTCAGTAGGATATGTACTACTGACAAGAGACAGGTTGAAGATGTCTGTGATAACTGGAGTAATAGTGTTTACGACGTTCTTAATCATGCCAATGCTCACTCCATCATTTCCTACTGCCTCGGAAGAGATTCTCATAATTGCCTTGTGTACTGTGCCGGTAGTGACATGTTTTAGGAAAAACTTGTCTCTCGAGAGATTGATATCTTGGGGCTGATAATTTGTCGCTGCGTGGCAGTTTACGGCTGTTGAGAAGAAATCGTTTAATTCTTCTGCAGACGCTTGATAAACAGCGTCAGATCTTCGCTTCCCTATACCGAAACTGCGCAGCTTTTTCCACAGTGCAGCAGGTTTTGATATGCCGCATACGACAGAGCGGGCATGTCTGATTTTGGCATTCCTCACGCTTTGCTTGGTTCTATTTCGGAGTTTCCTATAAGCTTCGTACGCGTCGGGAGTTGGGTTACGCTTGAAGGCCCTATGTGCAGCATCACGTTCATTCATTAACTGGCGTAATGCAGTGGTGAGCCACGGAGCGGGAGCTCTCTTTACCTTGACAGTGCGTTGAGGAGCATGTTTATCATACAATGCAATAATTTTGCGACATAATTCCCGAATTTTTCCGTCTAAAGTCGGTTCATTGCTTATATCATGCCAAGGGATGTCTGAGCAATCCTTTTGAAGAGCGTCATGGTTAACATTTTTTAGGTTTCTGTAGGTTAACAGGTGAGATTTTTCTTTGGTAGTATGTACTGAGTAATTTAAGAAAATCACGTCATGAGCAGAGAGTCCTGGAGCGGATGTCTGACTGGCGCGAATTATTTTATCTGGTCGCTTTGTTGCTATTATATCTATGAGTGTATGGCTGTGTGGCGTGTGATGAGTTGGGTCCAGTGGTGTTAAACTCATATCATTGGAGTGGAACAGTCTCCTAAGTTTTTCCGCAGAGGGAGATTTTAACTGTAAGTCGATGTTTGTGTCGCCCATAATGATTATGTGTTCATACAGTGTCACGAGCGAGGACAGGGCAGACTGAAAGGAGGACATAGCACCGACGTTTGGAGGTTTATAGATTACTCCAATTAGCAGTTTCTGATTTGATGTATTTATTTCGAATAACAAGAACTCTGCTTCTCCTTCGCCCTTTGCATCCGATGTGCATAGTATAGTAGGTCTCAGATCAGAGCGAATATAGGCACCCACACCACCCCCGCGTCGTGTTTCACGATCTGCCCTTAGGAGAGAATAACCAGTGATTCGGATAGCGTCGGAAGAAATGTTTGGTTTCAACCAAGTTTCAGAGACGAGGATAATATGGAACAGCGATTGGCAGAACAGGTCACAGAACTCGTCGAAGTGAGCCGTTAGCGACTGAGCGTTCGCGTGGGCCACAAAGAGCCCGCCGCCGGAACCGGTCCGTCCCATTGTGGCCGCCTGTAGGACCGAGCGTGCTCCGTCTACCTGCTGGCCGGAAGAGGGACAAAAGCTGGATTTCGCGGGGGAAGACATATTTACAGGTGTGTCCAAGGTCGTGACTGACTCAAGCGTCTGTGGGCTAAAGGTGAAAGACAAGCTGGAGGTATCGGAGAAGGGAGCGAAAAGAAAGATGGAAAGTGGCAGTAGTGGTTACGAAAAAGATAGTAGTAGTAGTAGTGGTGGTGACGAGGATGAAAATAACAGATATAGAAAGGCGGTTTTAAGGAGATTCCTGTTAATGGAGAATGTTAATTCCCGTTTGACTGACAATATGAATAAATGAGCACTTATGATAGGCAACTAAAGAAGCAATATTTATGTGAAACAATTGACTGATTTTAAATAGAGTACTTATGGTAAATATAGAAATAACGAAGCAATATTGACGTAAAAAAAATGAAAAGAAAGAATAAAAATTAACTTATATTAGACAGAGTAAAATATGAGACTTTGTGTCTCGCGAGATTTCGCTCAGTCTTTCAGTTCGGACATGTTCGTCACCGTTTTCCTCCCTCCTTCCGTCTTGACTACGATCCTGCCATCCTGGGTCCATACATTTTGAAGGCCGAACTGTGTGATCGCAGTGTTCAAAACCTTTAGTCTTTCGCGCGTCAGATCTTCCCTCAGGGTAAACCCACTCCTGGCGAGTTTTCTTTTCTGAGCAAACACTTCAGCTCTTTTCCGGTATGACACAAATTTAATTATTATGGGCCTGGGTTTCATCGCACCTGGTATCCTGCGCCCAACACGGTGGCTTCTGTCAATATCGGCCACGTCGATCTGCACGCCAAGTTTTTCACGCACGAGGCTAATGGCCAGGTCGTCGGTGTTTTCACGATCGTTTTCAGCCACCCCGA
The DNA here is from genome assembly GCF_023864345.2 of Schistocerca serialis cubense. Taxonomy (NCBI): domain Eukaryota; kingdom Metazoa; phylum Arthropoda; class Insecta; order Orthoptera; family Acrididae; genus Schistocerca; species Schistocerca serialis. Next base: position 554,135,278 of record NC_064639.1, read on the forward strand.
ACAAGCGCAAGCTGTTCCTTCGCTGATACTGCTCAATTTCATCGGTGGCCGCAGACAGTTTAGCTTCTAGGTCGGCGGCTTTTTTCTCTTGTGCGGCCAAGGACTTTTTAAGAGACTGGATTTCGGTGCTGTTGCGCCCGACAGACTCTTGCAGTTTGTCCATGACCGCGGCCGTCACAGAGTCCGTGATGGATTGCACTATTACGTCTAGCGTGTCTTTACTGTGCAGCGCCGCGCTCACCTGGGACCGGACGAGCTCCCCGATGTCGGGCAGCGAGGCCTCACCTGCCGCCGGAGACCGGGCGCCCGCGCTGCCTGCGCCCCTGTAGCCTCGCCTGCTGCCGCTTACTCGTGCTCTTCCCATTTTTCACTCACTTATCACTTATCACTTTTGGTAATCAACGGAGAACAACACACCACGGCAAGTAACACTTGTTTAGTCGGATGTACACGTTGTGGACTGCCGCACTTCTCTGTAACACCTTCAATGAGCGGAAAAACTCGCGAGCCAAAGAAACGCGGGTCACTCAGTGGCCGCCATCTTAGACATTATTATGGTTGTGGAAGAAACTTTCGTGGCAGCATTTGGTCGGAACGGGTTGGGTACGTGGTGGTGTTAAGTTCTCGATCACCACACGTTTCGCCAGTGTCCTGGTTTAAACATTAAACCCTCGTGATGTCAGGACATGTGACAAAGTTGACGATGATCGGTCCGTCGTATGTGGACTTTAAGCTTGGCGGCCCCTTTGGTGCTATTCGGGAGGAGCAGGCTATGTGCCAGCACCGCATTTCACCCTCTCCATTTTATCATGGTCAAAACACACCGACACACGTACGACACGTACTGTACATGTAGTATTAGAAAAATTGTAATGGAGTATGTTGCAAATAAAAAATAAGAACCATACTAATTAGAATATCTTAAACGGAATTAAAAACACTAATTTTTGGCTCACCCATGGATAAATGCATGGATAATCACAGATTTTCAGTAATTATGCAAAGGTGTGATTAACTATAACATCAAATTCAAATACAAATCCCTGAGTTTATTAACAGTAAACATTGTCAAATAATTCAATAAAGAACATACTCAGGATGTAACAAACACTAGTAATAAACGAAAAAGAAATGAAACTGGCTTGACCTATGGTTGATAAAGTTTAGGAAATGGAAGCACATAATAGTAAGTCGAGCTCACTACCACGTCAAAAATTCACTGACGAAACTCCATGAAACGACAACAGTGATTTCATATCATGGTTGGAAAAGAAGCTGTTGTCAAGCTATGCCTATCTGCTGAGACGTTGAATGTAACAGTGGAAGTGTGGATGGTTCAAGGCGCTCTGTACTGCCGGTGACACCCGCAAATCCCACCATTATTGAAGTATGAATCCGCTAGCTACTGGTGGTGCCGATGGTTCGCTAAGTGCGCCTGTGTGGGCAGAACTGCTGCATCGCCCTCGGATGAGGTGTGAACCAGAAGTGTGCAGGAAAAAATTACATTTGGTGTTCCGCCAATGAAACAATTATGCTGACGCCGCTGTACACCCAGCAACGTAGGAAAAATGCGGACGTCCCAGTCAAGTGTACTAATGTCCTAGTTTCAAAAATTGCGTCTAAAAAATTAATGTTACTAGTTTCAACAAACCCAAAAGGATCACTTTTGGCGCGCTATTTTCGATCGTCGTAACATAAAAATAAGAAAAAATGTTACTCTAGGTGCCGAACCGGCGGCCGAATCTTGTAACCATTGTTTCCAGAGACTGCTGGTGTATTTTAGGAAGCTTTTAAGATCTGTATCTGCTACAGAAAGTTCCTGTTAAGAATGAATCAAAGAACAGTGAACAGTCCATGTTGTTTAAGTATCCTCCTTCTAGCTGAGAAACGTTTTGCAGAGATCGATAACAGTAAACATGTCAGGTGGAGGCGTGTGACCCGACAAATCTCCAGGAAGCGGGCGGCACAACAGCCAGCTCGTGGCTCAGCAAATATCTTCCATACGCAAGAGCCGGTGCTTCCTCTACCTCCTGAGCCAGTGAGAGATTCGTTCGGTACTTCTGTTTCAACGTTCTGCTCTGAGACTGACACAGCTCATACTCAGTGCATATACAAGATATGTCTACAAATGCAGAGATGAAGGCAGCCGAAGAAATCACCCACATCATCACTAGTGTTGTACTGCAATTGTAAATACAATGGGGTGATAAGAGTCATGGGTAGCGACATGCAAATATACAGATGGTGGTAGCATCGCGTGCATCAGGTATACAAGTGCAATGCATTGGCGGAGCTGCCATTTGTACTTAGTTGATTCATGTGAAAAGGTTTCAGACGTGATTATGGACGCACGACGGGAGTTAACAGGCTTTGAACGGGGAATAGCAGTTGGAGCTAGACGCATGGCACATTACGTTTTGGAATTCCGTCTTCCGCAATCCAAGGCGTCAAGAGTGTGCCCAGAACACCACATTTCAGGCGATACCTCCCACCACGTACAACGCAGTGGCCGACGGACTTCACTTGAGGACCCAGAGCAGCGATGTTTGTGGAGAGTTGTCAGTGCTAACAGATAAGCAACAATGAGTGAAATAGTCGCTGAAATCAATGTGGGACGTATGACGAACGTACCCGTTAGGGTGCGGCGGTGAAGTATGGCTTTACTTGGGCACGGCAGCTCACGACCAACGTGTGTGCCTTTGCTAACAGTATGACGTCACATCGCCTGCAGCGCCTCTCTTGGGCTCGTGACGATATCTGTTGGCTGCTAGACGACTGGAATATCGTGGCCTGTTCGGCTGAGAGAAGAGCTGATGGTAGGGTTCGAATGTGGCACAGATCTCACGAAACAATGGACCCCCGTTGTGAACAAGGCACCGTGAAAAACAGTGGCGGCTCCATAATAGTGTGGGCTGTGTTTACATGGAACAGACTCGGTCAGTGACTGGTAGCTGTTTTATTCAGCTGCTTGGAGACCATTTGCAGCCATTCACGGCCATCAAGTCCCAAACAAAGATGGATCTTTCATGGATGATAATGTGCCATGTCACCGGGCCGCAACTGTTCTCAATTGGTTTGAAGAGCAATTTAGAAAATTTGAGTTAATGATTTGGCCACCCATATGATCCGATGTAAATCCAGTTCAACATTATGGGACATAATCGAGAGATTAGTTCAATCCAGCACCGGTGAATCTTCCTCAGTTATTTACGATTATAGAGGCTGCACAGTTCAGTATTTCTGCACGGGACTTCCAGCGACTTGTTGATTCCATGCCATGTCGAGTTTCTGCACTAAGCCGGACAAAAGGAGGTCCGACACGATATTAGGAAGTACATCATGACACTTGTCACCTCACTGCAAACATGAGTATCCTCTGTCTCCACGATTTAGATTAGATTAAATTGGCACATAATTAATTTGCATATCGAATTGTCTCTAAATACGAAAATGAAGCTAATTTTGTTAATAACGTTATGCGCAATGTGAAGAGTTGAGGCACGCTGCTTGGACACTTCTCAACATGTCATTGTACGGTCCGATAAGGCATTAAACTGAGTGGAACCGTCAAGCGCCGTAGCTGTGTGTGCTGGACGAGAGGTAAATCCCAGGTTGCGGAAGAACAAGTTGTTATTATCCTCCGTCAGAGAACCTGTAGGACCACTGTTGTTCGAAGGAACAGTGACAGCTGTGAAGTACCTTATCATGTCGCAGGAATGAACTGTACCAGCTATCCACCAAATGTGCCGAGATGAAGATTGTGTTTTTTTTTTCTTTTCTTTTTTTTCCTATGAGACCGTACACCGTCGCATTACCATCGTGACATGCGGCAGTTCCTGGATGTAATATTAATTTTTTTGGAAGGTTGATAGGCCGACGAGGAAGTGGAGTTGCACCCACATCTCCTGATCTAACGCCGTTATTCATTTTCAGGGGAACACTGAAGAACACTTTGTTAATCTATAGTAAGGTAATCTGAAGTAGGATCAAGCGATTTGGCTATAAAATAAAATCAGAGCAAGGTAAAGTAAAAAAATACTTAATAAATGGGTGAATTGTATGATTGTGGACTAGGAGTTTTGATGCAAAATAATTTACTTGTACCCAATAAGTAACTATATGTATATGTTAGCAACTCTTACATGATATTTATTCTGTTTCAGGTCAACTGCAGCGTAATTTCGTTGAGAGGTTCGACTACACGTTCTTTGTAGTTATAGAGCTACAACTTTTTACATTTTTGTATTTTTATTTGTTCACAAAGATCTACATTACAGTAAGACTTGTGAACACTGTAAAGCTAAGACTGTCGCATATGATATGGTTGATCATTATCCACAGATAAGGTACAAGACAAAAGACAAACGATTATCTTTTAGGAACTGTAAATTATCACAGACCTTGAGAATTTGAAAACGTGAAAAGCCCCCATATGTTTTAATCAGAACGCATAAATGTCATGGTAATGAATCAAACAGAGCTTGGGTATGCTACGACAAAAATGCATGCATTAGGTTTGCATTTAAATACATAAATCCTTAACAGTAAGAGATGGAGGATTGTTGAATCAACTTCATCCCATATTGATCAAAACTACATCTCATGCGAAGGTAAAAGTAATAAAAACTTTTGCAGCCATCGTTCTACAAAAAAGAATTGCGTATCTCTTTCCGCAATTGTCTGCGTGTTACATTGGCTCTTGGAGTTCGCCGATGTGGAGACAGAACCTTGTGACTTAAAATTTATGATATGCAGTGCTTGTTGCCCTTGATACGTAGATTCCGACACAGTTTACTCGATCGAGTTCCTCCATATGCCGGTGTATTTGACATTCGTCTTGCTGCTTAAATTGTAATAACCGTAAAAGCACCAACGTGTCTCCATTATGTTAAATGTTAGACAAAGATAAATAAATAATGGTGTGTGTTTTCAGGACAGTGTCTCAACGGATTCTGACAGGATATATAACAAAAAACAATATTTCATCATACAATTATATTAACTTCCTAATATATTTGGATCAAAACAGTACAACACATATTGATAACTTTGTTATAGAAAAAATTTAACTCAAGCAAATAAATATGTATGCAATTAGTTATCGACTCTCAGATTATGAAGTGCAGGTAATTAGAATAAATGGGACATTGTCACAGTACTGAGAAATCACTCTGGTAACCGGTTAGAAAAATTTAACGATTCTAGTAAGGAGCATATGAAGTAATTGAAGAAGGAAGACATCTGTAACACTTACTGGCAACGAAAGATCGACGCCACGTTTAACGTATTTCAAATACGTATGTATCGATATTTGAAAGTGATTTTCCCAGCACATTAATTAGGAAAGACATTAAATAGCTTACAAAGAGCCATGGATCTCTAATAAGATTATATTATCTCATAAATACAAAATGAAAATTTATAAACAAGAAACAGAGCAAACAAAGTTAGCACAACAAAATTATATACCTATTGATTTGAATGGAGCGGTTTCACATCTACATATATATGGACACTCTGCAAATCACATTTAAGTGTCTGGAAGAAGGTGATTCACAGGTAACAGATATTAAAAACTATCATTTGCTATTCTCGCAAAGACTGTAGTATGATAAAGTTCAGCAAAAAAGTCAAAGTAAAGTATCGAGAAAGCAACTTCCTTAAAATTTAGTAATCTGATTCTCTCACACACTTCATCACCTGAAGTTAAGAAAATAGTAACCTGTCTCTAAAACAAAACCGATACGGAGCTGATAGTCTTGTCAATAAAGTTCCAAACAATGGCTCTGAGCACTATGGGACTTAACATCTGTGGTCATCAGTCCCCTAGAACTTAGAACTACTTAAACCTAACTAACCTAAGGACATCACACACATCCATGCCCGAGGCAGGATTCGAACCTGCGACCGTAGTAGTCGCGCGGTTCCGGACTGAGCGCCTGAACCGCTAGACCACCGCGGCCGGCAATAAAGTTCCAGAGATGCGTAATATAGTAAGCATCATACTCTCTAAGAGATTTAATTCATCATTAAATCAGGATATACTTTTCATATAGATTAACATATGTAATAATTAATCCCGATTATAAGAGAAATGATAAGAGTTAGTAATTACTGATTTGTTTCATTGCTGAAGTCTTTTTAAAATTTTTTGAGAAAGTAATTTACTCTAGAAAATACTACTCCATCTCGGTAATAACAATATATTTTGCAGTTATTAATTTTGATTTCAAAACAGATACTAAACTGATAGTGCTATAAATATGTCACTCGCCATAGTTTACAAGGATTCAATAAAAAAAGAGCACCATTCAGTGTTTTCTGTGAACTGTCCAAGACGTTTGGCGTATAAATCACTTCATTTTGTTAGAAGAAATAGTGTGCAGCTAAAACTTGCCTCTCATCATACGTAACAAAAAGAAATACAGAAAAATGTATGTCACACTTCATTGATAATAGACTGCATGTATTTTTATGATGATTATTGAAGACAATTTAGATTATAGAAATAACATATTTTTAGAGCTTCTTAAACCACACAGATCATCAAAATCATCTTCTACATATACATGGATAGTCTGCAAATCACATTCAAGTGCCTGGAAGAGGGTTCATCGAACCACCTTCAAAATTCTCTATTATTCCAATCTCGTATAGCGCGCGGGGAGAATGAACACCTATATCTTCCCGTACGAGCTCTGATTTCTCTTATTTTATCGTAGTGATCGTTCCGCCCAATGGAGGTCGGTGTCAACAAAATATTTTCGTATTCGGACGAGAAAGTTGGTAACTGGGGCTTCGTGAGAAGATTATTTTAATGATTTCCAGCCCAAATCCTGTATCATTCCTGTGACACTCTCTCCCATATTTCGCGATAATACAAAACGAGTTGCCTTTCTTTGAACTTTTTCGATGTACTCCGTCAGTCCTACCTGGTAAGGATCCCACAACGCGCAGCAGTATTCTAAAAGAGGACGGCCAAGCGTAGTGTAGGTAGTCTCCTTAGTAGGTCTGTTACATTTCCTAAGTGTCCTGCCAATAAAACGCAGCCTTTGGTTAGCCTTCCCCACAACATTTTCTGTGTGTTCTTTCCAATTTAAGTTGTTCGTAATTGTAATACCTAGACATTCAGTTGAATTTACGGCCTTTAGATTAGACTGATTTATCGTGTAACCGAAGTTTAAAGAGTTCCTTTTAGCACTCATGTGGATGACGTCACACTTTTCGTTATTTAGGGTCAACTGACACTTTTCGCACCATTAAGATATTTTTTCTAAATCGTTTTACAGTTTGTTTTGATCTTCTGATGACTTTATTAGTCGACAAGCGACAGTGTCATCTGCAAACAACCGAAGACGGCTGCTCAGATTGTCTCCAGAAACGTTAATATGGATAAGGGACAGCAAAGGGCCTGTAACACTACCTTGGGGAACGCCAGAAATCACTTCTGTTTCACTCGATGACTTTCCGTCAATCACTACGAACTGTGACCTATCTGACAGGAAATCGCAAATTCAGTCACATAACCGAGACGATATTCCATAAGGACGCAATTTTACTACGAGCCGCTTGTGTGGTACAGTGTCAAAAGCCTTCCGGAAATCCAGGAATACGGAATCGATCTGAAATCCCTTATCAATAGCACTCAGCACTTCATGTGAATAAAGAGCTAGTTGTGTTTCACAGGAGCGATGTTTTATAAACCCATGTTGACTGTGTGTCAATAGACCGTTTCCTTCGAGGTAATTCATAATGTTCGAACACAAATATGTTCCAAAATCCCGCTGCATATCGACGTTAACGATATGGCCCTGTAATTTATTGGATTACTCCTACTACCTTTCTTGAATATTGGTGTGACCTGTGCAACTTTCCAGTCTTTGGCTACGGATCTTTCGTCGAGCGAACGGTTGTATATGATTGTTAAATATGGAGCTAATGCATCAGCATACTCCGAAAGGAACCTAATTGGTATACAATCTGGACCAGAAGACTTGCTTTTATTAACTGACTTAAGTTGCTTCACTACTCTGAGGATATTTACTTCCACGTTACTCATGTTGGCAGCTGTTCTCGATTCGAATTCTGGAATATTTACTTCGTCTTCTTTAGTGAAGGCATTGCGAAAGGCTGTGTTTAGTAACTCGGCTTTGGCAGCACTGTCTTCGATAGTATCTCCATTGTTATCGCGCGCAGAAGGCACTGATTGTTTCTTGCCGCTAACACTATTCACATACGACCAGAATCTTTTTGGATTTTCTGCCAGGTTTCGAGACAAAGTTTAGTTGTGGAAACTGTTACAGACGTCTCGCATTGAACTTCGCGCTAAGTTTCGAGCGTCTGTGTATGATGGACAATCTTGGAGATTTAGTGTCTGTTTAAATTCGGCATGTTTGTTTCGTTGTTTGTTCAACAGTGTTCTAACCCGTTTTGTGTATCAAAGAGGATCAGCTCCGTCGTTTGTTAGTTTATTTGGTACAAACCTCTCAATTGCTGCCGATACTATATCTCAGAATTTAAGCCACATCTGGTCTACACTTATATTATTAATTTGGAATGAGTGGAGATTGTCTCTCAGGAAGGCGTCGAGCATATTTCTATCTGCTTTTTTGAATAGGTATATGTTTCGCTTATTGTTCGAGGATTTGGGGATTACAATATTCAGTCTTGCTACGACACCCCTGTGTTCACTAGTCCCTATATCGGTTTTGATGCTGGTTATTAACTCCGGATTACTTGTTGCTAAGAGGTCAAGTATGTTTTCACAACCGTTTACTATTCGCGTGGCCGGCAGCGGTGGTTTCGCGGTTCTAGGCGCGCAGTCCGGAACCGCGCGACTGCTACGGTCGCAGGTTCGAATCCTGCCTTGGGCATGGATGTGTGTGATGTCCTTAGGTTAGTTAGGTTTAAGTAGTTCTAAGTTCTAGGGGACTGATGACCACAGCTGTTAAGTCCCATAGTGCTCAGAGCCATTTTTGAACTATTCGCGTGGGCTCATGAACTAACTGCTCGAAATAATTTTCAGAGAATGCATTTAGCACAATTTCGGATGATATTTTATGCGTACCTACGGAATTAAACATATATTTTCGCCAACATATCGAGGATAAATCAAAGTCACCACCAACTATTATCGTATGAGTCAGGTACGTGTTTGAAATCAAACTCAAGTTTTCTTTGAACCTTTCAGCAACTGTATCATCTGAACTGGGAGGTCGGTAGAAGGATCCAGTTGTTATTTTATTCCGGTTGCCAACAATAACCTGTGCCCACACTGACTCACAGGAAGTATCTACTTCAATTTCGCGACAATTTTAACTACTTCTAACAGCAACAAACACGCCACCGCCAACCGTGTTTAGGCTATCTTTTCGGAACACCGTTAGGTTCTTCGCAAAAATTTCGGCTGAGCTTATATCCGGCTTTAGCCAGCTTTCAGTGCCTATAACGATTTGAGCATCAGTGCTTTCTATTAGCACTTGGAGCTCTGGTCCTTCCCAACACAGCTACGACAATTTACAACTGTTATACCAATGGTTTCTGTATCTATGTTCTTCCTGTGTTCAGCCTGCACCTTTTGTGATTGAAGCCCATCTTGTGTTTTCCCGAGACCCTCTAACCTAAAAAACCGCCCAGTCCATGCCACACAGTTCCTGCTACCCGTGTAGCCGCCTCGTGCGTATTGTGGACACCTGACCTGCTCAGCGGAACCCGAAACCCAACCACCCTTTGGCGCTAGTCGAAGAATCTGCAGCCTACACGGTCTGAGCCTCTGATTCAGACCCTCCACTCGGCTCTGTACCAGAGGTCCGCAGTCGGTCCTGTCGACTGTGCTGCAAATGGTCAGCTCTGCTTTCATCTTGCAAGCAAGACTGGCAGCCTTTACCACTTCTGTTAGCCGCTCGAAACCAGAGAGAATCTCTTCTGATCCAAAGCGACACACATCATTGGTACCGACGTGAGCAACCACCTGCAGTTGGCTGCACCCTGTGCTCTTCATGTCATCTGGGAGGACCCTTTACACATCTGGAATGACTCCACCCGGTATGCACACGGATTGGACATTGTTTTTCTTACCCTCCTTGTCAGCCAAGTCCCTAAGGGGCCCCATAACGCGCCTGACGCTGGAGCTCCCAACTACCAATAGTCCCACCCTCTGCGATTGCCCGGATCTTGCAGGCTGAGTGGTTTCCTCTAAAACGGGACAGGCGACAGCATCATGCTCAGCGACAGTGTCAGCCACAGACAGCACCTGGAACCTGTTTGTCAGACAAACCGGGGAGGCCTTACGTGCGGCCGCCTGGGAAGTCTTTCACCGCCTGCTTCGCCCCGGGGCGACCTCCCACTCGACCACAGGTGAGCGGTCAGTACGAGGAGTAACTGGGCTGGCCATCGGTGAGGACCGATCGGAGGACTCTGACGCGCTGGACGTCCGTTGGATCCTCACGGCCGGCCCACAACAGTGGTGCCCATCCACTGCAGCCTCAAGCTGTGTAACCAAAGCCATCACAGCCTGAAGTTGAGAGCGAAGTGTCACCAACTGGACTCGCGTCCGCACGCAACAATCGCAGTCCCTGTCCATACCAAAGACCGTGGAAAACTAAACTACGCAGATAAACGGACTATTGCCACGTGCTGCGCAACTCTAATGTAGACCCTGACGAAAACGCATGAACTGTGTCTAGTGATATGCAGATATTCAAGAACCTAACTACCGAAGCACTCAGATAAAAACTAAATAATTTGCCCCTGATAAGGAACTTGTAATATGTCACAAAATCAGTTTACTTTCTGACGCAAACGAAAACACGAGAACTGTGGCTATTAGATTTTAAATTTACACGCAGTAACGCAAGAAACTAAACTACTAAAGCACACAGATGATATAATAAAACTCCTTCCTGGTTAGCAACTCGTAAATGTCACAAAAGCATGGTCTGTGCGGCTGGTCCCGGCGGAGGATTGAGTCCTCCCTCAGGCATGGGTGTGTGTGTTTGTCCTCAGGATATTTTAGGTTAAGTAGTGTGTAAGCTTAGGTACTGATGACCTTAGCAGTTAAGTCCCAAAAGATTTCACAAACATTTGAACATTTTTTTGTCACAAAAGCGGTTTACTTATCTGTTGCTGCATCTGTCGCGGTCGGCTACTACTGCCTGACTTTAGCTCAAAAAGGATTAATAATGCTGCTATCAGACTCTGTGATCACTTGTCCAAGGGTATTAACTGCCTGACACGTAAACTAAATTAGAACTAGGTTCTTATGGGTAACTCTTTCTGAACCATTACGAAACTAAACCACGAACCATGGACCTTGCTGTTGATGGAATGGTTTGCATGCCTCAGCGATAAAGATAGCCGTACCGTATGTACAACCACAAGTGACGGGTATCTATTGAGAGGCCAGACAAACATGTGGTTCCTGAAGAGGAACCTTTGCAGTAATTGCACCGGCAACTGTCTCAATGACAAACTGGTCTGGCTTGTATCATCAACCAGAATAGTCTTGCTGTGCTAGTACTGCGAATGGCTGGGAGCAAGTGGACACTAAAGCCGTAATTTTTCCTGAGTGCATGCAGCTCTATTGTATGGTTAAATAATGGTAGTAACCTCTTTAGTAAAATGTTCTGGATGTAAAATACAGGGTTATTACAAATGATTGAAGCGATTTCACAGCTCTACAACAACTTTATTGTTTGAGATATTTTCACAATGCTTTGCACACACATACAAAAACTCAAAAAGTTTTTTTAGGCATTCACAAATGTTCGATATGTGCCCCTTTAGTGATTTGGCAGACATCAAGCCGATAATCAAGTTCCTCCCACACTCGGCGCAGCATGTCCCCATCAATGAGTTCGAAAGCATTGTTGATGCGACCTCGCAGTTCTGGCACGTTTCTTGGTAGAGGAAGTTTAAACACGGAATCTTTCACATCACTATGCGTGAAACTTGCCCGCACGCGTTCAACTGTTTCTTCGCTCACTGCAGGCCGACCCGTTGATTTCCCCTTACAGAGGCATCCAGAAGCTTTAAACTGCGCATACCATCGCCGAATGGAGTTAGCAGTTGGTGGATCTTTGTTGAACTTCGTCCTGAAGTGTCGTTGCCCTGTTACGACTGACTGATGTGACTGCATTTCAAGCATGACATACGCTTTCTCGGCTCCTGTCGCCATTTTGTCACACTGCGCTCTCGAGCGCTCTGGCGGCAGAAACCTGAAGTGCGGCTTCAGCCGAATAAAACTTTATGAGTTTTTCTACGTATCTGTAGTGTGTCGTGACCATATGTCAATGAATGGAGCTACAGTGAATTTATGAAATCGCTTCAATCATTTGTAATAGCCCTGTAGTCTTGATTCGCGTCTCCGGTTGGGGACTACTCAGGAGTATGTCGTCATAAGTAGACACAAAATGGTGTTCTACGAGTAGGTCTGTGGAATGTTAGATCCCTTAATCGGATAAGGAAGTTAGAAAATTTAAAAAGGGAAGCGGATAGGTTGAAATTATATGTAGTGGGAGTCAGTGAGTTCGGTGTCAGGAGGAACAGGACCTCTGTCAAGGGGAATACAGGGTCATAAACACAAAATCAAACAGGGGTAGTACAGCCATAGTATACGCGTTATCGTAGCCAAGATAGATACTAAGCCAACACTCATCAAATAGTATTAGTTTATAAAAAAGCTAGCTCTGCAGACGATGAAGAGATTGATGAAATGAAAGACGAGATAAGAAAACAGAACTTATTCAGATAGTTAAAGGGGAAGCAAATTTTATTGTGATGGGGGACAGGAATTCGATATTAGGAAAAGGAGCAGATGGAAAAATAACACGTGAACATTGATTGGGGGAAAAAAGAATGAAATAGAAAGCAGCCTAGAAGAAATTTGCACAGAGGACAATTTAATCATGGCTAAGACTTGGTTTAAGAATCGAGAAAGAAAGTTGTATTTGTGGAAGAAATCTGGAGACACCTGAAGTTTTCATATTGATTATATACTAGTAAGTGATTTCGGAATCATATTTGTAATTGTAAGACATATCCAGTTGCCAGATGTTGACTCTGCCCACAATTTATTAGTTATGAACAATAGATAAACACTGAAGAAATAGCAAAGAGTAAGAACAATATATCGTGGAAAGAGGCACATGAACATGTAACTAACTAACCAACTAAGTGCCCGCCTCTGCGAGACTGGCTGAATTTGACACAAAAAATTGGCACTCAGTATGTCAACGACAGTGTCCACTACTTGCGGATAGTGGTTAATGGAAACCCACCCAACAGCACATGTACACAAGGACACAACGTCGAACAGACTTGGTATGACTCACCGGTGTCGATGCTACGTGGCTTAACCTCATAAATACTCGGGGCTGTGAAGAGGACACATTCGCAAAATCGGCTGCTGGAAGTAGAAATGAAGAATTAGACTTAAATAGAGAAATGTATGGGATATCTTACTTGGTCCATGATGTCGTGGGCGCCCCAGCAGTACAGAAAAATCTGAGTGCTCGGCATGGGAAGCCATGTGACACACTTGAAAATAGTGCTGTTGCTCGGACTCTGCAAAGAAACGGAAGTACAATCCTGATTTTATGCTACATCTAAACAGAAACTATGCATGTCTCTTTGTTCAACAAACTACACCATCAATGCAATTTTAGTACATCTGCAAATGGGCTTTTGTATGAAGAGCTAATTTTAATGGTACTTTGCGTGTCTATCTAGTGCTTATGGTTTAGTAGTTTGTGCGTTCAGCAGAAAAGACACGAAATAAGGCACTACTGAAACACTAGAAATTGTACGAACATTACACACACACATACACACAGGGGGAGAGAGAGAGAAAGAAAGAGAGAATTTAAGCCATTAAGATAGTATGCAAGAAATGCGAAAGCAGCAGAAGTAATCAAAACACGATTTCACTTTGAAATGCGAATAAATGCATGGTAGTAGTGACTACATGGTGTGGAAATGGGCGTGAATGATTGTAAAGGAGTTACCAATATAGGGAATGCTATGACAACATTAAATACCTTAGCTCCACTGGTACCAAAGAATTCCAAAGGAGAAATTTGTGATGGAACAAGACCATTTTTGTGTCCTCTCTACTGTATTTTGCTGTATCGTCATATTAGAAGCTGTATGTAGCACTCACTGCGGCAGATGGGTAGAAAATGGGCCAAAACCTTAGAAAATTCCTCCATTGGACCATGAAATATGACATTCGTAGGATGTCTGACAGTTCATTCTCATACAGTGACGACAGGCCTCGTCTGTTGGAAGGTCCTGATTGTCCGCAGATGTATACTATTCTGTGGACTGAACACTCGTATTTATTTGCTCAGTTCCAGCTACTGTTAAACCAGATTACTTTCAACTGTTTGGGGCAACGCAGGCAATGGTGTGGCGATTGACGAAATTTCGATAAGGTAGCGCAATGCGGCACTATTTGTCCAAAGGAAAAGGACTAGGAATGTGTTGCGTCACGAGAGGATGACAGAGAGGGTTATGGGAAATTATGTCGTGCAGGAAAAATTTAATGTTCCTTGATACTAACTTGTCAGTTAAACGAATTCATCGCAGCGTGTTTTGGCCTCGGTGACTCTTAACTTGAACAAATAATATAGTTTATTGAATAAACGCAAAATCAAGTCGAACTCTCTGTGTACCCCTAGATTAGTTTCGGACTTTTCCCAACTTCTACTGGTTTAATACAACTGGATGCGTATCATCGGTATATCGACTGTACATTGAATTCAGTAACTATTTGTCATTTTGCAAGTAGCCGAATTGGGAAATGCTGTGCTACAACTACATGTAAAACTGTGCAAATGTGTGTGCAATATCTGCGTGATATTGTGTCTAGGAGCTTCTGATCGCAGCTACAACATTTCAGCACGTCGAATTACATATGATAAACATCTTTTATTCCATAAAACTTCTGAGGCAGTTTTTTATTTGTTTATATCGCCTCTGGGCAGCAATTACTACACAGTTAGCAGTAGTTACAACAGTACCAGATTAACAAAATTCCAGATTTCACAGTAGAATAGTAATGAGAGTCTGATTACAAACATAAGTTCCCAACGTAAAATAAAAACACAATATGACGAGTAACACACAGCCAAAAGTAGTTAAATACTGACAACTTAAGAGAATTGTAAATTTCGCAATAGAACAATGATGAAAGTTAGAAGTACAAATATAAGTTAGTGATGTAAAATACGAACACAAAATTACGACCCTGTTATCGAGCCAAGCTGGTTCCATGTGAAGACGAGATCCGTAGCAACGTATTGTTTAAAGCTGGATACAGGCGACTTTTAAATAGTTCACGAGAAAATTGTACTTACATATGTCATACCAGTGAAATAACGCTTGTCACTTGTATGTATGGGGTACCCCTAGCAACCAATTTCCTCTTCAGGAACGCCAAAGCGGCAGTCTGCTTTATACACGTGAATATAATGTGGTTCAGACCTGCCACTGCCGTTTTGTCCCTATCGCTGTGTCCAGAAGTGATAATTTTTAACTGGTTTAGGTGGACGGATTAACACCTACGTCCCAGCCTCGTGCGAATGATAGAAGTCGCATGACGTATACTAAGTTTCACAAAGGAGAACCGTGGCTGAGAACAGACGTTCGGTTGTATGGTCGCAATGTGTCAGCCCTTATAGTGATGGGATATGTCCCTTTCACAGTTACAGTCGTGATAAACAGCTTCCTTAATCGCCGATTTGAGACCAGTATAATGGAGAGGTGTTGAGTAACTGTCCTTCCGTAATGCATCTCTAGGTGAGGCGATCGACAGTTTCATTATTGAGAATGCTTTTCTTTCATTCAGAGTGAACAGATATCTATTCACAATGCGTGTCTAAGTCATGTTTGTCTCTTTATCAAATACTGAACCGCAGTATGCTTTATAAGGTCGGGGGGTCAATACGGGTTTGAATGTCTGTGTGCCATAATAGAAAGCCTCTATGGAGCCAGTAACTCCGCCATGTGGACAGATGATTCAGGTGAAAGTGCGAACGTTTGTTGGGTGCTGTTAGACAGACTGAAGCAAGCCTACTGTGGCCAATGTCGGGTTTGGAAATGCTCTAAGTCGAAACTGATGTTCGACCCCTTTCTGAAACCGCTGTGGACTAGTTAGTTCGTTTCGCTTCTTCGTGAGGTGTCTGTGTTACAGTCCGTAACTGAACTATCGTTTAAAGGAAGGCACAATCAGATAGCAAAGATCGACTGTTAAAGCTTTTCGGCCTCTTGTTGACTTATTGTCTGCTGGTTTCTTTTTCACAATCTCAGACCGACGAGTGGCTGACGTTGTGGAAGATTGGCCCTTCAGTGCCGCTGGCCGACCAGAACCAATTGTACACCGTCCGCAACAACCAAAGCACCTTGGAAACTTGGTAGGTCCTATGTTTCTTCAAGTATGATAATCCCAATTCAAGGCACACAAATACCATTTTCCCGAATGAAATAACGTTACATAATATTGTGTGACTTCTCTGTAGGTGCAGTCGTGTCTTAATTTGACAAATATAATATGTGAATGAAATGTAGCTCTCATTTGACAATTGCTACGTGTATAGTAGCGTCGCTTGAGAAAACGAAAGAGCTAGAGACTCCCGATTATATACTTCATAACCAAACTGATCCCCACCATGAACCATGAGATTTGCCGTTGGTCGAGAGGCTTGCGTACCTCAACGATACAGATAGCCGTACCGTAGGTACAACCACAACAGAGGGGTATCTGTTGAGAGGCCAGACAAACGTCTGGTTCCTGAAGAGGAGCAGCAGCCTTTTCAGTAGTTGCAGGGGCAACAGTCAGGATGACTGACTGATCTGGCCTTTTAACACTAACCAAAACGGCCTTGCTGTGCTGGTACTGCGAACGGTTGAAAGCAAGGGGAAACTACAGTGGTAATTTTTCCCGAGGGCATGCAGCTTTACTGTTTGGTTAAATGATGATGGCGACCTCTTGGGTGAAATATTACGGAGGTAAAATAGTCCCCCATTTGGATCTCCGGGCGGGAACTACTCAAGAGGACATCGTTATCAGGTGAAAGAAAACTGGCATTCTAGGGATCGGAGCGTGGAATGTCAGACCCCTTAATCGGGAAGGTAGGTTAGAAAATTTAAAAAGGGAAATGGATAGGTTAAAGTTAGATATGGTGGGAATCAGTGAAGTTTGGTGGCAGGAGGAACAAGACTTCAGGTCAGGTGAATACAGGGTTACAAATACAAAATCAAATAGGGGTAACGCAGGAGTAGGTTTAATAATGAATAGGAAAATAGGAATGTGGGTAAGCTACTACAAACAGCATAGCGAACGCATTGTTGTGGCCAAGATGGACACGAAGCCCACACCTACCACAGTAATACAAGTTTATGTGCTAACTAGCTCCGCAGATGACGAAGAGATTGATGAAATGTATGATGAGATAAAAGAAATTATTCAGATAGTGAAGAGAGACGAAAATTTAATAGTCATGGGTGACTGGAATTCGATAGTAGAAAAAGGGATAGAAGGAAACGTAGTAGATGAATATGGACTGGGGGGCGGGGGTAAGAAATGAAAGAGGAAGCCGCCTGGTAGAATTTTGCACACAGCATAACTTAATCATAGCTAATGCTTTGTTCAAGAATCATGAAAGAAGGTTGTATACATGGAAGAAGCCTGGAGATACTAGAAGGTATCAGATAGATTATATGATGGTAAGACAGAGATTTAGGAACCAGCTTTTAAACTGTAAGATATTTTCAGGGGCAGATGTGGACTCTGGCCACAATCTATTCGTTATGAACTGTAGATTAAAACTGAACAAACTGCAAAAAGGTGGGAATTTAAGGATATGGGACCTGGATAAACTGACTAAACCAGAAGTTGTACAGAGTTTAAGGGAGCGCTTAATGCAACAATTGACAGGAATGGGGAAAGAAATACAGTAGAAGAAGAATGGGTAGCTTTGAGGGATGAAGTAGTGAAGGCAGCAGAGGATCGAGTAGGTAAAAAGACGAGGGCTTGTAGAAATCCTTGGGTAATAGAAGAAATATTGAATTTAATTGATGAAAGGAGAAATTATAAAAATGCAGTAAATGAAGCAGCCAAAAAGGAATACAAACGCCCCAAAAATGAAATCGACAGGAAGTGCAAAATGGCTAAGCAGGGATGGCTAGAGGACAAATGCAAGGATACAGAGCCTTATCTAACTACGGGAAATGTAGATACTCCCTAAAGGAGAATTAAAGAGACCTTTGAAGAAAAGAGAACCACTTGTATGAATATCAGGAGCTCAGATGGAAACCCATTTCAAAGCAAAGAAGGGAAATCAGAAAGGTGGAAGGAGTATATAGAGGGTTTGTACAAGGGCGATGTACTTGAGGACAATTTATGGAAATGGAAGCGGATGTAGATGAAAATGAAATGGGAGATATGGTACTGCGTGAAGAGTATGACAGAGCACTGAAAGACCTGAGTCGAAACAAGGCCCCGGGAGTAGACAACATTCCATTAGAACTACTGACAGCCTTGGGGGAGCCTGTTCTGACAAAACTCTTACTATCTGGTGATCAAGATACAAGAGACAGGCGAAATACCCTCAGACTTCAAGAAGAATATAATAATTCGAATCCCAAAGAAAGCAGGTGTTGATAGATGTGAGAATTACCGAACTATCAGTTTAATAAGCCACGGCTGCAAAATACTAACGCGAATTCTTTACAGACAAATGGAAAAACTGGTAGAAGCCGACATCGGGGAAGATCAGTTTGGATTCCGTAGAAATGTTGAATCACGTGAGGCAATACTGACGCTACGACTTACCTTAGAAAATAGATTAAGGAAAGGCAAACCTACGTTTCTATCATTTGCAGACTTAGAGAAAGCTTTCAGAATTGATGACTGGAATACTCTCTTTCATATTCTGAAGGTGGCAGGGGTAAAATACAGGGAGCGAAAAGCTATTTACAATTTTTACAGAAACCAGATGACAGTTATAAGAGTCGACCGACATGAAAGGGAAGCAGTGGTTGGGAAGGGAGTGAGACAGGATTGTAACCTCTCCCCGACGTTATTCAATCTGTATACTGAGCAAGCAGTGAAGGAAACAAAAGAAAATTTCGGTGTCGGTATTAAAATCCACGGAGAAGAAATAAAAACTATGAGGTTCGCCGATGACATTGTAATTCTGTCAGAGACATCAAAGTTCTTGGAAGAGCAGTTGAACGAAATGGACAATGTCTTTAAACGAGGATATAAGATGAACATCAACAAAAGCAAAACGAGGATAATGGAATGTAGTCGAATTAAGTTGGGTGATGCTGAGGGAATTAGATTAGGAAATGAGACACTTAAAGTAGTAAAGGAGTTTTGCTATTTGGGAAGCTAAATAAGTGATGATGGTCTAAGTAGAGAGGATATAAAATGTAGACTGCCAATGGCAAGAAAAGCGCTTCTGAAGAAGAGAAATTTGTTAACACAGAGTATAGATTTAAGTGTCAGAAAGTCGTTTCTGAAAGTATTTGTATGGAGTGTAGCCATGTATGAAAGTGAAACATGGACAATAAATAGTTTGGACAAGAAGAGAATAGAAGCTTTCGAAATGTGGTGCTACAGAAGAATGCTGAAGATTAGATGGGTAGATCACGTAACTAATGAGGAGGTATTGAATAGGATTGGGGAGAAGAGGAGTTTGTGGTACAAGTTGGCTAGAAGAAGAGATCGGTTGGCAGGACATGTTCTGAGGCATCAAGGGATCACCAATTTAGTATTGGAGGGCAGTGTGGAGGGTAAAAATCGTAGAGGAAGACCAAGAGATGAATACATAAGCAGATTTAGAAGGATGTAGGTTGCAGTAGATACTCGGAGATGAAGAAGATTGCACAGGATAGAGTAGCATGGAGAGCTGCATCAAACCAGTCTCAGGACTGAAGACCACAACAGCAACAACACCAAAGTGATTCATGAGTTTCTGGATGCAATAATCTACCAACAGCCCTATGTATTGTAGAAATTTATCTTATGAACTTCTTATATGCTACCAGTTCCAGCATTACATTGATGCCATCTTCAATACCCACACGTCATAGTCGTAAAATCGCAATACACGGAAGGTGCCATATAACTGGATTCCTTGATGAAATCGCTATAGAACAGCTCTTGGTGGCCAGGCGACACAGGCTCTGTACTCTGATGCGAGATCACAACAATACATTCTTTCTTCAAAGAAGTTAGTTTTACAAATCATGGAAAGTTGAATGTAGGAAACACACTATGTGATCAAAAGTATCCGTACACCTGGCTAAAAATGACTTTTAAGTTCGTGGCGCCCTCCATCGGAATGCCGGAATTCATTATGGTGTTGGCCCATCCTTAGCCTTGATGACAGCTTCCGCTCCCGCAGGCATACGTTCAATCAATTGTTGGAAGGTTTCTTGGGGAATGGCAGCCCATTCTTCGTGGAGTGCTGCACTGAGGAGAGTTATCGATGTCGGACGGTGAGGCCTGACACGAAATCGGAGTTTCAAAATATCCCAAAGGTCTTCTATAGGATTCAGGTCAGAACTCTGTGCAGGCCAGTCCATTACAGGGATGTTATTGTCGTGTAACCACTCCACCATAGGCCGTGCATTATGAACAGGTGCCTGATCGTGTTGAAAGGTGCAATCGCCATCCCCGAATTGCTCTTCAACAGTGGGAAGCGAGAAGGTGCTTAAAACATCAATGTAGGTAGGCTTGTGCTGTGATAGTGCTACGCAAAACGACAGGGAGTGCAAGCCCCCTGCATGAAAAACACGACCACACCATAACACCACCGCCTCCGGATTTTATGTTGTCACTACAGACGCTGGCAGATGACGTTCAGCGGCCATTCGCCACACCCACACCCTCCCATCGGATCGCCACATTGTGTACCGTGATTCGTCACTCCACACAACGTTTTCCCACTGTTCAATAGTTCAATGTTTACACTCCCTACACCAAGCGAGGCGTCGTTTGGCATTTACCGGCGTGATGTGTGCCTTATGAGCAGCCGCTCGACCATGAAATCCAGGTTTTCTCACATTCCGCCTAGCTGTCAAAGTACTTTCAGTGGATCCTGATGCATTTTGGAATCCCTGTGTGTTGATCTTGATAGATGTCCGCCTATTGCACATTACGACCCTCTTCAACTGTCGGTGATTTCTGTCAGTCAACAGACGAGGCCGGCCTGTACGCTTTTGTACTCTACTTCTCCCTTCACGTTTCCACTTCACTATCACGTCGGAAACATTGGACAAAGTGATATTTGGAGTTTGGAAATCTCACGTACACACGTATGACACAAGGGCCACCCAATCACTTGACCACGTTCGGTCCGTGAGTTCCGCGGAGCGCCCCATTCTAATGACTACTGAGGACGCTGATGGGGAGTAACTGGCAGTAGGTGGCAGCACAATGCACCTATTATGAAAAACGTATGTTTATGGGGGTGTACGGATACTTTTAATCACGTAGTGTTTGCTTTATTTTTCCTTGAGGATCCGCAACATCGGAGGCAACGGAGTGTGAACATTCGGTGTGGGAGTATTGGAGACTACGTGTTTGGTTCTTGCTTCGTTAAAGAAACCTCAACGGGTAAAACAAGTGCAAAAAATCGTATTGTTGGAGCACACTCATTAATATCATAAGAAGCTCTCCTGTCAGTCTAGAATTCTTTGCAATAGCGACTGCAAACTTGTATCAGGCGGTGAGAAATTCTAACACCTTGTGATATAAATGTAATTTCAAGGAAGTGTTTATGACCACATTATTTGCGATTTTCCTTCTGTTGCTGTTGCGGATGTAATTTGCGGCTTAAGTGTGTTTGTCATGACGTGAAGTTATTATGTAACGTTGTTTTTATCTCAGTTCCG
Organism: Schistocerca serialis cubense; assembly: GCF_023864345.2. NCBI lineage: Eukaryota > Metazoa > Arthropoda > Insecta > Orthoptera > Acrididae > Schistocerca > Schistocerca serialis. The sequence goes on from NC_064639.1 coordinate 554,157,181, forward strand.
CGATTTACGAGTCCATTCTGTTTTATGTGCAACTTTCTTTCAAAACTGTGGCACAGCAGAATTGTTAGCGCGGTTAACTGGTGAATGAGCCTGAGACGCCACGTCCTTCACCTTCTAGTTGATGTGCCTGTCCAAACTCATGCTACCGAATGTCATTAGTTTCAGTTTTAAATTAAGATTTTCTTCACGAATGCGCTTTTGTAAGCAGACTCTATTTAGCTGCGTCAAGTTGGAGCACCCCATCGCACTGACGCGATCTTTCTGTGTAAGGCTATAGATTTCATGAACAAACCATATAAATATTAATTTTTAAATATTGTAGTTTCTCCGAAACCATTAATCGCATTTTGGGTAGTAGCGTCACACATAAGTTCCGCCTGAAAAATTTAAATTTATGTAAGTGTTTTCTTAATTATAATCGCTACGAAAAGATTTTGTACGTAGCTTTGTGAGTGTTTTTCTCAGTTTATACGGGTGAAAGATGATTTACGGTATCTTAAACGCTTCAGGAAATTTGTGAGTTGAGCGTTTTACCTGTAACACACTGTACAATAGCAAATTTTTCATTTTGTTTATAACATTCTGTTAGGAGATGGTGAATAAGTGCTATGTAGAAATTATACATAATTTCTTTGTAAATTACTCTGCATGTATTGTACATTGAATGAGTGAGAATGTAAATTTTATAATTTTTCGTAGGCTCTCTACATAACATAGGAGTGAAGTTAAAATTTACTTTCAAGCTTCTTGAATCCGTCAGAGTCTATAATAAACTGTGCACAGCTTAAAGCGGTTTCGAGGGGTGGGATTTAATCGATAACCATTTTGGAAATAATTTTGTATAACTGGAGTACTTTTTACTTAAAAAATCAAATATAATTCTGAAATTACACTAGTCGTATATCAGATAGCTATCATCAACAATTTAACAACCTTAGTGACCAATAGTACAACGTCTTCTGACAACGAAACTAGTAGAAACGTTCACTTAATAGTAGGGCATTAACTTACGTATGTTGCTTGGAACAGCGTTACTCCTGCAACCATGACGCCAAAAGTGAACTGTGTCATAACAATTGGATTCATAACAGAATCCAGGAAGCTGACAAACCTGCAACAGACAATATAGTCGCACTGCATTTTGATTTTGTGGTAAGTTCCTATGGGACCAAACTGCTGAGGTCATCGGCCCCTAGGCTTACAAACTACTTAACCTAACTTAAACTAAATTTCGCTAAGGACAACACACACACACACACACACACACACACACACACACAAACACACACACACACATGCCCGAGGGAGAACTCGAACCTCCGACGGGAGGAGCCGCGCGAACCGTGTCAAGGCACTTGAGACCGCGCGGATACACCTTGTGGCAGTCGTACTGCAGTTGCTCCTATTACAGTACATAGAAATATCACTGAAGTTTTAATGTAGTTAAAGACTCGCTGCACAGCTAGCCTCCACCTTTAGGTAAATGCTCTCATTCGCGACATCATGTTACACTAGTTTGATGGTACAGTGTTGGCCCTTCCTACTGAAATTGCATCTTGCACTTAACAAACTCCGTCCGAACAGGCCTCGGAAGACCTAACGGTACCTACCGACCGCCCTGTCATCCTTAGTCGATAGCAGTCACTGGATGTGGATATGGAGCGGCATGTGGTCAGACTTCGTTACCGGAGCCGCAACTTCTCAGTCAAGTAGCTTCTCAATAGGCTTCACAAGGGCTGAGTGCACCCAACATGCCAACAACACTTTGGAGACTCCAGACCTGGACGCTCGTCCATCAATGTGCTCGCCATTCCCGGGAGCGCTTAAATTCGATGATCTGAGGAGAACCGGTGTTACCACTGCGGCAAAATCGTTCGTGCCCTTACCAAAAATACCCTAAAAAAAGAAGGAAGGTTAGAACTTAACTTCCCATCGGCAGTGAGGTTATTAGAGACGGAGCACAAGCTTGGATTACGAAAGGTTAGGGGTGGAAATCTGCCGTGCCTTTGTGAAGTAACCAATCCGACATTTGCCTTTAACAATTTAGTGAAATAACGGAAAACCCAAATCTGTATGGCTGGACGGGTAACTGAACGGTCGTCCTCCAGATCTTGAGGCCAGTGTTCTCTGCGCCACATCCCACCATCAAATCTACGGTATGTATTGAAGTTATTTCGTTTGTTTCTTCAGCGGAAAAGGTAGGAGACAATGACAGTTATAGAATTCTGTGACGACGCTTCGGATAATCTGGCCTCGTAATTCTTCCACAATCTACAACATAGATTTAAATCATAGTAACAAGTGGTTCAATTTAGTGAACCTCTTTATATTTCGGTACGAAAAGCACGTGATGGAAGGTAAATTTTAATCAGGACTCATCAAAAGATTTTAGAAACTACATTTTGCTTCAGAGGAGTCTACTTCAATGCAAAGGAGCTTACATGATGAATACAGACGCAAAACCTGAAGGATTCACAAATATGACCTACAGCTGATGACGGCTTGAGCGAGTGAGGTAGATGATTAGTTAATAGGCTGTATTTCTCCTAAGGAAGCTCGAGTTTCCAATAACTTTTTTGTAATCCTGATTTAAGTAGTCGATGGTTTCCAATGCAACTTCAGGCGGTCAATGGAATGGCTTCATCAATAAGCCATGGACAAGGGCCCCTATACGGACGTTTGTAGCAGGGAATGTGTGGTGGTGGAGCGGGGGGGGGGGGGGGGGGGGGGGGGAGGGAGGGCAGACCCGAACACCAATGGTGACTTGTAGGTAGCCATCAAATGTTTCAGTTTCAACCCTGTTAAAAACCTTCAAAGAAAAACACCTGGTAACACAATATTATATTCTCCTTTTCCTGAGAACTAGCGGTGTTAAACAATACAGATATCGGTCGCGAAGACGATCGATGCTCATGAAACATGAAATGTATATGGCCTTTATCTCCCTATAGCTTACCCCTATTTTTCTCAGAATTTCGAAAATTCTGTACCATTTTACATTGTCGAAAGTTTTTTCCAGGTCGACAAAACCTGTGAAAGTGTCTTGATTTTTATTTAGTTTAGCTTCCGTATCAACGGCAACGTCAAAATTGCCTCTCTCGTTCCTTTACCTTTTCTAAAGCCAAACTGATCGTCATCTAGCACATCCTCAATTTTCTTTTGCATTCTTCTGTATATTATTCTTGTTAGTAACTTGGATGTATGAGCTGTTAAGCTGATTCTGCGGTAATTCTCGTACTTGCCAGCCCTTGAGATTTTCGAAATTGCGTGGATGATATTTTTCCGAAAGCCGGATGGTATCTCGCAAGACTCGTACATTGTACACACCAACATGAATAGTCGTTTTGTTCTACTTTCCCCAATGATTTTAGGAATTCTATCCCTTCTGCCTTATTTGATCTTAAGTCCTCCAAAGCTCTTTTCAATTTTGATTCTAATACAAGATCCCCTACCTCTTCTAGATCGACACCTCTTTCCTCTTCTATCACAGCATAAAAAATTTTCCCCTCATAGAGGCTTTCAATGTATTCTTTCCACCTATCCGCTCTCTCCTTTTCATTTAGCAGCGGAATTCCCGTTGCACTCTTATTGTTACCACCTTGGCTTTTAATGTCACCGAAGATTGTTTTTACATTCCTGTATTCTGAGTCTGTCCTTCCGACAATCATTTCTTTTTCGATTGCTTCACATTTATCATGCACCCATTGCGTCTTAGCTTCCCTGAACTTCCTATTTATTTCATTCCTCAGCGACTTGTATTCCTGTATTCCTGTATTCCTGAGTTTCCCGGAACATTTTTGTACTTCCTCCTTTTACCGAATAAATGAAGTTTTTCTTCTATTACACATGGTTTCTTCGCAGTTACCTTCTTTGTACCTATGTTTTCTTTCCGACTTCTGGGATGGCCCTTTTTAGAGATGCCCTTTCTTCTTCAACTGTACTGCCTACTGAGCTATTCCTTACTGTTGTATCTATAGCCTCAGAGAACTATAAGCGTATCTCGTCATTCCTTAGTACTTCTGTATCCCACTTCTTTGCGTATTGATTTATTCTGACTAATATCTTGAATTTCAGCCCACTCTTCATCATTACTACATTGTGATCTGAGTCTATATCTGCTCATGAATTCGCCTTACAATCCGGTAACTGATTTCTGAATCTCTGTCTGACCACGATGTAATCTAACTAAAATCTTCCAGTATCAGCTGGCCTTTTCCAAGTATACCTCCTCCTCTTGTGATTCTTGAACAGAGTATTCGCTATTACTACTCCTCTCTCATTCCTTGTTCCAAGCCCATATTCTCCTGTCACCCGTTCTTGTACTCCTTCCCCATACAACTGCATTCCAGTCCCCCATAACTATTAGATTTTCGGCTCCATTTTTGGTACCATATTACCCTTTCAATATCCTCATATACCTTCCCTATGTCTTCAGCTTGCGACGTCGGCATGTATACCTGAACTATCGTTGTCGGTGTTGGTTTACTGTCGATTCTATCACTGAACTGTTGACAATAATACACTCTCTGCCCTACCTTCCTATTCATAACGAATCCTACTCCCATTGTACCATTTTCTGCTGCTGTTGATATTACCCTATACTCATCTAACCAGATATCCTTGTCTATTTTCCATTTCATTACGGACACCATAACGATTCTGAGCCGTATATACATGACAGAAATTCTGACATCAGCTGCAGTCGGCCACTGAAATAAACCGAACGGCGACAGGTGAGAATTTATGCCGGACTGGGACACGAATCCACATATCTCAATCATCGCGAGCGGTCGCTTCAACCTCTTCAGCTACCCGAGCGCGCTACCTGTACATTCCAAATTCCCATATGTCGCACACTACATACGTAGTGTTCTCTCTCAATTATCCTCATTGCCCGCAACGTCACCTGGTTCCCGTAAAACCTCGAAAGAGGTCCGAAAGAACAGACACCATTAGTGATCGTGCACCCGTATACGTTAGACGAAAGAGAAATTCCGATATTAGTTGAAATCGGACGTAGAAATAAATTCAGTGGTGACAAGCGAAAATTCGTACCGGATCCGGGACCGGAACACATATTTTCGCTTATCACAATAATCACTTTAGCTGTCTAAACATACTTCCCATCCATCCTAAATTTCCACAGCTCTATTTCACACTCCACATACTTAATGTTACTGTCCATTATTCTTATTTCTCGCAGTCACACCTAATTCCCGATGGAGGTGAACAAAAAGTGCATCCGGAAGGTATCATTATTTACCATCAAGGCGCATATATTTATAAATGTGGTGTTTATTCTTTCTGACATGTATGGAACAACATGTACCATTCAATGATCATGCAGCTGGATTTATTTATTCAAACGAACGTCGGCCGAAGAACCTGGGACGAAGCCAACAGGCATTTGTCAACAAGTGCCCACGAAAACCTTAACAGTTTTCTACTAGGCCTCTATGGGGAGGAGACTCAGAGATTTTGCCGACGTCTTGACCAACGACGGAAGAAGAGGGTGTGATTGATGTTATCTCTCGCTTTTCTGTAGCGGTGCCGAGCTGAAGGGACCACACCAGAGCTCTTGAAATGTAAGGGCCTAATCACCACCGCCCAATCACATCTTACTTATGGCAGAATGGAACGAGCTTCTCTTCTTGAGTGAATTCATGTAACACGGAGATACTCCGCAAATACGGACGAGGAACTTCTGTGCATTTTCTATCGACTAAGGGCAACATGCATCGAGACGACTGGGAAGAGGTCGACAGAATCACTGACAGGAACCTGCAGAACAAACTGAGGGAAAGAAGAAAAAGTTTGCGAGATGCGAGTAGCAAATTAAGAAGGCAGTTACCGACATGTCACGCATAGTAATCAATCTCACCGAACGACAACTAATCAGTCAGGAACAGTCTGTCCTTCCAAATCAAGAGAATTTCGTTATTATCTCGAGGATTATACCTATGGAGAATATCACTTCTAATGCCGAAGCGGCTATTCGGAAAGCTACTAAAATATGCGCTGAAACTGCCAGGATACTGCGCCGAATAAAACCACTAGCTTGCAACATGAAGAAAGAAGAGTTACAAGCTATCAAGATTCATAAAGCCGACAAAAATATATTCGTACTGCCTTCCGATAAGGGATATGCAACTGTCGTAATGAAGAACGAAGAGTATGAGCAGAAGATCCGGGACCAGCTAAATCCGACGACGTACCGAAAACGAAGCACAGATCCGACGCAGTGGATCACACGGACTACGATTTGGTTAATCGAGGCATCTTCTCTCTCGGCGGACATACAGGGGAACCTGCTCAACACAGAAGCCCTACCACCTCGGCTTTATGGATTACCAAATATCCATAAGAATAATGTTCCATTAAGACCGACTGGCAGCGCTTCTGATCTACCGACGATAAACTTGGCTTCTCGGTCCGGTCACACATAGGAAAGGCTGTCATACACATAAATGATTCAGTACATTCCATGAAGAAGCTGTAGAGACTAAAACTTGGACCAAACGACATCCTGATCAGCTTTGCTTTCGTTCCTTTGATTACCAAAGTGCCACTGAGCAATTTGCTGGAGTATATCGGTTCCATTCCCACGCAAGACAAGCTCTTTCATGTATGTCTCACCACAAGCTATTTCATGTGGGACGGAAACTTTCAGTAACATCTAGAAGGTGTCACCTTGCGTAGTCTACGTAGTTCAGTGGTGGCCGACGTCTGCATGGAAAATTTCGAAGCACAGGCGCTGGACTTGGCATCTTGTAAACTTAAGGTGTGGTACAGATGCGTCGACGATACCTTCGTTGTGTGGTGCCAGGCTGAGGAACAGCTCAGTGACACCCTATGACATCTGAACAGTCTCCAGACCAACATACACTGAAGCGCCAAGCAAACCGGTATAGGCTTGCGTATTCGAATATAGAGATATGTAAACAGGCAATATAAGGCGCAGAAGTCGGCAACGCCTACGTAAAACAAGTGCCTGGTGCCGTTGTTAGATCGGTCACTGCTGCTACAATGGCAGGTTATCAAGATTTATGTGAGATTGAGCGTGGTGTTATAGCCGGCACACGAGCGATGGGACAGAGCATCTGCGAGGTAGCAATGACGTGGGTTTTTTTCCGTACGACACAAGTGTACCGTGAATACCAGGAATCCGGTATAACATCAAATGTCTGACATCACTGCGGCCGGAAAAAGATGCTGCAAGATCTTCAGACCAAAGACGACTGAAGAGAATCGTTCAACGTGACAGAAGTGCCACCCTTCTGCAAAATGGTGCAGATTCCAATGCTGGGCCATCAACCAAGTGTCAGCGTACGAACCAATCAACGAAACATCATCGATGTGGGATTTCCACTCGTGTACCCTCGATGACTGCACGACACAAAGCCTTACGCCTCCCCTGTACCCGTGAAAACCGACATTGGACTGAGTCTCATTTCGTCACTTACAGTTGTTTTGCACAAGCAGGATTACGTTCAAAAGATGCAGCGTTGTCCGTCTGATTCAAGATATCGCAGGATCGGCGCTGACGCCGCAGTAAGTATTGAGAGAGGGGCTAACAAACTTCTTAACAAAAAGTTCCTTACCGCATGAGGCCATCGAGAGTCTCATTTCGTAGAAGAGACGCGATCAACACGCTTGTAACCCGAGCAAGCCCAATATGTGAGCCACAGCACCTCAGGCTGGAGGTGCAACACCTGGCACGTGTTCTGAGAAGCAATGGGTACTCCACCAGTTACGTAAGAAGTCTTACAGCATCAAACACTCGGCGAAGTGACACAATGGAAAAAGAAATGTCGTGTTCGATCATTCAGCCAAACATTTCCAGAGTGGCGGACAGAAGCGGTCGTCTACTGCGCATACACGGTGTAACGACTATTTAAAAAAAAATCGGCGAAGGAGGCAAGGAACCCTCTTGTTATGTCCTGAATATATCGAATACCAAGTACATTTTGAAATGTCTGTGTTGGAACGACTGGACGAGCAATCAACAGTAGGATCACTGAACATAAACGGAATTGCAGTTTCGGGCAAATAGAGAACTGGCTATGGCGGAACACGCGCTGTATGAGATCGACGACGTACTGAAATTAGCCGCCACGGAAGTTCTTGCTGTAGAGAAGAGCTGTCACACCCGCTCGTTCAGAGAAGCTACAGAAACACACGAACATGAGAACAGCTTCAACAAGAAAGAAGATAGACTCAAGGTGATCGGATCCTGGATCACAATGCTGCAGAGAACGACCGCTGCAGGCAGCAACGAGAGAACCACAGTGCAAATGACCACAGAAAAACGCCTGGACGTAGACGCACCAGGTACACTTAATCCGCAACCGCGAAGCTCAATCCAGTCTACCATCAGCAATGGAGGGAGAAGCTTCGGCAATGCCAGCCACCACGGTAGCGAAAAGACAGAAAAATTATCAAACAAAAGTCGGCCGAAGAAACTGAGACCGAAGTAACAGGCAATTTGTCAGTATTATTATTTCACACAATCGCTTTTGTGAAGTGCACATTTGTATAAAATGTATAGTCTCAGTACAGAGGAAGGTAGGATACAATGAGCGGAACTTGAAACTTACGAAGCTACTATCATTTGAAATGTTAATGATTACCAAGTTAGATAAATTACATCAACGAACAACATGGCGGTTTACAGTTAGTCAACTGAACCCAGAACCCCATCGAGAAAAGCAAACGAAGGCGTTGTCAATCCAGTTTAGAGCAGAAACGTAACATCAAAAACTGTAAAAAAATAAAATCTTTACAGTCACATGTTTAAGATATTTCAGTACACTGAAAATTAGTTTTATGTCGTACCTATCAAATGGCGTTTCTTGTCCACTAAGAACGATCAAAGACTTGTAGTGGGAAACCGAGCACAAGCAGTTCCTGTTAATCGAAATCTGCACTAAAAGTTGAAAAATTAAATGGATAGTTTTCTCTGGAGGAAAAGAGAACATTTTTCCATTTCCACCAATAAATTTGACTTGAACTCTGAAGTGCTGGCACCGAAGAAAAAGCAGAACCTCAAGTCGCGGTGCACTTGCGAAATACATCGTTCATGTGGGATTTTCCATATTTTGATCACACATTTTAAGCCAAATCTGTTTCAGATTTTTTGTTCTCTGCCTCAAACATGGTGCCAACGGTTGCTCTTACCATAACCTACAGTTGCTTCATAAAATTTATAGCCTTCAGTTGCAGTGATTAATTTCGTAATAGATGCATGAGAGGAGATATTGGTGTGTACATTAAATAACTAGGTTACAAAAATTACTGTGATTTTAGAAGAAGTGGTTACAGAAGCAACATACAACCACACATTTGTAACTTGAGTGAGAATGTTGAAGACATTGCAAAATTGTGACTAATGTGCTGCCTTTCAACCTTCAGTCTTCCAGACATAATCCTTACATTATTTTTGGTACAACTTTTCCAACTTTAATTTCTGTTAGACTGTAACTTTACCTTTCATGTAAAGAGCTGACCTTCTTTCAGAATATCTCATATGTATTCTGTGTAACAGAAAAGCAATGAGCACGTTATTGCACTAGAAGCAAGAGACTGAAAAATACATTTAGCTATCAGCTATCAGCTGATAAAGTCACCGGTCTTCTGACTGGTTTGATTCATCCCGCCGTCTCCAGCCATCCTGATTTAGGTTTTCCGTGATTTCCCTAAAATCGTTTCCGGCAAATTCCGGGATGGTTCCTTTGAAAGGGCACAGCCGATTTCCTTCCCCATCCTTCCCTAACACGAGATTGCGTTCCGTCTCTAATGACCTCGTTGTCGACGGGACGTTAAAAAAAAAAAATCGGCCCGCCACGAATTCTCCTCCTGTGCCAACCTCTTCATCTCAGAGTAGCACTTGCAACCTATGTCCTCAATTATTTTCTAGATGAGAACCAATCTCTCTCTTCCTCTACAATTTTCACCCTCTAAAGCTCCCTCTATTACGATGCAAGTTATTCCCTGATGTCTTACAGTAACAGGTGTCCTACTATCCTGTCCCTTCTTCTCAGTGTTTTCACTTTACTCCTTTCGTCGCCGATTCTGTAGAGAACCTAATTCCTTACCTAATCAGTCCACCTAATTTTCAGCATTCTTCTCCAGCACAACAGCTAAGATGCTTCGATACTCATCTTTTTTGGTTTTTCCAGAGTCCATGTTTCACTGCATACAATGCTGAGCTCCAAACGTACAATCTCAGAAAGTTCTCCCTCAAATTAAGGGCTATGTTTGGTACTAGAAGACTTCTCTTGTCCAGTAAAGCCCTTTTTGTCAGTCTACTCTACTTTTGATGTCCTCCTTGCTCCGTCCGTCGTTCGTTGTTTTGATGCCTAAGTAGCAGAATTCAATAACTTCATCTACTCCGTGATCATCAATCCTGATGCTATGTTTCTCGCTTTTCTCATTTCTACTACTTCTCATTATTTTCGTCTTTCTTCGACTTACTCTCAAACCGCATTCTTCACTCATTAGACGGTTCATTTCATTCAGCAGATTCTTCAGTTCTTCTTGCCTTTCACTGAGAATAACAATGGCATCAGCGAATGATATCGTTGACATCCTTTGACCAAGAATTTTAACTCCACTTTTGAACCTTTCCTTTATTTCCCTCATCGTTTCATTGATGTATAGATTGCACAATAGAGGCGAAAGATCTACATGCCTGTCTTACACCCTTTTTAATCCGTGAACTTCGTTCTCCGTTTGTCACTCTTATTCTTCTTGTACATATTGTATACTATCCGTCTATTCCTGTAGCTTACCCATATTTCTTTCAGAATTTCGAACACCTAGCACCAGATGACAAATCCTGTGAATGTGTCTTGATTTTTATTTAGTCTTGCTTCTATTATCAACCGCAATATCAGAGTAACCTCTCTGGTACCTTTACCATTCCTGAAGCCAAACTGATCGTCATCTAACACGTCCTCAATCTCCTTTTCCATTCTCTGTATACTAATCTTGTCAGCAACTTGGATGCATGAGTTGTTTACTTGTCTGTGCGATAATTCTCACCCTTTTCAGCTCTTGCTATTTTCAGAAATGTGGGGATGATGTTTTTCCGAAAGTCAGATGGCATATCGTCAGTCTACACACCAACTTGACTAGTCATTTTGTTACTACTTCCCCCAATAATATTAGAAATTCTGATGGAATGTTATGTATCCTTTCTGCGTTATTCGAACTTAAGTCGTCCAAAGCTGTTTTAAATTGTGGCTTTTCTAATACTTGGATACGCTACCTCTTCTTTATCTACTACTGTTTCTTCTTCTATCACAACAAACAAGTCTTCCCTCTCGTGGAGGACTTCAGTGTACTCTTTTCACCTATCAGTTCTCTCCCCTGGATTTAACAGAGAAATTCTCAGTGCACTCGTGATGTTACCACCCTCGCTTCTAATTTCACCCAAGATTGTTTTGACTTTACTAAATGCTGAGTCAGTCCTTCTACCGACTGCCATTGCTTTTCCGAATGGTTCAAATGGCTCTGAGCACTATGGGACTCAACATCTTAGGTCATAAGTCCCCTAGAACTTAGAACTACTTAAACCTAACTAACCTAAGGACATCACACACACCCATGCCCGAGGCAGGATTCGAACCTGCGACCGTAGCGGTCCCGCGGTTCCGGACTGCAGCGCCAGAACCGCACGGCCACCGCGGCTGGCTTTCTTTTCCGATTTCTTTACATTTTTCAAGCAGCCATTTCGCCTTTACTTCCCTGCACTTTCTCTTTATTTAATTCCTAAGTGATTTGTGTCTCTATATTCCCGAATTTCCCTGAACATTCATGTACTTCCTTCTTTCATCGATCAGCTGTATTTCTTCTGTTATCCACGGTTTCTTCGCAGTTACTTTCTTTTTATTTTCCTGTACTATATTTTGTTCATAAGATGTAATTATTCATTTTTATAGACTCTTGGGAACATTCTGATTTATACGGGCTGTGGTTGAGAAATTGCGCATCAGTGTATCGGTTGTGTCGTTTTCAAAGGAAACGATTTAGGTCAGCTAAGGAAAAATTCAGTCTGAACGACAAGACGTAGAATCGGTTCTCGGCTCTCTCGGAGTCCGGTGTTTTATCCACTAGGCCAGCTCGTTCGCTCTCACTGTATTAGAGATTGTTGTCTTTAGAGCAGTAATATATGTGACTTCGATTAATGGTACTACAGGAATCGATCAATTGAATGTGTGTGTGCGTGTCTGTGTGTGTGTGTGTGTGTGTGTGTGTGTTGTGTTTGTGTGTGTGTCTGTGTCTGTGTGTGTGTGTTTACATGTGTTTGTTCCTGTGGTAGGTGTTCTTGTGTTTGATGGCACACAAAAATCACTGTTGACCGTTTGTTGCACGGACATACCTGAGCAAACGTTGGTGCGTTTGAATGCACTGGCACAGCTGGTTATACATGTTATCGTGAAAATTCGTCTGTCTGCCTACTACAATTCTACAGCTGGCAGACGCTGCTACATCTGGTCGCAAAGCCTTGATGCGGGCATTGAGAATCCTAAACTGCACCACTGTGTGAATCATGACGACGGCGAAAAAGCAATCGATGGTGACGCCCACGAAGGTGATGAACATCGACGATAAGCACTGCAGAGTGTACAAGAGGGCGTACAGGTAGACACTGGTGGTGTCGGCGCCCGGCACCTGCACGAACGGCAGTTTCCGCTGCCCAGGGTAGGCGATCAGTGGCATCGGCAGCCAGATACCGCCCTGCAGGAATAGGTAGCCGTACGCGAGCAGCGTGATGTACACCGCCTTCCTGTGCGACGCCTTGAACATAGCTCGCAGGCTCTCGTCCGAGGCGCAGAACTCCTTTTGGGCAGATACCAGCTGGTCCGTACGGCGCACCAGCACATTGAACATGGGCCGCCGACGAATGAAGAACGCGAGCTTGACGAAGCCGCCACAGACGGACAGTATGTGGATGAGGGCCATGGTGACCTCCTGCAGATCGCTCCAGCTGACGCAGACGCCCGTCAGGTCCTGCGCCAGCCCTCCGAGGCCCATCGCGAATATGAAGACCGTGTAGGCATGGAAGAGAGCCGAGCCGGGCAACGGCCACACCCCCCACACGTTCAGCTGGCGGATGTTGTACTTCAGCACAGAGTCTGCAGTGTCTCCCCACGTGAGAACGTCTCCTTCCGTCGCCTCGTCATGTGTGTTTCTGCGCTCCATTTTAGTCTTGGCAATAATAGGGTGGATCATAAAACCTAGTTTAGGCCCGCCTATGTTAACCAGGTCAGCGTCTTAACGTAGATTAATCCATCTACAAAGCCTACTCGTCCTTTACGAAAGAAAACTTCATAAACTTTTCTCGTCTCTTCGCTGTTCTCTAGAAACCTGTTATTCTGCCTCGAAAAAAAAGAGAGAATACGACTTCCGAACGCCGCAGCTTCTAATTAGTAGCATAGAATGTAATAATGGAAGGTACACTGCGGCATTAAACGCGGTATAATACGGAGGTAAGCTTAAAATTCTGTGCGATATTTATAAAAGGCACGGCATAGCAAGCTTCGTGCCTCAGTGGAGTTAATAACAAGTTTCAAATCAAACAGAATATACGTGCACGGGCAGATCTTTTGTTCACACACTGTGAAACTCTTAAAGAATAAACAAAGGCTTTATATCCGCCGTTTACATTTCTGTAATACGCTTACCCTTAATTAGAGGGTTTTCAGCGAGTAAATATTTCAGCGGGTGATGAAGCGATCGTTTCGGTAGTTCTGTGTGAAATATTTCATGTGCACGTGCTTAAAGGATCGGAAAACATCTGCATCTGGAGAACAGGTAAAGGTGGTCTTATCCAGAGACTCTGGTTCCATGGACACGTTTTTGATATGTTGACAAAACAAAGGAAAATATGAATGCGTTATACATCAGGTCACACACTGAACACCTTAACATCAATTCCTTGCATGCGTTTCGCTTTCCTTGACATACAAATTCGTGTCAAGCATTAATAGTTTAAGAAAAGAGATACTGGTATCGAGAAAGTTAACTAATATTTCTAGATCATGGCGAACACACTACCAGTAGTATAAACTTCTGTAATCAAAGGACTAGGGAGGTCATAGAAAGCAAAAGAAAAATAAGAATAAACCGACGAACTTAACGCAATACACTAGAAAACACAAACCTAAGGAATTCAGTGGTTCTGTTGGTAATGTAAAACGCAAAATTTGGCAAGGAAAACTGATGAAACGTTGCACGATTAGTAATGGCCTTGGGTAAGCGTCGTTGTCTTGTCAAGTTAGTGTCGCTCGGTTTTGAGTCCCTACAGCGCATAATATACTGCATCCAAATGAAAAGTAACAGCGACTTTATTTCTGTTATCAAATGATAAGTTACCATATGTGCACTTGGTCTATCTGGAATTCTATGGAGTCTAGTGAATATACGAACCGTAGTGCAAGCATGATATTAAGACAAGATATTCAACGTAAATTTTCATTGGGATCTATAGAAGACTTGTCGAGAAGCACAAGGAGCTCTACCAATACCACATAAAAATTAATAACAGTGGAAATGCTGAGTTATAGTCTGGCAGCAAAAACAAATGTAATGTCAATATTAAAACCGTGTCAATCATCATAGTATTTACTTGTTGGTACCACGATGTCAACTTAGGTCGATTCATAAAATTCTTGACGTCTTGCTTGTACAACTCTTCCTCGTGCTCCCTTCACGCACCTGCTACGTATTTCAAACCTTATAAGTTTTTAAGTTTCCAAAATAATGATTAACATTCCGGACACAAAGTCAGATTTTTTTGGGACTATTTCTTTCTCGGTTACAAGTTCCTTTCATTCATTTTATTTAGATTCATCGCACCTGTTTCTAATTTCATTCCTAGGGAATATACATTATATGATCGGAAGTATCAGGATACCTGTTAATGAAGATTAATATTGAGGTTTCTCTACCCGTTTCCGGGTACATATTGAACGAGGTGTCTGAATATCTGTGGAGGGACAGAGCCAATTCTTCTTCAAGAGATGAAACCAAAGACGGTAGTGACGTTGGACGCTGGATTCTCGAGCGAATCAACGTTGTAATTGAGTAAGAACTCTGTGCAAATGAGTCCATTTCAGGAATATTACTGTCCACAAACCACTGAGTCACTCATGCTGCTTCATCTGCTGATACATACAATCGTCGTTTCCGAACAGTTCCTGTATGGTAGACAGGACACAGTTGTGTACAGTGTGTTCATATGCTTCTGCATTTAGTATTTGCTTAATCCCAGTGAGGGGACAACAACTAACCAAGATAACAAACCCCAACAACGTAACTTCATCTTTTCCGTTAAGTGTTTGCGCTATACATGATAGCAGGTAACTTTCTCCAGATATTCGCAAAATGTAGTCCTTCTATTTCATTGCCACACAGTATAATATGATTCATCACTCAAAAATCACTGTTTCCAGTAATCCACTGCCCAGTAGTGTCGCTCTTTGCACCACGTCAAGCACCGCTTAGCGTTGCCGAAAGAAATATGCGTCTTATAAGGAGCTCCTCTACAGATGCACCCCATTATTTTTAACTTCAAACACACAATTTTCCAGCTATCTGCACTGCTGGTAGCAATTTGAAACTCACAAGTGATTCCTTCCACTGAGTTCATGGTATTTTGTAGCCGTCCTTGACAGTGCTCCACGGTCGCGGTCCGTCAGAAAACGAGGTCTGATTGGTCTTGATTTACCTGTGGTTGTTCGTTCGCTTTCAGACATAATCACATTACCAACGTCGATTTGGGCAGCTACGAAGGGTTAAAATGACTTTACTTAGATGACCCCAATGACTGCTGTACGTTAGAAGTCACTAAGCTCTCCTAAACGACCCATTCTGGTGTTACTGCTCCTCTGCTTGCAACACAATACCCCCCGCCCCAACGTTTATGCTGCCGTGTCACCCTCTCGTGACATAACGACCATTCCAAGTTACAAAGTGTAAACTGCTGCTAGAAGAAAATTTCCGTTACCCTATCATAGATTCACTGGTAGTGTGTGGTCCTGCGTTGACGTGAGTGAAATAATCATCGGTGTTTTCGTTAGCTCTTTTTCTCTGTAAAAAAGATTATGCTATATCGTTCGCATACGTAAGATGAGAATTTTCTGAACTCCACTGACGTTTGTTCTACGAGTTCACTTTCTGAATTTCCAAATAGAGGGGGGGGGGGGGGGGGGCAGCTTTTTGCGTTGTTTCAATTACTACATTATTATGTTCAAGAGACCACGATGGCACGATGGAGGTGAAACAGATGCCAAAGTGAAAGGGATTTTCTTTCAGATCGAACGTAAATAAACAGATCTGATGTATATACAGGTCACCTAGAACCAGGAGACATTTTTTCGCAACTCGCGCACGTGTCAGCACCGAAACGCATGGCGTATGCACAAAGGAGAGCAGGTTTGGGGATTCAAACCGACCCCTGGAGTATTGTGAGTAGGAGTTAGATTTCCCATTAGAGCAGGTGTTAGCGTTGACCTGCGCATGGGATCGGCACGGTGAATGCCTGGTTCCTTTGTGTTCTCACACTTACCGTATGTGGAACAACTCCTAACGCGTTCCTAATGCAAAAGAGGAGGTCGCGTTGTCTGACGACAGTAGCTGATCAGTGGGAATGAGCTCTCCCTACTCATCTACGTTTCCAAAATCCTATCTTCCATGGTACACAAGAGATCGAGCAAGGTCGTTATTTTCCTGGAATTTACTCACTTACATAAATGAAATCACAAGATCCACGCCGCGCGGGATTAGCAGAGTGGTCTAAGTCGTTGCAGTCATGGACTGCGAGGCTGGTCCCGGCGAAGGTTCGAGTCCTCCAAAATGGTTCAAATGGCTCTGAGCACTATGCGACTTAGCTTCTGAGCTCATCAGTCGCCTAGAACTTAGAACTAATTAAACCTAACTAACCTAAGGACATCACACACATCCATGCCCGAGGCAGGATTCGAACCTGCGATCGTAGCGGTCGCTCGGTTCCAGACTGTAGCGCCTAGAACCGCACGGCCACTGCGGCCGGCTCGAGTCCTCCCTCGGGCATTGGTGTGTGTGTGTGTGTGTTTGTCCTTAGGATAATTTAGGTTAAGTAGTGTGTAAGCTTAGGGACTGATGACCTTAGCAGTTAAGTCCCATAAGATTTCACACACATTTGAACAATTTATTTTTTTTTTTTTTTAACAAGGACCACGGCCTGCTCTGAACACGGAGAAGCTGTTTAAAACAAAGGCAGCAAATATTGTTCTGTCAGGACTGACTGAAGCTACTAAATAAGTTCTTCGTAATATTTTCTATGCTACACAGCCTTTAAGCCGGTCGTAGTAGCCGAGCGGTTGTAGGCGGTACAGTCTGGAGCCGCGCCACCGCTGCGGTCGCAGGTTCGAATCCTGCCTCGGGCATGGATGTGTATGATGTCCTTAGGTTAGTTAGGTTAAAGTAGTTGTAAGTTCTGGGGGACTGATGACCTCAGACGTTAAGTCCCATACTGCTCAGAGCCATTTGAACCATTTGAACAGCCTGAAAAAAAGGACTGAAACACTCAGAACACATGGTCGAATGTCGATGTAACTTCAGACTTTTACGAGTATACACCATCGTGGGTTATGAAAACGTTTAGAGTTGCAATTCTCTGTGACCGTTCGAATGTGCACCAGCTTGCGATAGTGTTGGTCATAATTAGCGTTGTTATCAGGCCTGGTAGAGTATACAGGCCGTAAAGAGTAAATTTTTCCAACGTACGACAGTGAGCGCATGTGTGCGTACTCATGTGAGACAGCATTATGTTTGTCTGACAGACCGTGATGAACGTAAGAAAAATTATGTACTCACCTTATAATTTATTCTAAATGAAAAGCAGTAAATGAGCCAATATACTTTGTCCCAAGACGTCGGTAGCCCAATTTAAAATCGATGTAGGGAACATCAGCCGTATACAGGAAAAGTAGAATAAGAATAAAGTGGTAAATCAAATGGATGTCAATGATATAAAAACTGATATGAGTAGGTGGTAAAAGCTACGTTACACTGGCAAGCTAAAATAAATCTCAAAGCTTATATGATGTACGATAGGTCAAGTTCAGATAAAATACTGCATACAAAATAGTCCGCCATCGAAATAAAAGGGCTGGAGAAAGGAAAACATAATATGCTATATATAAATACGTAAGGCTTTGCACCGTAGCGACAACATGAGGTCCGCAGTGACCGCCTAGACGAACTGAGCTCAACCGGCGCCAGAGCTGATAAGGAAAACGGGCAGATTATGTCCCTTGGACAAACAGGCAGGAGCTTCTGAGCTATATTTAAAGAGAGCCTAAATGGAGCTAACTATAAGTCAGCTTGAAGTAAGCTTCGGCGTGAGGAGGGACATACCATTACAAATTTGCAAAATAATTTAAAAATTGCTCTTCGGGCAAAGAAGGAACATAATCTCAACATTCTCGAAGAGATCGAAAAATCAAGGTGCAAAAAGCATCTCCCAATTTATAGCCTCATTGGACAGCTAAAGTTGCGTCATTGCAATAGTTTATCAAACTTCTACTGCTTAAACAGAACAACTTACACTGTTTTTTTATTGGCGATTTGTAAAGGAGTTTATTGTTAAAGTTCTATGTAATTCCATTTTTCCACGAACAATACGAGACTGGAACAGAAGGGAGAACCGATAGAGGTATTCAAGGTACTCTCCGCACGCACCGTCAGGTGGCTTGCGGAGTATGGATGTAGATGTAGATGTAGATAGGTCTATTCACTAATTTAAACCATTTTTACACGCGGCTATTTCATAGTCGTTCCTGAAGCGACATTTCTCTACTCCGTTTTTCCGTGCCTAACCTCTACTATTGTTAAGCACTGTGAGATTTCAACAACACTGTTTTTGTATTGGCGATTTATAAAGAAGCGCCGGCCGGGGTGGCCGAGCGGTTCTAGGCGCTACAGTCTGGACGCGCGCGACCGCTACGGTCGCAGGTTCGAATCCTGCCTCGGGCATGGATGTGTGTGATGTCCTTAGGTTAGTTCGGTTTAAGTAGTTCTAAGTTCTAGAGGACTGATGACCTCAGAAGTCAAGTTCCACAGTGCTCAGAGCCATTTTAACCATGTTTATAAAGGAGTTTATTGTTAAAGTTATTTTATATTATCCAACTATGCGTGGTTGCCCTCTTGTTTTAAAAACAAAATATAATGACAGTTGTATTATAGTTTCTTCCACCTTTAACGTGTAAAGGTTCTTGCAAATATGCTACCTAACTTTCTCTGCCACTGTTTCGAATACTATTCCCCTGTCGCCTTCCTTCGCATAGTTTCGTACGCGCTTGCGTCCGTTTTCCTAACCACCGCCGGTGCCGGTTCATCTCAGTTAGTCTAGGCGGGCGCTGCGAACTTCATGTTGTCACGACGATGTTACGCCTTAGCTATGTCTGTTTAAAATTTTGTGCTTTCCTTTCTCCATCCATTTTATTTCGATGACGGTCTATTATGTGTGCAGCGTTTGATCTAAACTTGACTTATCATACAATCGTACAAGCTCTGCTTTGAGATTTATTTTACCTTGCCAGTACTCACCACCTATATACATCACTTGCTTTATCTCTGGCATCAATTTGGTTCACCACTTTATTCTTATTCTACTTTCCTGTCTCTGAGTGATGTTCCACTCATTCTGCTCTATTTTAAAATGGGCTACCGACGTCTTGCGACAAAGTATCTACTGCTTATCGTTTGCAATAAATTATAAATGTGAGTACATAATTTTTCCTACGTTGTTCCGTGTATAGTACAACTACATTTTAACCGAAACAGCACCTTTATTCGTTTTTACTCTTATTTACATACAACTGGACTCCTGAATCTGTGGCTCTAACGCCGTGAAAGTAGTTGGATCACAAATAAAGATTTATCATGCAGCTGACTGTCTGGTGGGATCGTGCGGTATCCAGATTTGTGGGCGTTCGGCTGTGGAAGTAGCCCGGTTGAGGGCTCCATGGGAACATGAGGTTAGACACAATCGCCGCCAAGGTTCCGGTCGAGCACGTCGGACTACCACTATGGAGGATCGTCGTATTGCGTACGAGGCACATCCTAATCCCTTCATATCGGCGCTCGACTCCCGAGAACTCCATGTAACATTCCCTGTCAGCCCGTACAGTTGGTCGGAGACTAGGGGTAACCGGACTAAGGCAACACTTTCTCATTCGCACACTGCCATTAACAACACAATACGGACTGTTGCGTGTAGAGTGTTGCCGTGGAGGTGCAGCATGGACTGCCGATGAATGGTTCAAATGGCTCTAAGCACTATGGCACTTAACATCTGAGGTCATCAGTCCCCCTAGATTTACAACTACTAAGCTAAGGACATTACACACATCCGTGCCCGAGGCAGGATTCGAACCAGCGACCGCAGCAGCAGCGCGGTTCCGGACAAGCGCCTAGAACCACTCGGCCACAGAGGCCGGCACTGCTGATGAATGGCGTCATATTGTGTTCAGCGATGAATCGCGGTTCTGCGATTGAAATCACCCAAATAACGTCACACATCGTCTCAACCCGCGAGGTCTCATTTCTTCTCCTTCTTTGTTTTCTACGTTTGTTGTCAGGTAGTGTATATTCTCTCTTTAGTAATACAAATCCTTCTACCAAGTCCGCCGTAACAATGAATTCCTGGCGTAAAAGTATAGACTTGCACGTAGTTTGAATTACTTCCTTAATTCACATTGAACATTCTCTCTCTAAGACAGAACTCGAAACCTGCTATCTAGTGAGTCGCTACTTTACCGGTCAGTAAAAAGTTAGAAACTTCACATCATAGTTATCAGGTTAGTATGGTCGCAAGGTACTACACGCTTCACTAGTACTCAGTAATTTGATTGCTACGTGGAGTTCACCAGCACAAAAGTCATAATTTCGTCAATAAGTCCCGAAACTTCCAGAAGCGTCATGTACAACAGATCTGTAAAGTTTCTGAAACAATAATTGTCTGGACTAAACGAATTACATTTTCACAAAATTATCACTACTTATCTTCTCTCTACCAATCGTCAATCATCACACCTCGACATGAACGAGAACAAATCTCTGCTACTTGCAGAATACACGATGGTTCTCCATTCTTTATGGCTGAAATATAATGCAGCCAGTCACCTTCATAAATTTTCACGGACAGAGTAGAATTTCCTTCCTTCCCAAAACCCAACTCAGAATATCATTTAATTATTTCCAATTTTTTGTATTTTTCGAAAACAAATAAACTCAATAAATCCCGCCCTTACTTAAGGACAGAAAATTCCGTTTCTAGAATCCGTGGATTGGCTGAATTACAACAACCATTTCATGCCTGTTATATGATACACTGACGATTACATTATGTGATGCACACGCCCATACATCGTTAATTACTGACAAGACCAAGTCTCACAATAACATGAATGTTCTATTCACCCCTCACTGACCTTGACAACACATTAATCGAAGCTAATAATGTCAAACAACTAATAATAATAATAACGGTTTTAAAATTGAAAACAAAATATATGTCTTTACTGTCAGGAACAAAATACTATTTAATTGACAATTTATCGGCAAGATGTTTAATTTAAAACATCTTCTGTTGAATGCACAAAACACATATTAATTGGTCACGATGCTGCTTTTAATTGAAAGCTACAAAATGGTTCAAATGGCTCTGAACACTATGGGACTTATCATCTGAGGTCATCAGGCTCCTAGAACTTAGAACTACTTAAACCTAACTAACCTAAGGACATCACACACATCAATGCCCGAGGCAGGATTATAACCTGCGACCGTAGCGGTCGCGCGGTTCCAGACTGTGGCGCCTAGAACTGCTCGGCCACTTCGGCCGGCCAAAAGCTAGAAAACTTGTAGGTAATTTTACGTAGGTAATTTTGAATATCTGAGGTGTAAAACAGAAATGCGTACGGAATTTAACAGTTGTTATTCTGAAAGGCTACATAAAGTTGCATACCGATTAGTAGATGGGAAACGACTTTACTATTTTTGGAGGTTTGGTATGTCTAGGCAAATTTTAAGTGCACTGCGGGACCAATCCCCAAAAGTGTAGAAGCAAATAAGGAATAAGGACAGCAAACACAAAAATGATTTGGTTACGCTGTCCAGTTACATTAATGCCATCACCTGTCAAAAGCATGAAAAATCACCTTTTGCAGCGCGGACTCGGGAGAACGTGCAAGAAGAGAGACAATGAGATTATGAAAGTTCCTGACACGGATAAGGAGTCATATCGACTGCAGTGTCGTGGTCAGTTTGTAATGCTATTGTAAATATAATACTGCCATTAATCTGTATATTTTAAAATTTTTTGTTCCGTAATAATTTTGAAAAATTAAGCAAATACTATAACGAAAGTAAGCTTTTGTTAAGTGTAATTTATCTGTTTAAAATAACCTCTTTGACGTAGGTGGAATAAACGTATTAAAACATATTTTGTAAATAATTATGTAATATTTCAAGTACAACTGTAATTAATTATGTCAATTTTGTATGTATATGCCGTCATGCAACTGTAGATGGTTCATACTTAGGGTTTTTGTAAGCAGAAGTGTAAATTGAAAAGGTGTAGGGATCATAGGCAGAACGGAACTCCGTTCTGTGGTGGAATGGAAAAGGTGGTGGGGAGCGAGAGTGAGTTTGACGGGCAAGTGGTTCACACAGTCGGTAGCTGCCCTGCAAGTGGTGAACACGCATTACGTTGGTCAAGCACTAGAGGCCCCGAATTTACCTGCAAGACTGGGTTTTGGCCTCGGAAGTGTTCTACATGATTGGCGCAGTACGGCAATAAATTAATAGCTCAGAAGTTTGCAATTTTATCGTCGCCACCAAGAGGAAGACCGAGCTATGTACATTAAGAGCCGTACCTGCGCAATGTTACTATGCAGCACCACCTCACACCACCTTCGACATCAGTAACAGGCAAAGTACTTTATTTAGAAGTGTATCATAATATGAACCATCCATATTCAATCAGTGTAATATAAGTGTTAAATGTACCTTTGTGTTTAACCGTAATTTTCAAAAAAATGGTTCAAATGGCTCTGAGCACTATGGGACTCAACTGCTGTGGTCATAAGTCCCCTAGAACTTAGAACTACTTAAACCTAACTAACTTAAGGACAGCACACAACACCCAGCCATCACGAGGCAGAGAAAATCCCTGACCCCGCCGGGAATCGAACCCGGGAACCCGGGCGTGGGAAGCGAGAACGCTACCGCACGACCACGAGATGCGGGCCGGTAATTTTCCTATTTCATTTACCTCAGTAGGGTCCTTTCGTAAACGAATTTATTCCGAGTATCCTGATGTTTATTGAAGCTTGAATAATAGTAAATTACTGGCAATAGTACTGTTTTGGTAGTAAATTCTGAAAATCATTATTAAATACTAAAGTTTGCACGTATCAGTTTAAGGGCCACCACTTTGCGTGACCATGAGGATAAGTTTTCAATAGCGTTTCTGAAAGTAAAGTAACTGAATTGTTTAACTGCAACAATCTTAACAGTAATTGTTCGTGTTGCTTCTCCATGTCAAAGAAAGCCAGACAAAACATTAACAAATAACAGTCCTAAAGAAATGAAATTTAGTCGTGGTAAACAATAGTTTTGGTCATATGCATGATAGGTATAAGTATAATATTTTCTGTATCCTTGTTGAAATATATGTGTGTCTTCTGTAAATAATTACTGAATTATAGTGATAAATTCCATAAGTAACAGAAAGTGGAATTAATAGTACTTACTGCCAAGTGACCGTAGTAAATGGAAATTAAGTAGTTGTGTTTAAATTACGTAGTAAGTGAAAGTAGTTATTTATTCAGTGTCGAAAATCGACTTCATCTTTTTGTGTAGGCACTGTGCTCGATTTGGGCTGGCGGCCGTTTTATTAAGGAATCCGGTTTATTGTTGAAACAGGCTTTGTCTGTTAAAAGGTTTCCAAAAGTAATTATTCTCACTGTTTGTCCCACAAACTGTATGATTTGGAGAAAAATAGTTCGATACTTTACCATTAGGTTGAACACGGTTAAAATCTCTCTCCGAGAGTCGATGGTTTGGAGTGTTAGTGCTGCGTAATTTTGTAGTTGTGTTCCTGCCGCTACTTACTGCACAGTTCTGACATTCCGAATCGCGGATCTTCCGTCTTTACAGTGATAGAACTTAAACGTTCTGGTACCGTATTGACGAGAACGCGAAAGTGCCGTTGCAAGTTGCGCTACGTTGCTCCGCTGAGAATCAAATGGTTCAAATGGTTCTGAGCACGATGGGACTTAACATCTGAGGTCATCAGTCCCCTAGAACCTAGAACTACGTAAACCTAACTAACCTAAGGACATCATACATATCCATGCCCGAGGCAGGATTCGAACCTGCGACCGTAGCCTAGAACGTCTCTGTCACAGTGGCCGGCCGCTGAGAATCAATGGCGCGAACAGCCCAATAGAGGTGGTCCCAAATATTCTCTAGTGGGTTTAAATCCGGGGAGTTTGTTGGCCAGGGGATTACGGTAAACTCTTACTTGTGCTCTGCGAATCACACACGTACAATTCGGGGTGTGTGACAGGTTGCTTTTTCCTGCTCGTAGATGCCATTATACCGAGGAAAAACAAATTGCATTTAGCGGTGGACATGGTCTCCAAGGACAGATTCGTACTTGCGTTGATCCGGTGTGTCTTCCAGAATGATATGATCACCCAGGGACTGCCACGAAAACATTCCCCAGACCATAACTTTTGCAGGATCTTAGGTTTCAGACGTTTCATTCCGTACGCGCCAACGTCTAACTGTCCGATGGGATATAAAACGTGATTCATCCGTGAAGGCCACCTGCCACCACTCAGTGCGGTACTGGCATGCAAAGTGCAGCTTTTGTTGCCGACGAGCAGCAGCCAGCATGCGTGCATGGACCAGCAGGCGCCTGCTGCGGAAGGCCACTCACAGCAGCGTTCACTGAACAGTCCTTGAGGAGGCACCGCTGGTAGCCTCTTGGTTCATCTGGATGATCAGCTGCTCAACAGTTGCATGTCTATTCGCCCGTACACATCTCCGCAGCTGTCGCTCTCCTCTGTCATCTATGGCCCCTGGTGCACCACACGGCTTCGCCCCCAGTTTTGGATTGCCATCTTTGTCACGCACGTTATAGTTTAACTACGTCGCCACGTGAAAGTTTTACAGTCTCAGCTGTTTCGGAAATTCTTCCATCCTTCTTTCGCCTGAATGCCAATGAATAATTCCCTTCTGTTGGTCAGAAAAGCACTTCCTTTTCCGTATTACGTCGACGAGTGCACTGTTTCCAGTGTCTCCCCGACACACGTTGTGTACCTTCCACTGCTAGTGAACCCACCTGCCGTCTGTGAGTAGTTATCCACAATGACGTCGAACGTAGACAATGGTCACATTAAAGTGTCAGAACATGTACTTCCCAAGTTAGTGTGCGATTTAAAAGGATCTAAGAAACATGACCGGGCTTGCAACGTGCGAGTGCAGAGACGACAGATGCCAAATCCACAGCATGGGCACGCCCTCTGTAGGGCTCTGGGCCACTAAGGCGAATCATGCAGTCTCCTACATGCATATCGCTACGCCACGCACAGTATTCTTTATGGCATGTGGTGTCGTATTTTCACAAGGGTTGGAACTTAAAGTTTTGAATGTGATTACCGTGTTTAATGCATAAGTTCAATGTTATTACCTCAAAGAAGAACGTCATGACCCAATTGAAAACACATCCGAAATTAATTGAAATTCACGTGAGTTGTAGTAAATGAAGCACTTCGAATTATTGATGGATATCCAGCGACATTGACGTTGATGGCTTCTGTAAAGAAAAACTGTTGATATTCCCATGTGTGTCACCTGAAGACTGTATTTCTGGCATTTTCCAAGAGAAACTTTCGTTTCCAAAAACAGTAGCTCCTCGGGTACTCCTCGTTTGTACGTTCTGAACATAGAGCAGAGTTTTGTAAATGTTCCGCTCTTTGTAAACCAGTCAGGGTTGTAACATTAGGGCTCGCAGGGCTTTCAATACAGCGGGCCCGGTACTTAAGGAGTCCTCAGAAAAAGAAATAAAATATTATTGTTATTATCATTAAGGTTAAAAGCGCATATGGAAATGAAGTCCCATGCTTTTTGACAGAGCGTAGGGGAACGATGCGGGAGACCTGCACTGCCGTACTAGGCAAAGTCTTTAATGGAGGTGGTTTGCCGTTGCTTTCCTCCGACCGTAACGGGAATGAATGGTGATGATGAAGACGACACAACACCAGGTAACAATCCCTAACCCCGCCGGGAATCGAACCCGGGAAGCGAAAACGCAACCACCTGACCACGAGCTGCGGACGAACGGTGCATATAAAAAAATTAAAGTATATATAAACATAAAAGCGGAAATGTGTACAAGATAGTCAAGTCAAACGGCAGTCTGAAAAAAAAGCCCAGATCAAAACAGTTTCGTACAGTCGGTCGACGCTGAGCTGAGATGATTGTCCTTGTCGTCTCTCGTAACCCTTCTTTTGCAGCACGTTCCTCGATCGTCTCAAAGAAGCAGCGCGTATTCATTATTACAAAACAATGAAAACAGTGAAAATGTATATAAAAATGTCACATGCAAGTAGAAAATTATTCTTGCTTAGTGTGTAGTTACATGAGATTGTATTAGTAACTGAGACAATTTGCACATTTTCTCTAAACATTTAACATCTGTCACACCTTTATTTGACTACAATACCAATTATCAAATTGCTGTTGTGCTAGTGTAACGACCAGTCAACATCCAGTCCAGTAGAAGAAGAAGGCTCTACACGGGGATTTGACAATGCGTGCTTCATTAAGTGATGTGGCAATTCCAAATCTTGAACAGTTTAAAGTTCAGCATTTTCTCCGTATTTATCTGTGCACTTTTACAGAAAAATGGAACTTTTTGAAATTAAATACGAACAAATAACTGGCTCATAAAATAATGAAAGAAATGGTGTCAGAAATAAAAACAATTTAATAAAACTGAGTAATTTTTTTTCCATTCATAGTTTTAGTGCTAACTCAATGCTTATAGAAATGAGTGCGCTTCGGAAGTGCAAATGGCAACAGCAGTCGTGAAAGCGAAAAATAAGACTGTCACAAAATCGCCATAAGTATAATTAGGTCTATTAATACAGCAGACTGTTGAAATGATCGGGCAGTTTGTCGGTTAGATACAAGCAATGAAACTACGAAGGTCTTTGTTAGACAAAACCATTATCAGGTGGCGGGTCCATTCCCCAAAGGTGTTAAGCAGGAAAACACGTCCTTCTCCACTAAGCATTACGAAAAGTTCACATTCATAGGATAAAGAATTTGGAGAGAATTACTGTGTTATTCATCTAAAAGTATCACAGCACTGTGAACCTTCTAGGCTCTTTAGAGGACATAAATTGTCGTCATCTTGGAAGGGAGGTGACTAACCAAAGATAGTGCAACAAAAACTAGCTGTGCACATTAAAGCGGATGTGTCGTAAGAAAAACATAGTTGAAGCGGGTATGGATTAAAAGCTAGAGATAAGTGAGAACTTATGAAAATATATCGTTGAGTGTATTGTGAATGTGAAGTTAACACTGGCTTCCAATAATATAGCTTTTTGGGGTCATACGAAGGGAACTGAAAAAAAAAGCAGTATAATCTGTTTAGCATTTATCGAACTTCCCGCAAAGCACGATCCCGTATTAAGCGATGTAATAAAGAAACCAAAAATACGCAAAAGTACCTTAGCCCTTCTATTCATCATGTGTTAATAAATGTCCTATCCCGTGCCGTTGAAACTGAAATTATTAATGACATTAAATCCGACCCAGTCTTTATTACAAATACGACGTTGAACATTACAAAAAGAGGTCAACTAACTCAGATATTTAGGTATGTTACAGTTTCCCAAGCTTTCTAGGTTTTTGTGAAATAAAAGATTGAATTGCTTTAGGAATAGAAAAGAAAATAATAGCTGCAACAGATGAATAATGACACTTTTTAACAAAATGCCGTGGAGAGGTTTATGATCGTTGTAGCAATACGTCAAACATCTGCAAAGGTGTTAGTAGGTGAATTCAACAAAGGCAAAGAAATGCAAAATATGTTAATTGTACAAAGCATAATTTAAATCTCGTACTTAACGAAAATACATGTGTAATTCAAGAAGTGAAGTCTTTTTATGACAGAGCAGAAAGTTTGTATATTTCTTTCAGTGGTAGTATTAAAAGATGAGAACTTTTATACCTTCTTGTACCTTAAAAAAGCTTTGCCCAATACGTTGGTCTTCGGGATAGTAATCTGTTAAAATCCTTCCTTATGCTTATGTCAAAAACAATGTTTATATCCAACAAACGGGAAGAAAGAGAACAACTGTTGTTTTGAAAAAACAATTAGAGAAGTTTGTTTTCAGATAGTGATTTTAGATTTTACTAATTTAGCACCTCAAATTATGCAATCGGGAAACGTAAAGGTTGCTAAAGCGTCTACTCCTGTTCAGAATGCAGCTGGTAATTCATCTTACTATCGAAAAAAATTTGAAGAAGCAGTGTCATCAGTTGCATCTTTGACAGAGAAGTGGGGCACTTCACCACAACTTGAAAGTAAAAGAATTCAAAAAGCGAAAAAAACATTTTGATGAATTGTGTCAAGATAATAAATGGTTCAAATGGCTCTGAGCACTATGGGACTTAACTGCTGAGGTCATCAGTCCCCTAGAACGTAGAACTACTTAAACCTAACTAAGCTAACGACATCACACACATCCATGCCCGAGGCAGGATTCGAACCTGCGACCGTATCGGTCACGTGGTTCCAGACTGTAGCGCCTAGAACCACTCGGGCACACCGGCCGGCTCAGTATAATAGACAAGTGGATAAAATATGTATTTCAGAGCTGCTGTTTTGATGGCCTTTTGACTATTACTGTATCCGAATTAAAAAGTACATTTGAGGGTACGCATAATGTTAACAATTTTCTCAAAATTAATTTCTTATCTAATATATGCTTCAGAAGAAGAAATTCACAATACTTGTATAGCAAATTCGCGGACCGGGTTATAGGTTTCAAAAATGTTCTGAATGAAGACATATCCTCATTAACCTCTGTAGCTGACTTAACAAAATAGCATTTTTCCTGTTTGTAACCATTCCTGTCATTGTTTTCTCGGCTAATTGTGCATTTTCGAAGCTTAGCCTTAAATAGAACCGTCTTCGGAATTCTTCGACCCAAGACACAGTCAACTCAACATCCTCAGTATCGAAAGTGAAACAGCTATAGCCATTGACAGTGAAGACATCAATGCCTTCGCATCAGAGAAAGCAAGACACATGGTCCATTGTCACTAGAGATCAACCGGAGTACCTGAGGTTCGATAAATTCATAAGTCAACAGGTAGAAATGTTGGCCTATACTTACTGGTACTGACTGTCAGTCACTACAATGTATTTAATTTTTAATAAAATAAACCAGTATTAATTATTACGATTAATACTTCAAAAATAGTCAATGAACAATCCCGCTTTTGTTTCTGTTTTGTTTCATTTCTACTTCTACCTCTCGGAATTGAAGTTACGTTACTTAGTGACAAGTTATACATTTTATTTTACTGGGCCCGAAATCTCATTTTTGCGGCGGTACCGTACCGCGTACGTTACGCCTTGTAGACGTTGTCGGGAATGGTGGACAGTAATAATAGGTCATGCAAAGACAATGTATCATAAAAAATATGTCGATTCCATTTACAATTTTTTGAAGATTGGAGACATGTGTTTTGTATCAATTGAACAGCGGAAAGGTTCACCATGATTTACGTTCTTAGCCGTTCTCACTGACGAAACACCATACATTGCAAGAATTGAGCAAAGTTCATCTTGTGATCGTGATGCAGATTTGCAATAAAATAGACCTATGGTCTTTAAAGACCTCCTGACCTTTATGCCTGTTGTAGCCTTAAGGGGGGGGTAGGACACCAAACGGGCCGACTTGGAGCAAGAAAGGCACCACATGACATTTTAATTTCCACCGTCTATACTTTTACAAATAAATTCATAACACTTTGTCAGCACGAATAAGAAGGATTCAGGATTCACACTCATGGCAGTGGAAGTTCCAAAACATAATAAAATAAATGTTCTTGACAAGTCAAATTTAATAAATTTTTCACTTACTATTGGTTGCATTTGTTGCTATTGGTACACTTCGCTTCATAAATACGAGAGATTCGTAGATGTATTTTCCACAGCATGCAAACAATGCTTACAGGAGTGTGAAACTCTAGAATTTTCCATATCTATTAAAAACTGTGGTAAAAATTGAGATACTTAACTTTAAAATTTGAGTGTTTTCTAAACATAAAGTTTAAAATGTAACAGCTCATACATTTTTCTCGTAAATTAAATAAATTCTAGAGTTATATACACCTGTAAGTATGGTTTGTATGCTGCGCAAAATTCATCGAAGAATCTCTATTACTTATGAAAAAAAGTGTACCTATTGCAACAAATGCAGCCAATAGTAAGTGAAAAAAATTATGAAATTTCACACAAAAAATTATTTTGCTATGTTTTTGAACTTCCACTGCTATGAGTGTGAATTCTGAATCCTTCTTGGTCATACTGACAAAGTTTCATGAATTTATTTTTAAAAGTATAGGCATTGGAAATTAAAAGTCCTGTGGTGCCTCTCCTGCTCCAATCCGGCGCGTTTGACGCCCTATCCCGCTTAAAAGGACATGGGCTGGCGAAGGTAGAATCATCCGGTTTGAAACCGATCCGTTGGCCGTGAATTTCTCGTGGGTGAGATGGAGCAATGGCAACGAGTGATCGTTTATGCGGAGAACAAGCTTTCATTAGAAAAGAATGACAGCTCGTTGTTTATACAGGGTGTTACAAAAAGGTACGGCCAAACTTTCCGGAAAAATTCCTCACACACAAAGAAAGAAAATATGTTACGTGGACATGTGTCCGAAAACACTTACTTTCTATGTTAGAGCTCATTTTATTACTTCTCTTCAAATCACATTAATCATGGAATGGAAACACACAGCAACAGAACGTACCAGCGTGACTTCAAACACTTTGTTACAGGAAATGTTCAAAATGTCCTCCGTTAGCGAGGATACATGCATCCACCTTCCGTCGCATGGAATCCCTGATGCGCTGATGCAGCCCTGGAGAATGGCGTATTGTATCACAGCCGTCCACAATACGAGCACGAAGAGTCTCTACAATTGGTACCGGGGTTGCGTAGACAAGAGCTTTCAAATGCCCCCATAAATGAAAATCAAGAGAGTTGAGGTCAGGCGAGCGTGGAGGCCATGGAATTGGTCCGCCTCTACCAATCCATCGGTCACCAAATCTATTGTTGAGAAGCGTACGAACACTTCGACTGAAATGTGCACAAGCTCCATCGTGCATGAACCACATGTTGTGTCGTACTTGTAAAGGCACATGTTCTAGCAGCACAGGTAGAGTATCCCGTATGAAATCATGATAACGTGCTTCACTGAGCGTAGGTAGAAGAACTAAACTAAAATGAGCTCTAAGATGGAAATTAAGCGTTTCCGGACACATGTCCACATAACATCTTTTCTTTATTTGTGTTTGAGGAATGTTTCCTGCAAGTTTGGCCGTACCTTTTTGTAACACCCTGTATACATTACGGTGCCGACACTTTCAATACAGCCTTACCTTGTTCGTGGTCTCTACAGGCTCTCAGTAATAGCACACGAACAGTCCAATCCACAGTAAATGTCTTTAGGAGACCCGCTAAACATAATGACGTACTAAAATGCTCTGTCAAAGATTTAGTACCAGCGACCAAACACTCCATACATCTGGCAATGTGCGACACTTGGTTGATTTGTAAACATAAGGCAATTCTGCACCGCAAACAAATTTTTTTATTCATAGCACATTCTCTTTAACAATTTTAATTGTTTGTTTAAAAAGAAACTGCTCTAAAACCGAATCCATTGTTACTTGCAGTCAGTCATAGGCAGTTCATTGTTTCTCTCGTACTACCAGAAAACATCTTCTTCTTGACCACTTCTCCTTGCAGGGCACTTCAAAGTATTAACTGTAATCTTGTTGCAGCAATGGAATCTGTCAGCAGCGTATCCAATATCATACAAGAAATGGTACGGGAAGCGACAAAGAATTCAGAAATTTGCAGAAAAAGTCGAAGTGACAATCACAGCGCCAAGGCCTGTGTCCATAAGGATACATCTACCCAATAGTCCTGACAGCACGGATATTACAGGATAAACGTATCCTTAATTTTCTTGCATCAGTTGAGGAACCAGTTCTACGACTGCTTTCGGAGCAATAAAAATTTATTTAGATCCATTGAGAGCGTTAACTCAAGTAACGAAGGTTAACTGAAGTCTGTGAGATTCTATCAATTAATGTATCCAGAACTTTGGTTTTCAACTGGACAATTTTCAGGTCGGAAAAAAATGCCCCAAGGAAAAGATAAGTACGAGACCAGATAATGCGGTGGTGGCTTTAGAGACAAGCAAATCAATATGTTACCCCCATATTAGGACTATGTTCCAAATTGGTCATCCTCCCAGCTCAACTGAGGGGACATTCTTACTTTAAGACGGTTAATGCCCTACAGCAGGAACAGTATAAATCAAAATAGGTTAAGTGATTTTGCTTTGTGCTCTGTGAATTGCAGTGTTCCAGAGGAAGTTGCGAATTACTTTTCCAAATTACCACGCCAGCTATATACTTGTTAAAGTAAGTGTGGCAAGGACTCTTCGATGAGTGTTTGCTTAACATCGATAAATATTTGGGCTGAAATTAAATGGTGAAAACTGAGTCAAAATCCTTACATATAAAATACTGGTATCGCTCCTCCGAAACGGCTCGAACGATTCTGATGAAATTTTAAATCTATATTCGGTAGGTCTGAGAATCGGTCGTAATCTATTTTTCTTACCCCTAAGTGATGAGGGTGGTCTAACCCCAACATTTTTTCTTTTTTTTGACACAACTTTTTATTTATATTTTTTAAGATATTTCATTGTAAAATACACGCAACCCTAGATTTTCATCCTTCTACCACGAACCCCTATTTTTAATAGCATTTTAGTAATTTAATAATTTTCAACCCCGGCCGATAACTGATCAATTATCACTTGATCAGTTATCCCTGTCAGGTGTCTACTGGTGATAGTCTTTCACTATTCGATAGATAGGTAATTGAAGAAAATGTACCAAAAGCACCGCCTCGAATGTCCCGACGTAACTAGACCGAAAAGTTTAAGTAGGTAGCAGGCGTCATTCGCCAATCCAACATTTAGGCCTAGCGCACCATCATCGATTTTTATCGTACGGAATTATATCGTACGGTCAAATTCTTTTAGTGGAACAAAGATGTTCTTGTTCCTCTAAAAGAATTTAATCGTACAATATTTATATGTACGATAAAAGTCGATACGTGTGCACTTGCCCTTATTCATAATGTTGGCGAACCCGTTTCGACACGAAATTGCCGTTGTTTGTATGCTCATGGACTAGCCGTGTACCGACTGCAATTGTTAAACCCTCCGTGATCTACCGTAGAAACGCTAGAACTAATAGTGGCCGATACTGCCGGACTTCCCCCTAAGCCTTTTCTCACTCTCTACACAGTTTTCGCCATTATTATTGTTTGTGTCACGAGCTCCCACCAACAACGGCTATTGCGTTACACATATACAAATTTTCTTATAGACTAGAGATAATTTATATGGCAAAACAACGTTTGCCGGGTCAGCTTGTGGCGTCGCAACTAGTGCGCGATCGCCCATATGTCTATTAAAAGCTTTACTTCAGAATGTATGTGGGCTGCAATGTAAGCCGGTAGAGTATTATACGGTCAGTAACGAACGAGTTGTGTCCTGCAGACTGACGTCACGACCATCTGTTGCAGCTGCGCGTGTGAAAGCAGTGGAGTAGTGCTGGCAGGCCCCTTACGTTATACGAAACTAAAAATATTAATAACTAATAAAGATATAACCTGAGGAACGTCATATTTGATGTACATCCTTCTGTTGTAAAAACCAACAATATGTCAAAGTTTGAGATCAAAAATAGTTGTATTTTGGAAGTTAGTAAAATTCCATAAAAAACGTAATTTTCCGTCAGTCAAGAATTTAAATAAATACAGTGATGTAATAGTTCACCTTCAGTGACTATGTACGATGATCTGATAACACTTTCAGAGTTCATATATAAATTTGGAAAGTCTTTAGTTTCAGAAAACCTCTGTAATTTTTCTATAATAATAATAATTTCAAGAATTCTAAGTAAATATGTGTATTGTGTGTTAGGGTGCGTGTGAATGAGAATGCGTGCGTGAGAGTATGTGGGACGTTCGGCATTATTAAAAATTATTCATGTAATTCTCTACAGGAACTGGCAAGTGTTCCAACTGTGTAAGGTGGGAACGAATCCACTAGTGGTTCCCCTACTAGTGAATGTCGGATGTCCAAATATGTATGCTTATGTATAAGACAGCCAGAATATTCGCGACTACATACTAAATTTGCAGATGTAGAGTAAAGCTCATAGTTCATTTTGTTTTGTTTATTTAATTAGAGTTTTGTGTTACTTAATTTGATGACGTCAATGAGCCTAGAGAAGTGGTTGGTGCTTGCTAGATTTTGGCGCGAGCCGCGCCCTAGAAGTGAGTTCTCGCTGGTCGTAAGTGCTGACAGCCAATGAGAAGCGAGACGGTTGGCCGCCTAGCGAGGAGATATAGTTCTGAGTGTGGGAGAGTGAGAGGGAGTCGCGAGCTATCTTTGATTGGAGGCGGTTATGCTGGATGTGACTTTCCGCATTATGTGTAAGATGAAGTCTTGGGATGACTTCCGCGTTATGGGGCAGTGTTAATGGTATCTGTTAGATGACTATCTGTTTGACAGTAGGAAATGTAAAGACCCCAGAAAGGCAGTTCCTAAGCTGCGCTTGATAAAGGAAAGAAGACACCGTCCCATGATTACGTCTCCAATGCAGAATGACGTAAGATCTAAATTTTTAGGAAGTGGATGTAAGTACAATATGCGCAACAACCACGAGGAAAACATAAGAATGGATGATCTACAACAAGGTGCTAGTATTAGAAAGTATATAACACAAGCACGTAATTTTTTGTACCTAAGCGCAGTCTGTAACCGGAGATGAAAAGAAGGAAATAAAAGGAAAGTTTCAGGAGTGAGATTAAAATTCAGGCGTTAACAATTCACACTGAAATTCATTTTAGTAACGACGTATTCCAGTTCTTTCTAGCTTTACGTGTATCGTGTTTACACATATAAGCCAAAACATTATGATGGCTGTCCACCGCGACGCTGAACGCCTCCTAGTGGTGTTGCGGCGCGTGACGCAGTAAGGAAACAATGTAACCGAAAGAGGGACGAGTGGGCAGTAATTATAGTGAAGATACGGACAGAAAACGTGGAAAATAAACTGATATAAGCGATTTTGACTAGATACACATTGTTGTGGAGCTGCGGATGGAAACGAGAATATCTGAAACGGCGAAGGTGGCCCCCGGTTGGCGTATTATTGTCGTGAGCACCTGTGGAAAATGGTTGAAGGACTGTGTAATAACGAGCAAGTCGCATGCTGTTGGACGACCACGTCTCATCACAAAACGTAGAGGTCCCCCACTGTGTAATCCAGGATAGGCATCGATCGGCGGCAGATCACAATGCTCGTGCCTGTGCTGGTGTTTCGGAGCACACCGTTCAAAGCCCATGCTGCTCCACATTACTTGACCCAAAGACATCGTCAGTTATGATTGCAGTGGGCACAGCTGCACTGAGTTTTCAACGTGGATCAGTAGAAACGTGTCGCATTTCTTGTTACAGCAGGTCGATGGCGGGATCCTTACATGCCGTCATCCAGGCGAATGGCTGCACAAAACATCCACCACGCCACAGATGCAGGCCGGTGAGGGCAGAATTATGCCATGGGATGTATTGAGTTGGGCTTCCATGGGATCTGTGGTGGTAAATAAATGGAAATGTCGTGTGGCTAGGGCCTCCCGTCGGGTAGACCGTTCGCCTGGTGCAGGTCTTTCGATTTGACGCCACTTCGGCGACCTGCGCGTCGATGGGGATGAAATGATGATGATTAGGACAACACAACACCCAGTCCCTGAGCGGAGAAAATTTCCGGCCCAGCCGGGAATCGAACCCGGGCCCTTAGGATTGACAGTCTGTCACGCTGACCACTCAGCTACCGGGGCGGACATCTGTGGTGGTAATAGAATGCTTCATGACAGCAGTGAACAACGTGAACGCTAACGCGGACCACCTGCGTCGCTTCATGCTTGAAGTCTCCTCCTACGGAGGTGACATCATCCAGCAGGATGACTGCGAGTGTTGCAATGTCAGAATAGTGCTACGGTGGTTTCAGGAGAATTATTGTGAACTCACATTGGTGTCGTGGCCAGTAAATGTGCATGATCTGTTCTCATTAGAACACATATCGGGCGCCAACTGTGTGCCCGTTACGCACCAACCTGTAAGTGGCGGGAACTCCTTGACCTGTGCGTAGACATCTGGTTCCACATACTTCAGGAATCCTATCAAGGATTACAGCTTTCCATGTCAAGCAGAATCTCTGCTGTACTGTGTTTCAAAAGTGGATCAACACACTATTAAACAGGTGGTCATAATGTTTAGCCTCATCGGTGTATAGTTAAAACATAGGTTACAGTATCGAACTTTACACCATAACATATTGTTACTATATACTGCAAGGTAGCGAGAAAGATTTGACGATGACATTTACAGTCTGGGCGTATTCAAGATTTTTTCTTGGCGCATTGGTTAGAGCATGAGGGGTGGGAGGAGCTTTCTGCGTAAATTTTATGATATAAACTGGCTATACCCGGCGAACTTCGTTCTGATTCTGAAAATCTTTGAATGTTATAGCTTGCGACGGATTTTTTACGTGCGTGCGTGCGATGCACCAATTGCGACAGATTATACGTTGCTGCTGCAATGCAATTTTCTTTTATAATTTTTGTTCACCTAACTCTTTACAGCGGTAGATCTTCGCACGTAAACTCCCGACTGCTGCTACTTACGAGATCACAGAAACGCAGTGTTGAGGAAACTGTAACCTCATAGCTACACGCCGGAGGCCGCTATAAGTAAAATTTGCTGAAAATTTTCTATGTACTTTAAAGAAATGATTCGGAAAGGGGATGTCACTCGTACTTTAAACGTGAAGTTCAAATTCTTACAAGTCCTGTACTATACCATCGACAACTACATGCAAACATTTTCTTCCGTGGGCGGTCTTGGGGGAGCTTTGGACACTGTTAACGTTCCCTCGCTATTCCGTAAAGGAAAATTGTTCTAACTAATGACGAACCTAATGTTGAATGCTTATTAATCTTCTTCTTTGGCTACTGCCTTTATCCCGCATTGTGCGCAGGGTCGGCAGGGTTAAGTACGGAGTTGGCATGATTAATTTTAAGTGGTGGCCGGATTCGCTTCCTGCCGCCACCCCACACCGCCCGGGACGGAATTAGTGTACCCCCGCTGTCTGCGTCTAGTGTAAATCGGGAAATAGTGTGGATGTGTTTCAAATGTCTGCGAGTCTTGGAACTGAGGCGGGACGTGGGGACCAGTCTGGTATTCATCTAGGAGGATGTGGGAAAGCGCCTAAAAAACACACGCAGGCTGGCCGACACACCGGCCGTCGTCGTTAATCCACCGGACGGATTCGATCCGGGGCCGGCGCGCCTACCCGAGTCCAGGAAGCTACCGTTAGCGCTCTCGGCTATCCTGGCGGGTTTTGAATGCTTGTTAATAGTAGAGGCTGATTCGCACGGAATTTTGCGCGGCCTGCATTGTTTGAGGGCAGTCGAGAACCTCTATCTTCTTGGTGTCTAAAGGCGGCCGTTTCCGGACAGCCCGGTGCGTCTGGAAAGCTTAGACCTCTTTCTACGACAGCACGGAGACTTACTACTATAGTGCATTTAATAAGTGATTCGTGCACTCCCAACTCTCTCGCCTACAGCAGGGCCCTGGTGCTTTCCACTGACTCATTCTCGCGACGCCAAGCCGTTGTCTACACACTTTAATTGTGCCATTTAATTGACGTACGAGGGCATTCAATAAGTAACTGCAACACTACTTTTCCAGAAAGCAGGACGGTTTTACTCAGGGTTCCAATGCAGCATATTATTTCCCATTCTTTCGGCTGCAAAACACTGTTTCTGAACGTTATCTCCGTTCACTGTGACTGCCTTACACCAGGGCCTGCAAAGACCTGTATACCCGCACGATACCACTACTGGCACCATTCTACCGGCAGACGTGGGAGCCAACGTCATGCTGAATCAATACTCTCCCCATCATACAAGTACTTCTTCCTGCGAAGTGCATCCTTCATTGGGCTGACTGTAGGGCGGATGAGGAAGATCAGTCCAATGAAGTT
Organism: Schistocerca serialis cubense; assembly: GCF_023864345.2. Taxonomy (NCBI): domain Eukaryota; kingdom Metazoa; phylum Arthropoda; class Insecta; order Orthoptera; family Acrididae; genus Schistocerca; species Schistocerca serialis. The sequence goes on from NC_064639.1 coordinate 554,195,687, forward strand.
TTGTGAGCTGCTCTCGGGTGCGTAGACTTTTGTGAGGCCTCACTTTTTTACAGGATGGAGAAATTCGTTTGCATTTTTGCGGCGAAGAACACGCCGAAGTCGTTCCTTCAATTTCCTGAGGATAGCGCTATACACTTCAGAGTTGATCGTTGCACCGTGAGGGAGAACATAAAGCAGAATAACTTCTTCAGAGTTTCAGACGACCGCCGCCATGACTTTACCGGGTGAGGGCTGGGAGTGCGGCTTTGAACGTTTTCTTCGGAGCAGCCGTTGTTGGCGCCGTTCCAAGGATTGCCGTCGCTTTCCGGTTAGAGGTGGTGAACCCTTGTTTCATCGCCTGAGACGATGTTTGACAAAAATTTGCGATTAACCTCTCAATGCGGAAGCAGCTACATGGTCTTCTGTTAGGCGACGGGGAACGCAACGGGAACACACCTTTGAGTACCCCAACTGGTGTACGTGTGTGTTACCACTACAAACGGAGATATCCAGTTGTGCAGCGAAGTGTTTCATTGTGGCCGTCCATCATCTCGGATGACAGTGACAGCACGTTCCAGCGGGATCACAGCTGTAAGCGGCCAGCCGGCTCGCTGAAGATCGGACTGGTTTGTGCGACCTTCTTGCGATGATGTCAGATGTCTCGCCGGCGACTCGCCGTGCTCTTGTTCACTGCCAGGCCCCCGTGGTCAATTGTGTATGCGTCTATGAATATCTGTTATGCTCTGGTTTATCGCCAAAAGAATCTCAATGACGGCATTCTGCTTTTAATGTACACCGTTTGAGGCCTACGTATATAGTCCACCACCTATTGGAACTCCATAAACCTATAGAGCTTGAAGCGGGTGTATTCCACAGTGTTCGACAACAAATTTCGAATTTTTTCAACTGAAATTAGTCGAGAAAAGAAAGTGTTGCATTACTTGCTGAACGCCCTTCGCAGTAGGTGTTCCTTCTCAAGATCTAGAAAATCAACGAACAAATCTAACATTGTGGTACAGGTCTCCGTTGCTATCGTAGTCTCAGATAATAACTTTAGCTAATTGGATCATTTTATATCATAGGGAATAAGAAGTTATTTTAATATTTAGGGAACGTCGCTGAGTTAATTTGCTTCGCTAGACCTTGTTATTTCACTTACATTGTGCTGAATTTCCTGCGTAGTTTCAGAATGAATGAGGGAGACGCGCTGGCAGCGAGTGCTTGTTAAAGACGAGGCGGGCCAGCGAGACAGGAGTGCAGAGCGAGGGCCCCAGAGGCGGTGCAGAACAAAGGCCCACTGTGCCCGCCTGCCGCCGCTGCTGCTGCTGCCGGCTACCTGCTGGAGGCATTCAGGAGGCACCGCCAGCTCAGCTGCAGGCGCGGGACCCGCGGGCCGGCCGCGCAGATGAATTGGACATCCTTAATGGAACGGAAATTAAACTTCCATCTGCAGGCCTCCGTGCATTTGAGGTCACCGTTAATGGCTGCTTCGAGCCGAAGCACCAACTTTCTTCGTCCCCAACTTACAGTTTGTTTATTACAACTTGCTACGTCAACGTGGTAATCTACTGATTAGCCGTGGATTCGCACTGCGTTATTAAACAATCCGAGATTGTATTTCATCTCTTCCCACCTCATGATGTATCTCGCTCATCAAATTTTTGAAAATGACGTAACGTGGAAACATGTATACTCCTGGCCATTAAAATGCAGATGATAAACGGGTATTCGTTCGACGAATATATTATACTTAAACTGACATGTGATTACATTTTCATGGAATTTGGGTGCATAGATTCTGAGAAATCAGTAACCAGAACAACCACCTTTGACCGTAATAACGCCCTTGATACGCCTGGGAATTGAGTCGAACAGAACTTGGATGGCGTGTACAGGTACAGCTGCCCGTGCAGCTTCAACACGATACCACATTTCACCAAGAGTAGTGAGTGGCGTTTTGTGACGAGCCAGTTGCTCGGCCACCTTTGACCAGTCATTTTCAGTTGTTGAGAGATCTGGAAAATGTGCTGGCCAGGGCAGCAGTCGAACATTTTCTGTAACCAGAAAGGCCCGTACAGGACCTTCAACATGCGGTCGTGCATTATCCTGCCGAAATATAGGGTTTCGCCGGCATCGAATGAAGGGTAGAGCCACGAGTCGTAATACATCTGAAATATAACGTCCACTGTTGAAAGTGCCGTCAATGCGAACAAGAAGTGACCGAGACGTATAACCAATAGCACCCCGTACCATCACGCCGGGTGATACGCCAGTATGACGATGACGAATACACCCTTCCAATGTGCATTCACCGCGATGTCGCCAATTACGGATGCGACCATCATGATGCTGTAAACAGAACCTGGATTCATCCGAAAAAATGATGTTTTGCCATTCGTGCACCCAGGTTCGTCGTTGAGTACATCATCGCAGGCGCTTCTGTCTGTGATGCAGCGTCAAGGGTTACCGCAGCCATGGTCTCCGAGCTAATAGTCCATGCTGCTGCAAACGTCGTCGAACTTTTCGTGCACATGGTTGTTGTCTTGCAAACGTCCCCATCTGCTGGCTCAGGGATCGAGACGTGGCTGCACGATCCGTTACAGCCATGAGGATGGGATGCCTGTCATCTCGACTGCTAGTGATACGAGGCCGTTGGAATCCAGCACGGCGTTCCGTATTACCCTCCTGAAACCACTGATTCCATATTCTCCTAACAGTCATTGGATGTCGACCAACGCGAGCAGCAATGTCGCGATACGATAAACCACAATCGCGATAGGCTACAATCCGACCTTTATCAACGTCGGAAACGTGATGGTACGCAGTTCTCCTCCTTACACGAGGCAACACAACAACGTTTCACCAGGCAACGCTGGTCATCTGCTGTTTGTGTATTAGAAATCGGTTGGAAACTCTTCCTCTTGTCAGCATGTTTTAGGTGTCCCACGGGCGCCAACCTTGTGTTAATGCTCTGACAAGCTAATCATTTGCATACCACAGCATCTTCTTCCTTTCCGATAAATTTCGCATCTGTAGCACGTCATCTTCGTGGTGTAGCAATTTTAATGGCCAGTAGTGTAGTTCTGAACTCATTCAGATATCGAATACAATGAATTCACACTTTTGTGCAAACATTTATGTGAGCAAAGTTAAAGGGAAGCAAGCGTACAATGCGCTTAATAGGAGGCCTAGCTGAAAAGTAATACCCCCGAATTCTTTATGTAAAAACCCTCAAACAAACGTGATTAATAACCCACATCTTTCTTCTCTACACAGACACCTTCACAGTTGTTGACGGGGCCACGGCCTCACATCTCCTTGTACCACTTCGACACTATCAAAATGAAGTCGTTGGAGGCGATTTTTAAGTTTTGGAAACAGACGAACATCGTATGGGGCAAAGTCGGGACTTTATGGAGGATGATAGACGACAGTGAACCCAAGACGTCGAACTGATGCAGATGTCGCAGCGCTCGTATGTGGTATGGTATTAAGCTGAAGGCGTGGTTGCTCATGTATGAACCAATTCTTTGAATTCGAAACACGATTACAGCAGACTGTTTCTCACGCATCGACATAGTTACGTTACACACTATGGGTCCGAGCCCTATACCAGAAGAAGCCTGCAAATATTTAGTGAAGAATAAAGATGAATTTTAATACTTTTGTTTTATTTAAAAAAACTGTAGGACTTCTCACTTAAAAATTCGGAGATATATTAGTTTTCAGCACTCCAAAGTATTTTTGTGAGGAAACCCCCTTTTGCTACAGGGTGAACCAAAAATCCAGTGACAAAATTTCGAATGTTTTTCAGGGATATTTTCTGTGAATTTTGGTGTAAGGGAACCGTGGTCTGTTGTCGCTCGTCGCAGAGTAGTTTCATTTCGTTTAAATTCTTACCCCTTGCATCTGTACTACATTTAAAACATCTGCACAACTGTACAATTGTCGTCGGTATGCGCTGTGGGGTTCTTGTTTGGAATCAGATTTGTGGCTTTCACTTGCTGCTTTCACTCGCTATTCACAACAATAAGTCCCACTTTATTCTTGATCCGGAAGTATTCAGAACTGCTCGGTTCTTGTCTCGGGTTTATTTATGCGGCAATGTTAGTGACACACAGCAGCGTGGATACTAAAGATGGGTTGACAGATATGCACCTCGCGAATGGGTTCACTGAACGCAATGGAAAAGCGCACAACGACACTATTCTCAGCTATTCCCGCAGTGACGAGAATCACATCACTATAGTCTTGCATGTGTACGTAGGCGCCCAAGGATAACCGGATCCATTCGTGTTGGTACGCATTGATGATTGCGTATTACAGGCTTTATCAATGTCGTGAAAGAATTTTCACAGAAACAAAGGTAATTCTGATAACAAACCCGAAAACGTCGTAATTACATTTAATTACATTGTTACTCTGTTATGAGACATCGGACGCCGTGAGTTCTCTGTACCAAAATACTCGGAAAATATTCCTGAACAATCCTGAACAACCTATGATGGTTCAAATGGCTCTGAGCACTATGGGACTTAACTTCTGAGGTCATCAGTCCCCTAGAACCTAGAACTACTTAAACCCAACTAACCTAAGGACATCACACACAGCCATGCCCGAGGCAGGATTCGAACCTGCGACCGTAGCGGTTGCGCGGTTCCAGACTGTAGCGCCTAGAGCCGCTCGGCCACACCGGCAGGCAACAACCTATGAGATTTTGTCTGTGGAGTACTGGTTCACATTTTGTACTTTGTGCTTTACATAGACCAATTTATTCGTATCAGTAATACAACTATTATACCTTACATAGCTATAACTATCGCAAGAAAAATTTTAATGTTTTTGGTTAAATCAATGGCCGGCCGTTGTGGCCATGCGGCTCTAGGCGCTTCAGTCTGGAACCGCGGGACCGCTACGGTCGCAGGTTCGAATCCTGCCTCGGGCATGGATGTATGTGATGTCCTTAGGTTAGTTAGGTTTAAGTAGTTCTAAGTTCTAGGGGACTGATGACCTCAGATGTTAAGTCCCATAGTGCTCAGAGCCATTTGAACCATTTGTTTGATCAATGTTTCATTCCAGTCAACCTTATACTTAAGAGTAGTTTCCTGGCTGTCAGGACTTTCGTTATGACGAAATATCGCTGCTGTTCGAAGCAGCCAGTCAGACTGCATCTTAGATACATTTCGAAATACTTTCGCTACTTGAGCAATGTAGACGGAGAACTGTTTATCGTGTGGATACCAAACCTCACAGCAATGATTTTCAAACTGTCTGATGCAGGATATGTGTTGTTAATAGTATTAGTATCGTGACTTGCTTTTAGTAGCGGGGACCGGCAAGGTAAAGTACGGTTGAAGCAGAAATATCAGTGTGCATTACACTTGGAGTGAACATGGTTTATTTGTAAAGCTGTTTTATCAAAACAACTGCAATAGTGCTACTGCTCTTCGAGAGTATCGACGCATCAGAGGAATACACACAGGTCCTCTTTCGGATCCAGGGCTGAAGAACATGATTTGGAAGTTCGAGTTGTCTGTCGATTGGGAAACTGGTCCTGGGAGAGGCCGACGGCCAATTGCGCCACAAATTGTTGAAGAAGTGACTGTTGCCATGGCTGAGAGTACTGGACGCAATGTGCGATCTTCAAGCAGTACACGAGCTGTGTCGCGACAACTGAACATTCAATGCTCCACCATTCGAAAAGTGCTGCGAACAGTTGTGAAATGTTATATCTAGTGCTGTTCCAGGCTCTTGTGGATGTAGACGGTTGTCACACTTGCGAACGTTTATGATCTGTAACGTAAACAAGTGTTAACCTCTCATACGGAAACTAAAATGTGTTACTTTCAATTGTTTATTCGTCATTTTTCTCATCCGTACTACCTTACAAACGTTCTCACAACGTTTCATTGTCATACGATCTCTTATTTTTCGTGGGAGCCCTCTCGAACAGAGAAAGTTTAATTTATAACCATCTTGTGAATTAATCAAGACGAGTCATGTCTGGTTACCTTCTTCCAAATCGAATAAGAGAAACTGTATTTATAGAATGCATGGCCGTCAAGAAAAACTGAGTTTGGCATACTATGGCGAGAATCGCAAATGCGTAGCTTCGTAAGAAGTATGAACAAGTAGATTTTCCGAACAAAAATTGTAGTTGCAAAATTGTTAAATGTATAAATACAATAACTGACGAAATAGTTCACAGTTGAACGGCTGGATGTCACTCTCCAACGGGAACGTCGTTTAGGCAAACGACGACGTTGGTATCATCAAGTACGTTGACGAACTGAATGCCTAGGAGCTGGCGCCGCTCTTGCAGCTTCTCCCGCCTTTCCTCCGACTATCGTACGCTAGGTTTGCATGGACACTGACATCCGGCTGTACTATATCCTCATGAATTACGCCCGGAGAAGTTGAAGAGTCACTACATTACATAAAAAAATAAAACTGACTATATTACAACATTTTAATTACGTCTAGTACTTTGAAACATTTGTCTTTCATCTTTAAGTGTTGTAATCTGTTTTGTAAATGTCTTGGCCGGCCGCGGTGGTCTAGCGGTTCTAGGCGCTCAGTCCGGAACCGCACGACTGCTACGGTCGCAGGTTCGAATCCTGCCTCGGGCATGGATGTGTGTGATGTCCTTAGGTTAGTTAGGTTTAAGTCGTTCTAAGTTCTAGGGGACTGATGACCACAGATGTTAAGTCCCATAGTGCTCAGAGCCATTTGAACCATTTTGTAAATGTCTTCTTTTGTCATCTAAATCGATGTAATATACCACAGATATATTTTTAAAAAAAAGTTTAGCTTTTAGAGCTGTTTTCGGTGATACTTGTACATCGTTTTCGTATCTGAAATTCTCAGGTTAGTTTCATGGTTTTTCCAGTAACAGACGATTATTAATGATCGTTAACGATTAATGAAAACAACCTCAGCTGTATTATTACACACTTATTCTGGTACGACCGGTTTGGTTCGTAGAACATATTCAGGTTGTCGAGTTGTGTACTCGACAACCTGAAGATGATCTACGAACGATACCGGTCGTAAAATAATAAGTGCAGATGTTCTGAGGTATTCTGATTAATCATTAACATTAGTGTCAGCAGTAGTGCTCAACATGATCAAGCTTATTTATTATTTAGTTCATGCATAAAGATTTCCCAACACAAGTTTCACCTGAAAAATTTTATATGCGCGGTTTTCGAGATGTTAAAAGGGAACAGCCCTGTGTAGCCAAGATTTGTGGGATTTCTGTGCATCGCAACAGCTCCCTTCCTCGTAGTCGATAAACCTGTTCAATCTGGCATACAAGATATATGGGAGAAAACACTTTTGAAAACTGTGATACTGACAATACCAAAATGGCTGGCAAGGGAACGTGTGAAAATTGCCGTAACAGCAGGTCATAATTCATGTTTATAGAACAGCAGTACAAAATACCTACAGAAGAAGGAAACGTTTGATGGAAGCCGACTTGATAGAAGTTCACTTTGGCACCCGCAGAAATCGGGGTACATTACGGATCCTGCGACTCTTTTCAGAAGATAAAATAAAGAATGGTAACACACTGCGAGCAAAAGGTTATGTGCAACCGGTACAAAAATCAGACCATGAATTGCGTTATTGTTGTGGAAGAGATTCACGATTCGTAAATTTTCTCTTTGACATATTAGGTACAAAATTCCAGGAAACTTGAGGAAAAGAGTGAAATTAATAGCAGTCATATTCACCCTACGGCTGATGGTTCAATTCAGTATGAAAGTGCCCCGTATGTTATCCTTTAATTCTGTCAAATACTATATACAGCTATATGTATTATCAATTTGATGTTGGTTTATCTCTAGGTTTGAGCATCTACTCTGGCTACATGACAAGGCAAACGGTATATTGTACAAAAATGTAATTTTTTTTTTCCTTGTGAATGGTACTTAGGGTGAAATGGAAGCTACATAGGCACAAAAATTTAAAGGAAAGGATAATTTTTCGGGTATTTCTGGTGACCCGAAGTACGCTGCTACACAAAACGGCATGTTGAAATTATCTAAAAGGATGGATAAGGCTGAAGGTCTCATCTCTACCGTTGCTAAGTTACAGCTTTTAAGGTTTTCTGTACAGTGATCTCTTCATTAGAGTAAAATGTTTTGTAACATAGAAATTCGGAGTTTTGTAGCTATTAAATGGCTATTAAACGTTTCTTCAGACATTTGCACGTAACTGCTGAAAATCGTAACTACTTCTAGCAGAAAATCAGCTTCTCTTCAACAGATTTGTAACGAGAAACGTTTGCTTTATGTTGCATAAAAGGATAGGACGGTGCCGATTTAACGTTCAGTAATGGTGTGTTCAGTGCTTGAAGTCCTTGTTAATGGTTTTCATAACATTGTATTATTTTTGTTCTGAAGAATCGCGATAGTTGAAAATTAGCTATGATTTACGTATGGTTGATAAAAAGCCGTGGTACAGTCGTTGCTATGTAACACCGGTCCAGCGAGACACTTCCAACAATGAAATATTGCGTGATACGTCGTATGCTGTAGCCTGGCATCATTACGATACTAAACCGTGAGGAAGCAAGCTAGTTCTGAGCAGCTGGTTGTTGTGTAGTGAGTGTGCTATTGAAGTAATTCTGCATAAAAATACCTCCTTCCGAAATATGTCTGTAATTGCTTAAGTTCTAATAAGAAGACCGAAAGCCAGGATCTAACGGGACACTGCTGAAGAACAAGTAACTGACCAGTCACCATGTTTCTTGAGTCACTACACATTTTATGCTAGGGTCGTCCCAAATAGTCTACTGAACACAGTGATGCCAGATGTCCAGACAGAAGTACGTGGTTTATTTAGATGTTCAGCAATGTTAGGGAAAAAAAGATTCCTTCTGATGATATCAACTGATTTACAAGTTACAAAAGTGTTATTACGGAACCGCATGATGTCATTTGTCCTTCTGCAACGATAGGTAATGTATCTAATAATTTTCACATTACTATGTGTGAAGTTGCATTTTAGCATTGTAACTGCTCGTTGTTTTCCTCACTAGATGACTTTGCTACCGTGCGTCGACATTCTGATTCGTAAACTGTTAAGATAGTTGAAGATCCAACGGAGAAAATGAGTTTATGGCAAGCCGTCTGTATTACAAGGCAGTTGAAATGACTTTCGAATAACGTAGCGAGGCTTCAGGATACGGAGAGTTTTGCCTTTAGTGGTAACGGAAAGAACGTTCTAATTCGCTCTTCTCGTGGAAAGAATGGTACAAGTCCAAGATTTATTCAACTGTTCGAATTACACCTGCTGCGGCTGCAAATATGATCGGTTGAGTTTCTTACTCTGTGTTGTTTCCTTATAGTTACAGTGTTAAATCTGAACTGTTGTAGTAGTGTGGTCTTCTTGTGATCTACAAAATGCATAGATCACCAAAAGATTAAGTTCAGAAGGTATCTGTTAATCAGTCAGCTAAAAAGAGAAAAAATTATGACATAATGAGTAAAGTATGTAGGGACCTTAGGGCAATTTCTCATTAGTTAGGCAGCGACTGATAATGCTTGTTGTTTGTATGATTCAAACAAATCGACTCCACGAAAGAGGACAGCTTATCAATTTTTTAGGTGACTAGAATGACAAATCCTCCTGTTTAATCAGCTTAATTTCAATGGTATTAATTACTCGTAGAAGGCCTAGGCATGACAGTTCCTATGTGAGAGATTGCTCTTTACGATACATTGTAAGAATCAAACGTAATGATACCATGAGTGAAATTCCTGTTTGCCAAAAAATGTTCTTTGCTTTACACGGAATTATCGTTTCACTGTTCCAGTATCCATCAAATGTCCGAAAGTGATGTAATACTTTATACTTAACTAAAGATTGAAGGAATAAAGGAGCGAATAAAATTCTAATTTTTTGCACTGTTATGTGAGTACATCCTTGGTCCAAAAGGAAGGCTTCTTGTAATATTCTGTGATTCGTGTTCAGAACAGAATAAGAACTATGCAGTGTTCATGCACCCTCAGTTTGTCGTTCATACCATTAAGGGATTAGATAGTGCCAGAATAGTATTTCCAGTTAGAGGACACTCTAACATGGAATGTGTTAAAAACTTTGGTCTGATGGTAGAGGAAGTTATTGCAGACTTACCAAACTTCGTTTGAAACTGCCAGTGTGAATCCAAGGCCTTACTAAGTCATTTTTGTTCAACAAGCAAGTATACGAGATTGAATGGCCTTCTTAAATGCATGTTACAAACCGAAGTGTTTTTCCAAGTCACGACCGCTCAGAGAAGCTCTGACTGTGAAGGAAGAGAAGCTGTTCAAATACAGGTTTACTTACAATGGAGCCTGAACACCAGATTCTGTTGATCTACAAGTAGACGTCGAGCATGAGTATCAACCGCAGGGGCCATAGGAATTCTTATCGCACCATCGAGAATTTAATGGTTTTCTGTAACTTGTGTCCATCCATAAAAACCATTTTGTAAACTTGTTCTCCGTTGCTGCCGCCCGCTTCAGGAACAAGCTACCCTGTATTCTGCGCACAATGAAATACCCTATTTCTTTCAAGAAGGAGCTCAACTCTTCCTTCCGTCACCGGAAATTTTAGTTGGTCTTTACACTCAGTGGTTACTCTACTTGTTGGTTGGGCCGCAACTGGCAACTTTACAGCTGCAGTGGACATGGACTCTTGACCACTTCACTATGTGAAGTCTGCAGAACGTCGTTTTCACCTGATACTAAATGTATAAAACAGCTCACTTGAAGCACTATAATATATTTTATTGCGAAAGATGGATGTCTTAGATTATGATTAAGTGTTAAGAAGTAAAGGCAAACCAGAAAATGAAAATGGAATGGCGAAACCAAAATTTCCCCCAGCGTTGTTATAACTTTTGACTGCAGAATTCTTTGGCCTCTGATAAGGAAGACGGTGTTTCTCCATGGGTGGAAGAGGTGCAGAAGAAGCTGAAGTCAGCTTCTGATGCGAACGTTAGACTTAGATCTTTGTAGTAGCCTTCGCTCTGAAACATGCAGCAGGAGGGGTGCATCAGATTAACGGTAAGGCAGCAGGCTGTTACAAGGGAGGGCAAGCAGGAAGAGAATATCAGCAAAGGCTGGGGCCTTTAAACCACAATTTTTAGATGCACACATGCGGATAAACCTCCTCTTCTATCTCATGTTCATTCGGAAAGCCTCGCGTTGGCGACATAATCACGCACCTGGGGAAGAGCATTGATCACTCCCGTTAACATGAAAGGTTTAAAGGGTGATGCACGGAATTAAAAGTCAATTTCACTGACACAGTAATACGGTTGACGCGATTTTTTTTTTCGCCATAAAGTGATCAAATGATAAGTGAAGTCGGACATTTTAAGTCGGACATTTTTCTTTTCTTAGGACTAAATATAAACCGCAAAAATGTTATGCTCCAACTCCTTACCTTAAAACTGCGTAGGCTTGTATTCAAGGGGAACAGTATCTGACAGAATAAAGCTACTGAGTCTAACGATATATCCTTCCAGAGAGATAAGAGCACAACATCTAAAGAAAGGTATTCCGTTCCTACATACACATCTTTGAAAACCAGAGAAATCAAAACATGTTGCTGGGTAGCACTCATCACTACGTTGCTCCGCTCTGTGGTTGCTGCCATATTACAAATCCGCTAAGTATGCTCTTTAGATGATAGTCGAGTCGTAGTTGCTCAAGTTGTTAGTAATATTTGACAACGACCCTCCTGAGACCACCCAGTGTGCGAGGTTTCCACCTCCACCGTGGCATTGTAAGTTTTAACAAGTTCTAAGAACAATCATTCGGGTACACCCCAACGTGAATATTTCTTATTTTCTGAAACGCTTTCGTCGATATTTCCAGTCTGTGTTTTCTAGTTCCTTTAATTCTTCAACGTTGATTGTTTTACATGTCAAATAAAAAAAGTCGTCTTTCACTTTCAGTCTCTCATTTCCTAACCTAATTTCCTCAGCGTCTTCTGGTTTAATTCGACAGTACTCCATTACCCACCCTTCTTTTCCTTTTGTTGATGTTCGTCTTTTATTACTTAGATAATACTATTTATTCTACTTAATCTGTATTCCAAGATTTTTGTCGATTAATACAAAAATAAAATGTCACCGTCAAACCACAAAATTTCTATTTCTTCTCCCTAAACGTTGGTGCTCTTCCGAAATTTCTCTTTCTCAATGAACAGATTTAACTACAAGGAGATTCACTATGACTTTGTCTCGCTAACGTCTTAGTCCCCCCCCCCCCCCCCCCCATGCCATTCGACTGTATAACTGCAGTCCATGTTCAGTACAAGTTGTACATAACAATTCGCTCCCTGTATTTTATCCCTGTTACCTTACGAATGCCAAAGAGCGTGAGCGACTCAGCATTGTCAAGAGCTTTGTCAAAATCTACAAACGCTATTGAAGTCGATTTGCATTTCTTCAGTTGTGCCTTTACTCTGCCTTCTGAGACAGACGCATCGTCTTAACATAACTGGAACCAGACAGTAGGCGGCAGAACATCGTCCCAATAATGTACAGTTGTTAAATTATCTTCGAGAGTGATGGGAGGCATCCGACATCCGTACATACTGTCCCAATACATGACATACCCACTTACCTGCTGCAGAGCTCTCTTTGCCTCTTTTTTTAACATTCTGAAAGATTTTTAAACACGTACATCAGTACACGCTGTTCGATTAAAAAGTTTCGAGCCTGACTCTACTCCAGGCGTATAAGCTACATCGGCGCATTAATTACGGTAGCAACTTGAACAAACAACTGTAAACAACAGATGTGCATTTGACCAGTCATCTGTGAGCAGGCAGTGCTAAGTAGTCGATGTGTGCCTGTAGTGTATCAACGTTCTTGTGCCACAAATCGTAACGGAACAACATCTCTACATGAAATGTACAAGACATTCTCCAGAATGTTTTGAAGAAGAGAAAACAACGAACTTGTAGCCAGAAGCGACTTACTGAAATGCAAAACCCAGACAATTCTTACCTGGAAAAAATCATTCCGAGTAACGAGACTTAGCGTTATCGACACGAGCCTACCACAAAAGAGTAAAACGCGGAAATTCACATCAAGGATCACCGCTTTGACGACGCAACCGACATTCAAGCAAAGGTGATGCGCGAGTTGAACAGTATCTCCAAGAAGGACTTTTCTGACCAAAAATGTCCAAATTGAGTCTCCGGATCGCTTTTCTTTATTTCATCAACGAGTGGGGCCAGCTGCCTATCTTCAGACCTATTCCCAAAAATTTTAAATTACAATTCGTTCATTTTACACGCGGTTAAAAAATTTACCTTGAGAAAGCGTCAAACTTCTTAAGTTGTCAGTTAGACCCTATACTAAAAGAGCTGAGTAACATACAATTTGCAGAGTAACCTGTCGAATACGAAACTTTAAGTTCACTGTGATAACTAGCCACACACTAGCTTTCTGCGGCTTTTTGAAAGATGTTTTAAAGAATGCTGATTCGTGTAGCACCTACAGCACTGGAAAGCGCCGTCTATTTGCAGAGAGTGGTCTGATGAAATTCTTAAAAAATACTCATAAGCGTAACACTGGTGGAATTTAATAAAACTCTGCCCGGGCAGGCCTGCGGATATAGAGGGCATGTGGTCAGCATACTGCTCATCCGGCCATTGTCAGTTTTCATGACCAGAGCAGCAACTTCTCCATTATGTAGCTCCTCAGTTGGCCAACCCGTTTGCCAACAGCGCTCGGCAGACCCGGAGTCCAAGTGCTGGCTGAGCCCGACACCGCTTAACGTCGTTGATCTTGTGGGAACCAGTCTTTCCACTGCGGAAGGCCGTTGGTGGAATTTGATGGCATTAAAGTAATTTAAAACAACTTTATCAATTATTTGTGGCGCTCAAAAGTGCCCTCCATGGATCTCAAGAATAAATTAAAGATGTTCTTAAATGTAGCATATGAAACATAGATGAGGAGATTATTATTAAAAACTTTAAAACATACAAAAAAAAATTCTCCTCTTTCCATCTGGCGATCCTAAAACCAGTAGTACTCAGAAGAGCCGTCAATGGAGAGAAATAATTCATACATAAAAACCTTCCTAAGCGTAAAACGTAAGACATTAAATCAGGACTATAACATCATTAAAAACCCTAAAAGAAGCTATAGAAAATTCTAAAAATATCATCTCTTCTTCTTATTTGTCGATCGTAGACTTAGATTCTGCTGCGCCAGGCCGAACATCGCGCCACTTTAAAGTTCCCTATGCCATTTCTGAGCATTTCACATTGTTGTGCGTAGTACTCAAGCACGAAAGGGGAGGGGGCAGAGACACCTGAAAAGAGCATCTGAAGCGTGAAAACCACAATCTTAACTATTTTCTTTTTCTTTTAGTGCTTCAGTCTCTAAACTTTTTACTCTGATGGACACTTATTCTGGTTTCTTTGACTGAATCTGTTATAAGAAAGCAAATTCAAGTATTATCACAGTGGCCGTGTGTTAATCTTATTCTGTCTTCTTAATAAGTCTGTATTCATTTTCAGATTAAGAAATATGATACAGGCATCTCCAGTCCATAGCTATGCCGTTGTCCCATTGCTCCAGGAGCGACCTAAATAGAGTCTACGTCACACAATAAGTGCTTGCTTAACATCAAAAGTACAGCGTTTACTACCATTGAACTTGAAATGCGAACACTTTAGGTTATGCCTTGCCGCGACTGTTGTGAAATATCAATTGAAACTACGAGTTACTGTAGCCAGCCACAGTTTAATTTCATCTCTATTATGTGTTTCGGATGATTACACCTTCATCACCAGGTGGATTTATACTGACTAATAAGACATGTCTTAGACATTGGCAGCACAAAATTGTTGGAAATCGTCTGAGATGAATTGTGGTCCATTATCTGCGACAGTGACCTCTGGAAGACTTTTAAGACATAAAGTAGTAGACAAAGCAGTAGTGGTGGATGTATGGGGACAACAAAAGGAACTTCTAATAGGCGCGTATTACAGTCATTGCGTTTTCCAAAACGAACCTGCGTAATCAATATGAATGTACTGAAGCGGTTCGGACGGGCGTGGCCACTCAAAAAGAGGTTTGTGGGGGAGCTTATTAATGCTCCACATTAACTTTGCAACGACGTGTCATTTGCTCAGTCTGAGTGTCCATTCCATGCCAAGTACAATGATATCTAGCTATTTGCTTAGTGCGAAATACGTCCGAAAGGGTGTGGTGCAATAATGACAAAATTTCCGCTGCAGGGAGTGAGGAATTACAATACGCACTTCGTCGCTCTCTGTATGCAACAGCAGATCACGTGGTCCTGTGGACAGCACGTAACGCTACGAAAAACAGCGACGCGCCAGTGGGTGAGGGACTTCTTCCAAACTGCGTGGCCACGTATCGCGCAAGTATCGCAAAACAACCTGAAGAGCTTCGTTAGATGCAATTGCTGCGACAACACGTCGTAAATTGAGAGGAAAACTTTTAAGACATTGAGAATCCTGTGAATCGGTGTGAAAACATGAATCCTCAGATGAATCAAACGCTGTATCGATAGCGACCGGTAGCCGACACGAATCGTCGTTAGAATGTTGGGCTGTGGACCTGTACAATAATTCATACTGCTAATTGGACAATATCAGAGCCTAACGCTGCAATTTTTGCAGTGTCGAAGGCGGGACAGGGTTGGCAGGAGTGAACAAAGCCGTAAAAGGCAGATGATCTGTCAGCAAATAAAACTTCCGATCGTACAAATACGAGTGAAGCTTCGTAGTACCACAGGTAATGGCTAGTGCCTGTTTTCCAAACTGACTGTACTTACACTGCGCTATGTTAGGAGTTTTGGAATAAAAACGAATAGGTCTATCAGAAAGACCAATTTTGTGGGAGAACTCAGCTCTCATCCCGTAACAAGATAACACTACGGGCTTCACTGGGTCAAAATGAATCAAGCATCGACGACATAACAGTGCGTTATCTAACTGCTGAAATGCGTTCTGGCATTCTCTGGACCACACTTAATGCACATTATTCCGGTGCAACCGGTTGAACGGAAAGCATTTTGTGCAGAATTTAAAAAAAAATTTGTGTGTGCAATAGGTGAACAGAACTTAAAAACAACAAGGCGTCCGGAGAAAATCAAATAGTGGCCGAATTATGGAAAAAGACTGACAAAATTGCAGTTACATCCCTAAAGTGTGTTTTCGATCAAATCTGGAAAGAAGAGATCCCCACAGATTGGAGAACAGCTTTCATCTAACCTATCCACAAGAAAGGTTTGAAGACAGACCCCAACAATTACAGAGGAATATCACTGCTGGATATAACGTACAAGATTCTTTCTAAAGTCCTTTTCAGCAGGGCAGAGCCCAATTGGATCCGCAAATCGGGGAATACCAGGGAGGTTTTAGAAAGGGTAGATCATATTCGGAACAAATACTATACCTCAAAAACATTATGGCATACCAAAAATCAAGGGCAAAGACATACGTAATCTCCTTCATTGATTTCAAAAAAGCATATGATTCGATTGATAGAGAATCTCTGTTATCAGTCCTGGAAGAAATGGGTTTGGATAAGAAAACAACTAATATTATAAAAGCGACCCTTACAATACATTTTCGAAAGTTAAATTTATGGGCGAACTATCTGAACACTTTGAAATAAAAACAGGAGTGCGACAGGGCGATGGGTTCTCACTGTTGCTGTTCAATTGTGCGCTTGAGAAAGTAGTCAGAGAATGGAACACAAATATTAAGAGTGGTATAAGACTGGGTTGCAAAAAGAAGAACCTTAACGTAAATTGCAGTGCTTTTGCAGATGATACGGCCCTGTTTGCTGAAACAATGGAAGAAGCACGGGAGCAAATCCTTGAACGAAAGAAACAAGCAGCTAAAATTGGTCTTCACATCTCCTCTGAAAAAACTAAGATATTGACAAACATCAAGCACTCATGTAAATACCTCAAAGTTCAAGAACAGAAGATTGAAATAGTAAAAGAATTCAAATATCTCGGAGAATGGATTAGTTGGAATGCTGGGGAAACCAAAGCAATGGAATCCAGAAAAAATAAATTTGAATTGGCCTTCCACTAACAAAAAATACATACAACAAAAAATCCCTTTCATGGGGGTCCAAAATTACACATTACAAGACAGTGATTAAGCCAGAAGCACTGCATGCAGCAGAAACACTTAACATGAAATTCAAAGGCCAAATGGAGAAACTTGAGGTAAAGGAAAGAAAAATTTTAAGAAAAATCATTGGGCCAAAATTTCAAAACAATAAGATTATATACATCAAAAATGAAACTCTCTACAAGAAAATTGAAAAACTTTCAGATTCTATGCGAAAAAGGAGAATAAATTTTTATGGTCATCTTCTCAGAATGAATTCCAACAGATTAACTAAATAAATCTTTGACTTCTTCTGTAACCGCAAAAAGGAAGCCCAACTGGTTTAAAGAAACTGAGAAAGACCTAGTGGAATTAAATATTTCAGAAAATTCACTTATTGATCGAACTGCTAAATTAATTACTAAAGATGAAAACGTAAGGTTCCAAGACAAATCCACACGAAAGTCCAAATCCTTCATCTCGGAAGAAGAGAGGAGCAGAAGATCAGAAAGAATGAAGAAATACTGGGCCCTAAGAAAAGAACAACGCACAAAGAAATGATTGATCCAGCGTACCCCAAAGAGGGTGAAACGAAAGAAGAAGAAAGGTGACTGATTGGAGCTCCCTAATGTCGGGGCACCGGCAGATCTGTACAAAATTTTTACTATTGTAATAAATTTATTTAAATAAGACAGATGTATTAGCGTTGTTGTTGTTGTTGTGGTCTTCAGTCCTGAGACTGGTTTGATGGAGCTCTCCATGCTACTCTATCCTGTGCAAGCTTCTTCACCTCCCAGTTCCTACTGCACCAACATCCCTCTGAATCGGCTTAGTGTATTCATCTCTTGGTCGCCCTCTACGATTTTTACCCTCCACGCTGCCCTCCAATACCAAATTGGTGATCCCTTGATTCCTCAGAACATGTCCTACCAACCGATCCCTTCTTCTAGTCAAGTTGTGCCACAAACTCCTCTTCACCCCAATTATGTTCAATACCTCCTCATTAGCTATGTGATCTACCCATCTAATCTTCTGCATTCTTCTGAAGCACCACGTTTCGAAAGCTTCTATTCTCCTCTTGTCCAAACTATTTATCGTCCGTGTTTCACTTTCATACATGGCTACACTCCATACAAATACTTTCAGAAACGACTTCCTGACACTTAAATCTATACTCGATGTTAACAAATTTCTCTTCTTCAGAAACACTTTCCTTGCTATTGCCAGTCTACATTTTATATCCTCTCTACTTCGAGATCATCGGTTATTTTGCTCCCCAAATAGCAAAACTCCTTTACAAGTTTAAGTGTCTCATTTCCTAATCTAATTCCCTCAGCATCGCCCGACTTAATTCAACTACATTCCATTATCCTCGTTTTGCTTTTGTTGATGTTCATATAATATTCTCCAGTCAAGACACTATCCATTCCGTTCAGCTGCTTGCTCCTCCAGGTCCTTTGCTGTCTCTGACCGAATTACAATGTCATCGGCTAACCTCAAAGTTTTTATTTCTTCTCCATGGATTTCAATATATACCCCGAAATTTTCTTTTTGTTTCCTTCACTGCTTGCTCAATATACAGATTGAATAACATCGGGGTAAGGCTACAACTCTGTCTCACTCCCTTCCCAACCACTGCTTCCCTTTCATGTCCCTCGACTCTTATAACTGCCATCTGGTGTCTGTACAAACTGTAAATAGCCTTTCGCTCCCTGTATTTTACTCTTGCCACCTTCAGAATTTGAAAGAGAGTATTCCAGTCAATATTGTTGAAAGCTTTCTCTAAGTCTACAAATGCTAGAAACGTAGTGTGGTGTCACCGCCAGACACCACACTTGCTAGGTGGTAGCTTAAATCGGCCGCGGTCCATTTAGTACATGTCGGACCCGCTTGTCGCCACTGTGTGATCGCAGACCTAGCGCCACCACAAGGCAGGTCTCGATATACGATAGAGCACTCGCCCCAGTTGTACGGACGACATTGCTAGCGACAATACGGACGAAGCCTTCCTCTCATTTGCCGAGAGTCAGTTAGAATAGCCTTCTGCTAAGTCCATGGCTACGACCTAGCAAGGCGCCAATTGTAACAGTGCATGTATCTTACGAGTCGCATTTGTATAGTCAAGAGAGATGTATCACAAGGAGTCATTAAAGTTAAGTATAAAGCAGCTACGTACTTTTCTTGCTACCATTCAATAGTTATCCTGTTCCAGAATTCACGCCCGTCTGCGTTAGATAGCGTGCCTATCGGCCCCCTCAAAATAACACTGTGTCGGCACTTCTGTCGACACATCACGTAGGTTTGCCTTTCCTTAATCTAGCTTTTAAGATAAGTCGTAGGGTCAGTATTGCCACACGTGTTCCAACCTTTCTACGGAATCCAAACTGATCTTCCCCAAGGTCGGCTTCTACCAGTTTTTCCATTCGTCTGTAAAGAATTCGCGTTAGTATTTTGCAGCCGTGATTAATTAAACTGATAGTTCGGTAATTTTCACATCTGTCAAACCTGCTTTCTTTGGGATTTGAATTATTATATTCTTCTTGGAGTCTGAAGGTATTTCGCGTGTCTCATACATCTTGGTCACCAGATGGTAGAGTTCTGTCAGAACTGGCTCTCCCAAGGCCGTCAATAGTTCTCAAAAATGGTTCAAATGGCTCTGAGCACTATGGGACTCAACATCTTAGGTCATAAGTCCCCTAGAACTTAGAACTACTTAAACCTAACTAACCTAAGGACATCACACACACCCATGCCCGAGGCAGGATTCGAACCTGCGACCGTAGCAGTCCCGCGGTTCCGGGCTGCAGCGCCAGAACCGCACGGCCACCGCGGCCGGCGTCAGTAGTTCTAATGGAATGTTGTCTACTCATGAGGCCTTGTTCCGACTTAGATCTTTCAGTGCTCTGTCAAACTCTTCAAACTTAGTGTGAAAATAAAACGTTGTAATAAAAATTTTGCAAAATTGGTTCCATTCCATGCTGGGTGGCTGGTACAGCAACCGGTTATGAATTTATTATAACAGGACATTCTTGGCTGCAAATTGTTTTTATCTATTTATTGGCAATGACGCGTTTGGGCCTTGTGGGGCATCTCCAGATTAACGTACGCAGTGAGTGGTGAGCCACCACACGACCTTCAGTGCCAGCATAAACTGTCGACGCAAGAGCAACTGTTGTACCTCCTGCGAAAGGTGTAAGAAACAAGGCGTAGCGCACGGCAGTGTGAACGTACGGTTTCTCGGTGTTCTCGGAGTTATTTGTGCTACAGCACACGACTGCGCCGTCTCTGGAGCCGCAACAACGATGACAGAATGAGAAACGCCGCCAGACTGCACCGTGCTCCCTCGCCATTTCGTTCCTCAGGATACAGCCTGTGGAGGAACGCGACGCCCGGCAGCCCGTTCCAGGAGCGATCACTGCCGGCAGAGGCGGCGCCCGGCGTATCCCGCTGCAGCCAGCGCAGCGCAGCGTACGGGGATCCGTTGTCGTCTACTCCACACCGCCAGGAACGAAGCGGGCGGTGCGGCGCGTTAAGGAAATTGGATTCGCGGCAGACACCTGCAAAACGTGGCGTCGCCCTCCGCGCTTCCATCCGCGATCCTGCAATATTAACGAGCGCCGCTGTCGGCCCAGCCGTCACGAGGCGACGCGATACGTGCCCCACCCGGTAATTCCCTCATAAAGCGCGCCCGCATTCCAGCGGTGGACGGCCGTCCTCTCTGAAGCGGTGTCATCCCTCAGTTTCCATCATAAACTTAATGGATTAAGCCTTTATAGCGCTGTAAAGCCGCCTACATGACCATTTCTTTTGTTTTCGCAGTACTAGAGTAGTGCAGAGTTGCGGCCGTTTGATGCGGCATCCCGCAGTTCGTAATACAAGTATCGACCGCAGTCATGGCTCAACACCTCTCAAGTCAAGGAACAAATTTGTTTTAATACATTTCTGATGTCTTGACCTCAGTTATATTCCACTGGTTTTTGAATGATTCTATCTTGGATGATGCTTTGGTTAAACTGATGTTCGGGGTGAAAGGGTTTTAGTTACACTACTGGCCATTAAAATTGCTACACCAAGAAGAAATGCAGATGATAAATGGGTATTCACTGGACAAATATATTAAACTAAAACTGACATGTGATTACATTGTCACGCAGTTTGGGTGCATAGATCCTGAGAAATCAGTACCCAGAACAACCACCTCTGGCCGTAATAACGGCCTTGATACGCCTTGGAATTGAGTAAGAGCTTGGATGGCATGTGCAAGTACAGCTGCTCATGCAGCTTCAACACGATACCACGGTTCAACAAGAGTAGTGACCGGCGTATTGTGACGAGCCAGTTGCTCGGCAACCAGTGACCAGACGTTTTGAATTGGTGAGAGATCTGGAGAATGTGATGGTCAGGGCAGCAGTCGAACATTTTCTGTATCCAGAAAGGCCCGTACAGGACCTTCAACATGCGGTCGTGCATTATCCTGCTGAAATGTAGGGTTTCGCCGGGATCGAAGGAAGGGTAGAGCCACGGGTCGTAACACATCTGAAATGTAAAGTCCACTGTTCAAAGTGCCGTCAATGCGAACAAGAGATGACCGAGACGTGTAACCAATGGCACCCCATACCATCACGCCGGGTGATACGCCAGTATGGCGATGACGAATACACGCTTCCAATGAGCGTACACCGCGATGTCGCCAAACACGGATGCGACCATCATGATGCTGTAAACAGAACCTTGATTCATACGAAAGAAATAACTTTTGCCATTCGTGCACCCAGGTTCGTCGTCGAGTACACCATCGCAGGCCCTTCTGTCTGTGATGCAGCAGCGTCAAGGGTAACCGCAGCCATGGTATCCTAGCCGATAGTCCACGCTGCTGCAAACGTCGAATTGTTCGTGCAGATGGTTGTTGTCTTGCAAACATCCCCATCTGTTGAGTCAGGGATCGATACGTGGCTGCACGATCCGTTACAGCTATGCGGATAAGATGCTTGTCATCTCGACTGCTAGTGGGATCCAGCACGGCGTTCCGTTTTACCCTCCTGAACCCACCGATTCCATTTCTGCTAACAGTTAGTGGATCTCGACCAACGCGAGCATCAATGTCGCAATACGATAAACTGCAATCGCGATAGGCTACAATCCGACGTTTATAAAAAAAAGGTTCAAATGGCTCTGAGCACTATGGCCGGCCGTGGTGGCCAAGCGGTTAAAGGCGCTACAGTCTGGAACCGCGCAGCCGCTACGGTCGCAGGTTCGAATCTTGCCTCGGGCATGGATGTGTGTGATGTCCTTAGGTTAGTTAGGTTTAAGTTGTTCTAAGTTCTAGGGGACTGATGACCTTAGAAGTTAAGTCCCATAGTGCTCAGAGCCATTTGAACCATTTTTTTGAGCACTATGGGACTTAACTGCTGAGGTCATCAGTCCCCTAGCACTTAGAACTACTTAAACCTAACTAACCTAAGGACATCACATACAACCATGCCCGAGGCAGGATTCGAATCTGTGACCGTAGCGGTCGCGCCGCTCCAGACTGTAGCGCCTAGAACCGCTCGGACGTTTATCAGAATCGGAAACGTGATGGTAAGCATTTCTCCTCCTTACACGAGGCATCACAACAACGTTTCACCAGGCAACGCCGGTCAACTGCTGTTTGTGTATGAGAAATCGGTTGGAAACTTTCCTCACGTCAGCACGTTGTAGGTGTCGCCAACGGGGCCATCCTTGTGTGAACGCTCTGAAAAGCTAATCAATTGCATATCACAACATCTTCTTCCTGTCGGTTAAATTTCGCGTTTATAGCACGTCATCTTCGTGGTGTAGCAATTTTAATGGCCAGTAGTGTACATAAGGCAGTCTGGGATGTTTATCATATACTACCGATGGAATTGATGGATGGGGTTTCAAGAACGCGCCTTCTCAAATTGTTTGAATGCCCTGAATACGGGATAAATATTAATAAAACCGACGTACTGCAGGGACAGATTCCTGACTGGAAATGGAGCAAAAAATGTCCTATGAACACGTGTCCATAAGTGCATCATTGCCACGGTAGATGGTGCTGTCCAATGAAAGTTGCTCTAACCACGTGCCGTTTCTGTAACCCCAGATGGCGATTATGCCATCTGATGAAGCCACTTCTGGTAAAGGTTGCCTAATCGGTAAAGAGAACTGACGGCATAAATCCCATCACTGTATTATGGCGAAATATGGGAGAAAGTGTCACAGGATTTGGGATGGACATCATTAAAAGAAAGGCGTTTTTCGTTGCGACGGAATCTTCTCACGAAATCCCAATCACCAACTTTCTCCTCCGAATGCGAAAATATTTTGTTGACTCCGACTTACGTAGCGAGGAACGATCACAAAGATAAAATAAGGGAAGTCAGAGCTCTTACGAAAAGATATAGGTGTTCATTCTTCCCGCGCGCTATACGAGATTGGAATAATAGAGAATTCTGAAGGTGGTTCGATGAACCCTCTGCCACGCACTTAAATGTGATTTGCAGAGTACTGATGTAGATGTAGATGTAAATAATCTGGTGCAAAATCCATCGACAAAATCCTTCCCGTAAAGGGAAATCAGCTGCTGATAAATCTCACTCTCATTGCAGGTGATAGGGATAGTAGCAGTTGTCGTGCACGATACATATAATCATAGTTTGCTTTACGCTATGTTGGCGGGTCAGTTGCCTGGAGCCTGGACTAGGGTTCGTCTCAGTATTCTGTAGAACACGGTCCTCCAGGTGTACGCAAAGTCCGCCATATCCCTCCATGTCTGAAAGGACCCATTATCACACGAACGTCCAAAAATTGCTTGAAATGCTGTGTGTCGTGGTTGGTGTCTGCGAGGGGACTGATTTTGGCACAGCGGTGCTGCTCTCGTCCATTTCCATCTGCTTGGCAGTACACAAGCAACATCTCGGCTTGTTCCCGACATGAATACCGGACATTCTGCTACTTACAGAACGCACAGTCAGTCACACCGTCTGCAACACACGAATAACACACAGAAAATGGTCAGGAAGTCTTTTCTGAAAGTATTTGTATCGAGTGTAGCCATGTATGGAAGTGAAACGTGGGCGATAAATACTTTACACAAGAAGAGAATAGAAGTTTTGGAGATGTGAAGCTACAGAAGAATGATGAAGATTAGATGGGTAGATCACATAATTAATGAGGAGGTATTGAACAGAATTGGAAAGAAAAGAAATTTGCCACACAACTTGACTGGAAGAAGGAATCGGTTGGTAGAGCATATTCTGAGGCACCAAGGGATCACCAATTTAGTATTGGAGAGCAGCGTGGAGAGTAAAAATGGTAGAGGGGGACCAAGAGATGAATACAATACACAGATTCAGAAGGATGTACGTTGCAGTAGGTACTGGGAGATGAAGAAGCTTGCACAGGATAGAGTAGCATGGAGAGCTACATCAAACCAGTCTCTGGACTGAAGACCACAACAACAACAAAGCTGTCAAAAATTGTTTGTTAAGGACAGTTGGCTCCGTGTACCCTATCGCCACTCAGCGGCCTCTTCCAATGTATTATTTTCGACCACTCAAAAGGTCTGTTGTATATACATTTCTTTTGTAAAGAAATAACTTTTTGTAAAAAATTGTAAAGTGATTTCCATGAACTGTTTACTGATTTTTATACGATGTGACGATGAAAACTTAGTTGTAAAGAAACGAATGCAGCGTGTGCAACGTATCCATCCTCGCCTAGCGATTTAGTCCACCTGGCTTCCAACTTTTCCCTTGTTAATAGTTGGTACTTGTCTCGCGATTGTTCACGAGATACAATATATCTAATAAACAATTTAGTATGATTGATGTAACGTAATATTCCACTCATTATACTATGTCTCTAATCAACAGTGAAGTGTAACAACCTTCCACATCTTATACCGGTTTTGTGTTTTATTTTATAGCCTTTCCTAATGGCGAAATGTCGACAATCGTAAGGCGATTTTGCAAATAATAGAAAGTGTGCTCAAAATATCAGAAAGTTATTAAAGCGCGTCCAAATGGCCGTTTCGCCTCATAACATTTTGAAGCAAATTGCAGCAAATTAGTTTATTTACATGCACGATCTTCGGGTATGTACGACTTTTGCGCTTAGCCTTGACTAAAATAGTATTTATTTTTGTCTTCAGTTAACAGGCAGTGCAACAGGCTACCCAGAGTTGTACATATCTTGTCAAGGAAAGGACAGGTACTTTATTGCAGTTTCCATAGTAATGTGTCACATCATCAACAACTTTAATCTTAGCACAATTCAGTGCACCTTTAACCCATACGGACAAAGACTCTGATTCATTTACTTTACTGTGATTCCTTGTCCTAAGAACCAACGGCATTGTAGACATGAAAGATGAACCAAGATCGCTGTTATACACTTCATATATTTAAAATGTACGATAAGCAATTACTTCTGGGCTGTTAAAACTCTCCAGCCCTGATACAGTTTCCACTTTACCGCCAAGAACTAGAGCCACAGTGACGTTTCTGGTAAGACGGTGTCAGTCGTCGAGCAGCCGCACATCCAGTAGCATCGACACAGACCAGTAATGCCGCGTTATTTTAGGAGGAGAAGGCGTACGCGCCTTACAGTGTATAAAGTTATCGGTAGTATATCTGTTACTACGAAGAGCGGAGTAGGTGTGGAAGTTATTCTTCATGGTCCTTCAGTGTTTTGAGATTGCGTACTGGGTTACTGTGGGTCTAATTCGTAGTGGTAAAGTGGAAACTGTATCAGGACTAGAGACTTTTAACAGCCGAGAAGTTATTGCTTATCGTACATTTCAGATATGTGAAGTGTATAACAGAGATCTTGGTTCATCTTACTATATCACTACAATGAGGTTGGTTCTCGGGGCAAGGAATCGTCGTAAAGGAAATGAATCAGAGTCTGTATCGGTATGGGTTAAAGGTGCACTGAATTGTGCTCAGATTAAAGTTGTTGGTGACGCGACACATTACTATAGAAACTGAAATAAAGTACCTGCGATGAAGCTGAATGGTTCGTTCGAACGTTCAAAAGCCACATACAGGAACTCCATTCCTCCCGTACACGAGAGAAAACTCCAAAGGTTTTTCTGCCCTCCTAATCATCCTTTCTACGTGAAGGGAAGTCGCCGGCAGAGAATTCGCCGGCAGATTTGTTACACGGACGTATCCTATTACATCATTTGCGACCACCGCGGACACAATTCGTTCAGCCAGGTCACACGAAGAAGCAGCGTTTGGAGTGCAGAGACGTTCCGCAAGCCATCGGACCTCCTTCTTACGTCATCCGAGATTCCGTTGAGCTGCAGCAGCGCCACCAAAACCAGCTGCAGCGCGCTCCTGAGTATTTCAGTGACTCTACAGCAGAATGTTTGTCCGCAGACCCGTCACGTCGCTGCCGTCGCTTCCCTCCCTCTACCAGTCAAGGCTGGCACCATCCATGGTGGTGCCCATGAAGATCGACGCGCTGTCGCTGCCACTAACGATGCCGACGTTCTGGGCCCGACGGAGCTCCGCCCCCGGGACGGTCACCACGTCTTCCCGGACGACAGCTTTGCTGTTCAACCGACCACACGGCCGGTGTTCCCGGTGACTCGCTAGGTGGATACCGGGGTGCGGCCAGTGAGCAGCCATTGGTTAGAGTTACACTCCCTCTCTGCTCATCTGCCTCCGCATTCTGCCTCCCTACATCCCCCCCCTCCCCCCCCGCGCTCCACGCCATCGTCATGTGCGCCTGCCCTACACAACGCCGGTGTGAAGATGATTTTTTAGGTGCGAGGGTGGGAGAGAGGGGAGAATTGTGCTGTCGTCCGTAGAGCGGGGGCCAAAGCTAGGTTGACACCTAACAACGAATCCACAGAAAAGTATAGTCGCTGCATGCAGAACTGATGAATGAACAACGCCACTGCAATCGATGGTCTACGTACGGCTGAGCAGAGGAACCAGTTCACAGTCACCTATCAAGACGACAGTATCGGCCACCAGTATATCATATGCCTTATGGAGAACTTAATGTTGTAATATTAGTAGTTTTCGCCTCACAAACATTAATATACGCTCAATAGTAAATGCCTGATGGCCTAAAGTTATCGAACAATTGTAAAGTAAAACAAATGAACCATCGCATAGCAGTGACAGAGAATATTATTCTTTGTCTTTGCTGTTCTTGCGCGGTGCCTGTAAATCTCTATGTACATGTATCGATTAATAGTATAAAAAAGAATTCTGTTGTTTCAAGACAAATGAGGCTTTTGGCGCCTCACCTTTTACTGTTGGTATTCTATGAAAGGCGGACGCGGACTTGCTGCGTTCCGCAACTGTATTTTATATTTTATGTGAAAATATTGAGTGAATATGCTAATTATTATTTTTTTCAATCAGAAAACATGTAGTTTCTTGTAACTGATTACGAACAGGCAGCATCAAGAGGACATTTTGACTGTTATGTATAAAGTATTTAACCACAATGGTCATCTATTGTAATTTAATATGAAAAGAAATTACGATCACGCTGATGGGCCGAACGCAGCATGAGGCAGAAGGAACTTTATCGTTTTTTTTTATTATTTCTGAGCCAATTATTTTTATTGTCTAGTGTTGCATTTCTTTTAGTCTATTAATCTTCTGGTCCCTTAGTGTTGTTCCGGATATGACTACATCGCGAATATAAAAATGCACAGAAATGATAATGTTTCTCTTAGTCAGGTATTCAATGCTCAACGTATGTTATTATAATAGTGTAATCAATCCCTGATTCTGTTGCCAAGTGGCCCACCAAAATATTAATTTTTTCGACATTAAAAAAAAAGTAACAATTCTTCCTATTTTCGTTCCCCAAGAGCAAAGCTACACTTGGCGCCCGAACAGGGACTTGATCAAAAATCATTTCATGTACGTGTTTAAAAATTTTTCGGTGCTTGTTCTAATAATTGTTTCAGTTTTTCATGTGGATGCAATTCAACCGAGAAAGAGAAGTGGGAAAACCTTTTAATTAATTCAGAAGAACGATTGATGAAATTACCAAAAAACGCGAGTATCCAGCTGTATCACCATCAAGACAGCCATAGTAAGTGAAATTTTTGTACGCAGTAGCCAAGCTTTCGTAGTGACGTTGCATCTTTCGAGTTGATCAGAACGTAAACCTGTCTTTCCTTGCCTTGAAATAGCTTTATTTCAATTTGTCCATAGTCCATTCTTAAATGTAGTTAAATTCAGTGAAAGTGTACCATTGTTGTCAGTGCATAAAAAAATTACGATATTGCGGATAATTACGCTCAAAACTGGTAAAACGTGTGATATTTCATTTGTTTGTAATTAGTAGGAACCATCTTGTCTTCTTGGCGTACATGAACATCAGTTGTTATCCAGAGTTAAAATTTCACCTTAGGTCCCAGTAAGCCATAGCACTACGTCACAGACAAACGACTGACGGCAGTGACAAACAATATCTGTAGCATTTTGACGTTTGACAAATAATTCATGAACATGGCTGACGGTAAACAGCGGACACAAACAAAAGCACACGACAGCGGTGATGCGAATGGACCTGGCTATCCATTACGATCACGCGCGATAGGTACACGAGCGGAGGCAGAAGCAGCCTCGAGCGAGGTTTTAGAAGCTGGTCGTAGTGTGCAAACTATTCCCGCTTTTGAAAAAAATGACTTGGCCGCAATGATCGAAGCAATAATGGAACGCAAGTTCGAAAGTCAAAGTCAGAGAGAAACGCAGGAAAAATTAGATGAAAAGGCTCGCGAAGAAAAAGAAAAGGCCGAAAGACGGTGTAATAAAAATCTGGTCCTTACAAATCTGTGCAACTCAGTAAAAGCAGACATAAATTCAGTAAAAACAGAAATAAATTCAGTAAAAACAGACATAAATTCAGTAAAAACAGATCTGCAAACGGAGATAAATGACCTAAATACCCGGTTAAATTCGGTAAAGGCCGAACTAAGGGCAGACATAACAGCTGATTTATACCCTGTTGGGTAACGTCCAAAGCCAAATCAGTAGTCAGATCACGACCATGAGGCTAAAAATTGACACACAAGTAGAGTCAAAAATAGAGGATATTTCAAAACGGTTAGATGAAAAAATCGAAGCAGCCAAGGGAGAGATAAATTCAAAAGTGATGGAATATAAAAAAACAAGCTGCGACCTTAAAAGAAGATTATACTGCAATCTCTGATGAGGTCAAAGGAGTTAAAACCGCAGTAGACACGATCGAGAATGTTGTTGATGATCTTTCCAAACAGATTGAGACTCTTAATGTAGAGGATCAAATAAAGAATACTGCTAAGGCACATGCTGAAGCATTGTCCGACCACTACCAAGAGTGGATTAAAAACAAAGACGGATTCATAGAAAACAAGGTCAAGAAAGAACACAGGGAAACTGTCCAAAACGTGACCTTTGAAATATTGGCAGCCCCTGGAAAAACAGGAGACACGGTGATGTCAGAATTAGGCCAGATAAGACGAACGTTAGCTCAAGATTTACCTGAATGGCGTCAACAGATAGTTGATGAAGTTCGTACACTAAAATGTCAAGTTGAAAATTCCCCACCTTCCGTGTCAGAAGAAGGGAATAATTCACCTCGATGTAATGAACAACAGCAGCTACACTACCGTTCACCAATTGACAGCGCTCAAACTCATAGTTCTATAGAAGCACAATTTAACCAGAGTACCAGCCCACCCACTTTTGTCAGTTTGATGCAGGAGGAAAGCGTGATCAAACATCGTGTTTTTCCGACCTTTCACTAACAGAAAAGAGAAATTCATCCTATTGTGTTCCTCCAAAATTTTTCAGGAATTTTCCCGAATAGCTCGAGTGACCGCCAGCGAATTCAATTCGTTACTGGATTTATCGTAGGCGATGCTGCCTTACGGGGAACCGAAATGGTCGACTGTTGTAAAACTTACAAAGAGTTTGAACAGATGTTTTTAGCTAAATTCCGGAGTTCCGGTGTGCAGCAGCCCCTGAGAAAAGAGGTTTACAACGCCGAAGTGTTTAACAGTAAGCGCGGTAGTTTGAGAAGATATTTTGAAAAGTATTTAGCGAAAATCAAGTTCTGGGATTCGCCGATCACCGCCAAAGACGTTATTATGATTCTAAAAACTAAGCTACCGATTGCGATCACAGAAAAGTTAGTAAACCTGTCTGAGGACGATACGGACACCTTCCTATCTGTGTTAGACTCATTAGATCTGATTTACGAGGACGCTAGAGTTGATGTTGGCAACGCCCACTTCAGTGCAGGCGGCCAGCACAATACAGAATACGCAGGCAACAATGGTGGCCGAGCGAAAGCGCGTCACAGCGACGGCCAGTACCAACCCCACAACGGTTTCAAAAATAAACGCACTACGTACTCCAACAGTAAATAAAAAAATAAGTAGAATAACGGCCAGAGATACAATCCAATATATAATTCGTCACCACCTCAGTACGGAAATGCACTTTATAATACACAGCCCCAGCAATATGGAAACACGCAAACGATCAACGGTAATTTTCAAAACGATCAGTCTTACGATTCAAATCGTCAGTGGAAAGGAAATAAACGGCATAATCAAGGTGGAGACCAACGTACACCTTTCAGTAACGGTTACATTCAACAGAAGCCACAGCAAAATACCTTTCAGCCACAAAATATACACTTCACGCAACAAGCGAACGGACCTTCGGGAAGTCTGAAGCCTAAACGCCCGTACAATACGCAAATTTATTATGTGCAAGCGAATACGCCAGGACAACAAGATCCATTTCCGAGTTCGTACCACAAAACCAACACCAGTTCCAGACGGAAGAAACTTTAAGAAACATAAATCAGCAGGAAAGTAAGCGTCGAGCGGAAAATTAAAAGCAGCACCTTTGAGCCTCCTAGAGGATGCTGCAGCTTTGAATGGGGGCACACTGTCCCTTAGTCCACACGAAATTAAAGCAATTAGGTATTACAAAGAGACAAACTTAAGGGATGATCTAGTAGCAGACACTGAGACGAAAGACAATGATGACGTATGGGACGAACAAGTTCAAGCTTCCATAAGAGTATCAATTGCCAACATACCAGTAACAGCCACTGTAGATACAGGAGCCAACATAAATGTCTTATCTTTATGTTTATTTATGCAAATATCCTCTGTACGCAAAGTTTTATCACTTCCAATTCAAGGTTGCACCGTTTCGGGAGCAATTGGTCCACTAACAGAACGTGTAAATCTTCAGACTCAGCTTCAAATCCAGATAGAGTCTATTTCAGTAACGTGCATTTTTCTTATTGTTGAAAACCTATCAGTGCCATGTATCCTTAGTATGGAATTCTTGAGGCAGACGAAAGCTGAAATTGACGTCGAGTGTGGAATCTGTACTCTAGTAGCGAGCCAACAACAAGTAACTGTAAATTTCTTAAGAAGTAAGGTGAAGACAAACTTTGGGGTGCTTCAAATGGCAGTACGGCCATGAACTAAAAGACAACAGTACAGTCACACAGAAGACATGACAGATCTTGAAAGTGTTAATGACGATGAGTATAAAGACCTAATTCCCGGTCAGAATGAATTATACGGTAAAACTAGTGAGTCCACTGAATTATCCAAACAACAGAAGAATGAGCTTTACAATTTGTTAATAGATTACGTTCAAGTATTTTCTAAGAAACCTGGACTAATAAAAGGCTTTGAATATCGAATGGATGTCCTGCCCCATTCAACCTACTGTAGAACAAGCTATTTCATTCCATATGCGAGACGCGAAGCTGTCAAGTGAGAGATCAGGAAAATGTTACGCTGGAATGTGATAGAAGTATCTCATTCACCTCATTCGAGTCCTTTACTGTCTGTACTAAAATCAGATGGTAGCGTAAGGCTAGTCCTAGATGCAAGATTAATCAATAAAATTATAGTACCCATAAGAACGAGACCAGAGGCTCTTCAAGAGCATCTGCAGAAGTTTCATGAAGTTAAGTATTTGAGCACCCTTGATTTGAAAAGCAGTTACTGGCAAGTAAAACTTGCGCAGGAGTCTAGGAAGTACACTGCGTTTACATTTGCAGGTAGATCCTACCATTTCAAAGTTGTACCGTTTGGACTAAATGTGAGTTCCGAAATTTCTGCCCTTGACCATGTACTAGGTCCTGAACTTTTAGATGAGGTAACAGTCTATGTGGATGACGTTCTTGTAGCATCGAAAAACTGGGAAGATCATGTGACCCTCCTGCAAAAGGTATTTCAACGATTCAGAGAGTATGGTGTTACATCAAATCTTAAGAAATCCAAGTTTGGAAAAAGTGAAATTAAATTTTTAGGACACATCATCACCCCTGAAGGAATTAAACCTGACCCGGAAAAATTGTCTGCTATAAAAAACTTTCCAACTTCTGTTACAAAAAGGGAACTGAAAAGATTTATCGGTCTTACGTCATTTTTCAGACTTTTTGTTCCCAATCAGTATTGAACAATCCCGCTCTTCACAACCTTTTAAATAAGAATTCACATTGGAATTGGACGCCGGAATGCCAAGACGGATTTCAGAAAATTAAAGACAGTCTGGTTAACAGTAACATTCTCTATCATCCTCAGATGGATACGGAATTTTGTATTACTTCAGACGCTTCCTTTGTGGGTATTGGCGCTTGTCTTTTCCAGATTCAATTAGTAGATGGACACGAGCAAATCCAAGTGATTAGCTTTGCGAGTCGACTGTTATCTGAGTGTGAAAAGTCTTATTTGGTTACGGAGTTGGAGGCACTCGCCGTTGTATGGGCTTTTAGGCGATTTAACTATTATATCTATGGAAGAAAAATTAAAGTCTATTGACCATCAAGCCTTATCATTCCTCTTTTCATGCAAGTTGCAACATCCCCGTCTTACTCGATGGTGCTTATTCCTGCAGGAATATGACTTTGACATTATATATATAAAAGGTAAAGATAATGTTATGGCAGAAGCACTTTCTCGCTCACCTGAGGGCTTACCAGAAACCAGCGAACTGGTGGAACAAATATCTAATTATAAAGTTTTGTTAATGAAAGATCCAATTCACAGAAAGTATTTTCTTCAGTTATGTAGGCAGATTCAGATTCTTCAAAATACAGATCAAAAATGGAAAAAGGTTAGACGAATTCTTCACGAAAATCCAGCCCACAAGTATTCCAAGTTTTATAAAGTTCATAACCAAGTGCTATTTCATAAGACGTGTGAGTCATCTGAGAGGTGGTGCGTTTGCATCCCTCGAAATTTCATTGAACATCTTCTGTGGTACACTCACATTTCATGGGGTCACTATGGACCAGAAAAATGTAAAAGGAAAATCTCGACTTACTGTTATGTTCCGAATCTACATCAGAGAATCCATAAATTATTGAGAAACTGTGTCATCTGTCAAAAGGCAAAATCCTTAAACATTTCCACTTCAATCCCACTAAATCCAATAATTGCTGAAAGGTCAAACCAGCTTCTTAGTATTGATTTGGCAGGTCCACTACCCACCGGTAGGGGAGGCGTTAAATTCTTAGTAGCAATCCTGGACAATTTTTCTAAGCACATAAGACAGTACGCAGTGAAATCTTCTTGTAAAAATCCGATAATTCGTCGCATTGAAAATGATTATTTCCCACGATTCGGGGTTCCAGAATCAATCTTGTCCGATAATGCTTCAAATTTCACATCACGCCCGTGGCGTGCATTTCTTGCTCGCCATGGAATCAAACAAATTTTGATATCCCTGTTTCGACCGCAATCGAATCCGACAGAAGGAATCTTCAAAGAATTTAACAGATTTATAAGGACGTACATTCCCAATAAGCAATCTAAGTGGGTAGACTTAGTAACACCTTTCGAACAGATTGTAAACCACCTTCCTCATCTGTCGACCGGATCCACGCCACATGAGTGAATGTCAAGATCAAAAGAAAGGAATGAATGGATAGACCCCCTTCCAAAGTTACAAGACAACGAATTGGGCCTAGACGCAAAAATCAGGCAAGCTTTCATATCATTGACAACGTATGCTAACCTTCGAAAAAAGGCATTTGATAAGAAGGTAAACAGAGTTATCGATTTCAAAGAAGGAGAAAAGGTATTAGTCAGGACTCACTTTAAACCATCCCTGTTGTTAAACAAGAAACGTAAGTGGCAACACATTTGTGATGGTCCCTTTGTGATAATGAGGAAACCACACATTGGTAGCTATTTGTTATCTGACCCTGCCACGAATAAAATCAAAGGATTGTTCCACCATCATGATTTAAGAAAATTTTATAACGCCAGGAATTAAGTTAATTTAAGCTGTAAGAAAATTCTAAGGTATTGGAGATCAGGATTAACCAATGAGTGACAAGAACTGAACTGAACTGACTACGGACGTTAACCGGTGCTAAAAGGAAAGCTCTGGGATATAAAATACAGAATAAGTTGTAGACAAGTATTTATATGAATAATCTTTATGTAAACAGGAGGACATGTCCTAGAGGCGATTTTCAATTTTAGTTATAAGTTAGTATGTAAGAAAAATGATGTACTCGAGGGGTATTAATTAGCCCCGAGGTACTAAAATGAGGAAAGAGGAAGGAGCGAATAATGCACTTCTCTCGCTAAATAGTAATTTGAAAATGAGCAGGAAGGAGTGAATAATGCACTTCTCTCGGTAAATAGTAATATGAAAATGATGATTATATGTGCTTAGTATTAGTAAGTGAAATTTAATCGAGGACAAATGAATGACCTGATTTGAAAGAAAATACTTAACGTCCAGACAAAAGAGGAAAGTAGTGTGAGAAGATTCGGTTCCATGAGGTTATTCCATATTTTCAAATGTGACGTAAATAAGGCACCATCTGTTAGCGCAAAACAGTCGGTAGATTTAACTTGTAAATTCCAGCACAGTGCTGTGCCAGTGATAAAATAACATCTCTTTGAAGTGAACAGATACCTAGGATTAAGCATGAACAGATTGATAACGCATTGTTCTAAAAAGACCTAACGTTAACCTTAAGTAAAAGCGTGACGGAATAAAAAGGAAGTTATTATATAACGCAAAGTAAGACGAGTCCAGACTATAAACAAGCTGAGTAAAGGAACATATGAGTAACATGGTTTATTATGTCAACTTCACGGTACTATTGAGCATTAGCGATACTGCAATTTCACAAGCTGGCAGCAAATAGAGTAAGAATCTCGCCCAAGCTTCATAGGTCGCGACAGCAGTAAACAACACTCTAGTGAGAGGCTTATATATACAAATGATAATTAATACCCAAATGCGTAATGCATAAACTTGACTTAGTCTAAGAAATGAACAAAGCATAGTAAGCAAGCTGCAGCAAGATACATATTAGATATACATGCTTGAAGTGATAGATTTTATTTTAAGTGCGTACTGCAATATTTATTGTTTTCTCTGTGATTATTGAACCCCTTTCCTAAGTGCAAATCCTTTAAGATCCGTGATCCTATCCACTCCCCAGGATCAACTTGTAAAGATGCACATGTGCTTGGGAAGTGAGGCACTACGCATAATTAAATTTTCGACCTGGTTGAGGAGTAATTTAAATTCTGTCGACGATCCGCGAGTAGGCCCGCTTTGCCCACTTTTCTTTTTCGACTGTTTGTATTTCTACACGAAATCCAGAGGCGGAATTGCTATTTTCAAATCTGTCCTCGAACTTTCTTTAAAGACAAGCACATACGAGAGAAACTTTGACATAAATGAAGCTCCCCTCACAAGTCACTAAATAAGATGAGCATTAAAAAAAATGTATTGGGCCTACAAAATGAAAAAGCAAGCGTGATAAAGATTACTATGAATGAAATTAATTTGTAAAGGAGATTGGAATGAATTTGGTCAAAGAAAAAGGACTTATAATAGCATACCTGTGACCGTAGGCACAAATAGTAAAAAAAAGACTAATTAAGAAAATTGTTGTGATTTAAAGTGGTCAATTAGATTATTTCTTGATTTAAATGAACTCTTGTAAATATTAGTACGTAAATCAACTTGTAAACATCGTGTGATGTTATGAAGCGAGAATTTCTTTTAATACACCGTTCACGCAGACGCTCACCACAGTGCAAGTGAAGTTTTAAAGTTCAACGATTTTCAGTGGCAGTATTCTATTGCACCAGATGTGTGAAAAATTCATTGATGTGTGCAGTGTGTCATAATCAGTGTCATTCCACACATGCAGTTGCAGAGGTAGCTACCACTTACCTGTGAATCCATAATTGGATAGTGGACAGGAAGTGAAGTGAGGCAGTTTCGGTGGCAGAAGCTCCCTTCAGCAATCTAAAAAGCACAAAGCCATGATCCGCCGAACAAAAGCGACGCACGGCACCTCAAACGCGAAATCAACGCTTTGTAAGAAACCTCCGGTCACGCGCGCGCGCACAGACTGAATTTCAAGATTGCTCGCAACAGTGGAGGCGGACAGCCACCATGTGACGAAATAATGTAAACGTTCAACCGCAGTTGCTGTGCGCTATATTCTGTAGCAAAAACATTCACATCCAGTACTGAAAACATTTTTGTATGTATCATAAACCTTCTGAGAGACTCTAAGATGGAGAAGTTAGCGTGCTTAGTATAATGACTGATTGTACACAGAGATAAGTCACAAGTTCACCTTTGAACACTGTTGAAATGTAAACTTTAACGAGAGGTCACAATACGAATGAAAATAAGCACACGAAAATACGTCAAAAGAATCCGATCCTTCCTATATCCCATCCCACACGTATATAAAATTAGTTTGTAAGCTATTATAAGATATTTTTTCTGTTTCATATGTGAAATAATTCGTAGAGCCACACTCGACCCCTGAAAGTTAAAGATATGGACTTCCTTGTCGAAGCCTTCACCCGTGGCCGCTCTAAAATCCAAGTCTATCATAAATAGTGTATGTGCGACGAAAATAAATGTATAATTAAGTGCGATAACGGACAAGGCAATCAATCGACAAGACGATGACAATATAATGAATACGGTCAAAGCAGAAAGTTGTGTACCTGTCGTGATAGTCAAATTACTTCTGCAACGATGAAAAATGAAGTGTGACTATTTCCCTATAAATTTTGTTAATACGTGTACTTATAGCCGTAATTTTAAGAATCATCAAGAAAGACTGAATCCATGCAAACACTGATAGAAACACAGAACAAATTCACAATGATCCATCGTCAGTAATTACAAATTGAAACGTTAATTCTTTCATTATGGAATGAATGTGAAATGAAACTTTTAATAACCTGTATGCTACACCCGAAAATTACAAATATTCCAATGGGCATGAGGATGAAAGTAATACCTTCGGTATTCCTTCCCTCCTCATGGGAGGCAGTGTAATATTAGTAATTTTCGCCTCACACACATTAATATACGCTCAATAGGAAATGCCTGATGGCCTAAAGTTATCGAACAATTGTAAAGTAAAAGAAATGAACCATTGCATAGCAGCGACAGAGTCTATTATTCTTTATCTTTGCCGTTCTTGCGCGGTGCCTGTAAATCTCTATGTACATGTATCGATTAATGGTATAAAAAAGAATTTAGTTGTTTCAAGACAAATGAGGCTTTTGGCGCCTCACCTTTTACTGTTGGTATTCTATGAAAGGCGGACGCGGACTTGCTGCGTTCCGCAACTGTATTTTATATTTTATGTGAAAATGTTGAGTGAATATGCTAATTGTTATTTTTTTCAATCAGAAAACATGTAGTTTCTTGTAACTGATTACGAACAGACAGAATTAAGAGGACATTTTGACTGTTATGTATAAAGAATTTAACCACAATGGTCATCTATTGTAATTTAATACGAAAAGAAATTACGATCACGCTGATGGGCCGAACGCAGCATGAGGCAGAAGGAATTATTTCTGAGCCAATTTTTTTTTTATTGTGTAGTGTTGCATTTCTTTTAAAGTCTATTAATCTTCTGGTCCCTTAGTGTTGTTCCGGGTATGACTACATCGCGAATATAAAAATGCACAGAAATGATAATGTTTCTCTTAGTCAGGTATTCAATGCTCAACGTATGTTATTATAATAGTGTAATCAATCCCTGATTCTGTTGCCAAGTGGCCCACCAAAACATTCACTTTTTCGACATTAAAAAAAAGGAACAATTCTTTTTATTTTCGTCCCCCAAGAGCAACGCTACAATGTGAACATCTTCATGTGAAGATTCTTGTAAATATGTCTGTATCAAGTGATACTTCAGTATTCAGAGACCGTTGTAAATACGGTGAACATTCCTGTGGAAATGAATTTATACAGAGTTAGGTAAAGCTTCACATCTATAGTGTAATATGGTGAACTAGTATTTTACGCGTTACAGTTACACTCCGGCTCCTACCACAGCAAACCAAAGAACCCACCGTTGCGCTCGCAAGTGTACTTCTGTTCGGCATAACAGTACCAGTGCCATAGTCGACCTGCAGGCAATGCCAATGTGAAATTCGTGGAACCTGTTCCTTACAGAGGATGATCCTACGTGTTCCATATGGAATCAAATCGAGGGTTTTTGGAATGACGTCCACCAGCTTCTTCACATCACACGACAAATTATGTCCGAAACGATAGGATTTGTCTGAAATTTAGACTGTCAGCGTCGTAATCTAAGCCACAGCTTCAAAATCGTTGGTGACAAGCTCCTAATGTGTTGCGCTAGGGCTGTAGAAGACTGGATAGTTGAGTTCGTCGCACAACTCCTGCCCCCCCCCCCCCCCCCCCCCCCCCCCTGCAGCAGTCCGTGCACGCGACTGTCAGGCTGAACGTTGTGTACCTGTTCGCCAAAAACCTACCCTACTCCCTGTCTGTGACGCTCGCAAGCCCCTTTCTGTTTCCTCGTCGTATGGAAAACTTGAAAGACAGTCACTTTGCAGACACCTCTGAGGTGTGAATAGGTGCTCCCATCTATATCAGCAGACTTCGATGATTGCAGCACCTTTATTAAGGTAGCTCAGAGTTTATTCGTTAGAGACCCACCACGTAGTAAGTAGGACTCGCCTCGGCCGAAATATTCTTTATTAGAGGCTATCTCTTTCTGAAGAATGATCGACCACCTACTGGAATTTGACTGTGGATAACCGTTGTCTCAAAGCATAGGATATTCACGGTCAGCTTCCTGTAGAAAGGATAATTTCTATTCTGAAACCGTGTAGTCTATAATAAAACAAAATATGACACAGGCGAATATTATTTACTGTTAAGAATAGTGGAATAGTGTGTTGCGAGAAATACAGATCACAATCAGACGTATGAAGTTTTATTTGCTTCAGTTTCATAAGCAACTTATAACACAACGTTCCGTCTCGGTGAGTCAGCAACAAGTCTGCATCAGCTGCTGGAAAGCAGTGACAGTAAACGTAAATTGTCCAATTGGGATTTATCTTCGTTTCCCATTTTCCCTTACGAAGACTGAAAGCATAACCAGGAAAAATGAAGTCGCCTACATAGGTTAATGATTACCTATAACAAAGATCTCGACAGTAAAGAGAAAATAAATTTGCTCGACTTTTAACAGTTTCTGGAAGTTATCAAAGAAGCACCTTGGTATGCAAAATTTGGTCATCTACGTCTTCAGTTAAGTATCTGGCATGAGTTAGGATTTTAAAATACTAGAACCTTTGCATGATGTTACATTCCGGGACGCCCTGTCGACAGCATGGATCGTTTACCTAAAATTGCGGGTACCCTTCCTACATCGAATATCTTGTACAGTGGAACACAATGTGATGGCCTATTTCTGGGTGGATGAATGGCGGAGATACGTCGGTCAGCACCATTAATTTAATTGAAACATATAAAGGACTACGGTATTATCATTTTATATGTCTTTATTGTGTTGCGTGTAGGGTGTATGATTTAACCGATATATGCAATTGACATAATGTAACCAGAATAGTTGAGAAACATACTCGTATGCCACATTATTACTTATAAAGTTCAAACTAACGTACGGTGCAACAGAATAAGACCTTATAGAATGAAGTTAACATAAATTTACCATTGGACAGCAGCTATATAAAGACACACTGTTATACAATAAGATGCAGTTCATTTCAATATCCAAAATTCAATTGAGAATGTCGTTTCGTCTTAACAAGCTATAAATTTACTGTGACCTGAGAAACTACATTTGTCAAGTCCAAAGCTATGGTAATTCCGAAGAATCTAATGCACAATAATACAGCTACTTCTTAAGCACTTTAGACATTTTCACTGCTGCCCTGTTTAATGCTTGCCTTCTCAGAACTTGAGAGTCAATAACTGAGGAAGAGACCGGTAAAGTTCACACCGAGCAACACGTGCTGAAATTGGTCGCCAGGTTCTCTAGGACAATTACATCTGTTCTGCTTTAACCAGCTGGATATCAGAAGTTTCTTTCTCGTGGTCTGTCTGTTGTAGTAAAGACAAAGATGGTGAAACAAACTGTTGTGACTTAGCAAGACAGCCAAGTCACAACGAGAGGAAGCCGAAAGGCACGCGTTAAGCTCACGCAGATTGGCGTGAGGTCTGGAACAGTTAAAAGGAAGTGAGAACTTAGAAAATGGACGCAGTTGCTGTAATAGTTAACTTTAATCCACAATTGTAGAACATCTCTCGTTACGGTACATGCTTCATAATATTAATTATCAATTGAATACGGCACCTTGCTAGGTCGTAGCAAATGTAGCTGAAGGCTATGCTAACTATCATCTCGGCAAATGAGAGCGTAGTTGTCAGTGAACCATTGCTATGAACGTCGGCTGTACAACTGGGGCGAGTGCTAGTACGTCTCTCTAGACCTGCCGTGTGGTGGCGCTCGGTCTGCTATCACTGACAGTGGCGACACGCGGGTCCGACGTATACTAATGGACCGCGGCCGATTTAAAGGCTACCACCTAGCAAGTGTGGTGTCTGGCGGTGACACCACACAAACAGTGGCTACCTATCTTCACATCATTACAAGATGTCTTTACCCATTGCACCAGCAAAATTTTTATGTATTACTAGCATGTCAGTTCGGTTCCGAATTTCTCCTTAAATTAGCAAGAGACAGCATATTTTAAACTAATGAACCGAAGAGAATACTGAAATTTGTGGCCTCGCAATTTAATTTTAAAATCATACGTGAAGTAGCAGAACTAAATTTAACATTAGTTGCCAGTTTAAAATTGTGTATGTTACAGTCCTATTATCCTATTATAACTAGAAGTCATTCGTATAAATCTTTTGATTAATCCTTATAAATAATTTTTGTTCTTAAACAGAACTCCCTCAG
Organism: Schistocerca serialis cubense; assembly: GCF_023864345.2. Lineage (NCBI taxonomy): Eukaryota > Metazoa > Arthropoda > Insecta > Orthoptera > Acrididae > Schistocerca > Schistocerca serialis. The sequence continues at coordinate 554,237,048 of NC_064639.1, forward strand.
TCATTAAACACGCAAAATGGAAGAATTGCATGGAAGAAAACAGACTTCCACAATTAAAATACATCTACACAATATTGAACCAATGTACTCTATTTAAAAAAGTCAGAAACAGAAAGGAAGCTGAATTATCCCATACAAAACTGGAAAGAACGATGTATTACCTTGCTACGCTACACTTGAAAAATGGTGTACAGGTTCTGATCTGCATATCGCAGCGTTTAAGTTGTCCAAAGAAAACCAATCCACGGCCCACCTCAACTCACCTATTCGGATGTTCCCAAATCGTAGCTTTCCCACGTACTAAAATTGGCCTTCCATCATTACCGCCGTGAAACGAGTAGCACCTAAGGCCTGGTTTCCTCCATTTTCTCCCACCCGAGGTAGCTTAGTTCTGGAAAATTTGCCGTCGGTTTTTCACTGCATAGCATCACTGCAAACGTCTGAAGATGACTGATTTGAACGATGGCTAAACAGTGCCTTCGGGTGCTCACTCCGGTCACGACAGATCACAATATTCCAAACATGTACGTACTTCCGCAACCTTGTGATGTATGACCAAGTTGAAAAAATAATGGAATTCTGCCCTCCGGGAAACATGATCTTGGACAGAGATTACAATAATGTCGTGACAGAATGAAAAACGCTCCTATCGAAGCACAAAAATGACGAATTTAGAGTTAGAGCTGTAAAAGAAGGGAACTAGCTTTTCGACTTACCTGACAGCTTCAAAGACATTTAAATGAAAACATCTTGGCACATTCGTGCTTTTTTACTTGTTAGTATTAGCACCAATGTCATGTAATATGACACATTGTGTCATGTTATGTAACGTGACACATAACGCCATGACGTATAACTAGACACGAGCCGTCATGTCATCCAACATGGCATTTCTCACGTCGTGTCATTAGAGTTTAGGGTGCTTCCTGTTATAGGTGCACTCCCACTCTCGAGGTCAAACTGTTTTGGTTGAAATGTTTTTGAAGCTGCCAGACAAGACGAGAAGCTAGTTCCGTTCTTTACATCTCTACCTCTGTCTAGTACATATTCGCCTTTCTTTGTGCTATGACAGGGAGTATTTTCCATTCTGGTTCCCAATTTTACTCAAGTTTGACATTACACCGCTATAGCTTGACAACCGATTTTATTAACTCGAGCGAAGACTGATCCACTGTAGATTTTTTTTTTTTTTTTTTTTCTTTTGAATCAATATGGTTCAAATGGCTCTAAGCACTTCGGGATTTAACATCTGAGATCATCAGACCCCTAGACTTAGAACTACTTAAACCTAAATAACCTAAGGACATCACACATATCCATGCCCAAGGCAGGATTCGAACCTGCGACCGCAGTAGCAGCGCGGTTCGGGTCTGAAGCGCCCAGAACCGCTCGTCCACAGCGGCCGGCTCTTTTGAATCACTTTGCTTCTATCGTGCTGAAGGATAAAGCTTTCACAAGACAGGGCGACCATTAATTACTTTTATTTGTCTACCTTCTTACAAAATTTTCTCTCAGTTTGAAATGTAGGAGGGGTGTGCGTAAAACATCTCACCATGATGCGTTTTGTGTGCATAAAATCGAATGAGGATTTTGAAACCAAGTAGAAAGCATTTTTTATTTAATTCGCTTAATGCTTCCATGCATTCAATTCACGTGAGAACGAATATTATGTGCTACAGTGAACTCGAATATCAACCATAGTATATTGACAACGGATATAGGTTATTGGATACAAAGAACATTGTTTTCTCTTCATCGATTTTTGTAACTTCGTGCGAAGCCCGAATCGATTCGTACAAGGTTATAGCATAGAAGTGGCGCGCGTGAAAAACTTCCCAGAAAAAATGTGTATTTTGCACGTAAAATCCAAACAAACCAAGACAGTTTTCAGACGGTTCAGACTTATCCTAGACCATGGTGCGATGCACTGGTGGAAGAAATTTGAACCATCAGCTTCTCTAGAGTTATTTGGAGGAAGGCTGCTGTAGCACGTAAAACCAGCATGGTGCAAATGCAAATTGTGCCATTAGCTGAGCGTTAATTTCAACCCAATGCAAGTCTTTTTCAAAAGAAATTAAACGATTCGCAGAATTTGCCTTGTCACCAGCTCTGGTTCGTCGTTTGACGGTGGAGAAGAAGACCATTAAAATGTAAGTAGTGAAAGTAAGAGCACTGTTCTGTACATAGTCACCATAGAAAAAGGCGTTGCGCTTATTTGTTAACAAATCCTGTTCTGGAGGAAGTGTTAGCAATGGCAAGAAACATTGAAATGTCAGACGCTACACGGAAATATTGTGATGAAAGTAATGGACCTTCTGTAAAACTGGTTAAAGTATCTGTTCAGGACAGCATTACTTAGATACAAGAATCGTATTTTCTGTAAAGCAGGTGCGGCGTTTATTCGAATCACCATCTTCAAGTAGTTCTTCTACTGCTCATCTTCGTTATAACAACACCAAGTCGTGCTATTCAGGCTGGCAAGATTGTTTCTTCTAAACTCCCCCACGCTCAGTGCCCGCATAACGAAACGTTTTTCAAAAGGTGATAATTACGGCCTCTTAATTCAGCCAGGAAGGAAAACTGGAAAGGGCTGGACGTGTGGGGATTTTACACACTTCTTTCATTGGTAGAACAAAATAATATTTTACACAGTTTCAATCACATAGTAGCCAATTAAGGTTATTTTAATTAATTAAAAGGCCAAGCAATGAGACTCTTAAAAATCAACGCAAATTCAAATAATTTACAGAAATTTTAAAGTTAACTTTAACTCAATATGACTTAATATTCTTTAAGGCAAGGCACGTCCAATATAAAACGCAGAATGAAATGAGGGTAAAGTCGTAATAATGGCAGACATAAATCTACAGTACGAGAACAGATCAGAAGGGCATTAATTATCAAATAGTGAGAATAAAACGTGATTCAAACTTTACTGATTGAAAAGAAAACTAAAACCACACTTAAAACAATGAAAAACAATTTATCTACAATATCTAGGCAACATAATTTTGAACCAGAAACACACATGAATTGAAGATTTAACACATTTTCCAATAACACAAGTACCGGATGATCAAAAAGTCAGTATACTTTTGAAAACTGAATAAATCACGGAATAATGTAGATAGAGAGGTACAAATTGACACACATGCTTGGAATGACATGGGGCTTTATTAGAACCAAAAAAATACAAGCGTTAAAAAAATGTCCGACAGATGGTGCTTCATCTGATCAGAATAGCAATAATTACCATAACAATGTAAGACAATGCAAAGATGATGTTCTTTACAGGAAATGCTCAATATGTCCACCATCATTCCGCAACAATAGCTGTAGTCGAGGAATAATGTTGTGACCAGCACTGTAAAGCATGTCCGGAGTTATGGTGAGGCATTGGCGTCGGATGTTGTCTTTCAGCATCCCTAGAGATGTCGGTCGATCACGATACACTTGCGACTTCAGGTAACCCCAAAGCCAATAATCGCACGGACTGAGGTCTGGGGACCTGGGAGGACAAGCATGACGAAAGTGGCGACTGAGCACACGATCATCACCAAACGACGCGCGCAAGAGATCTTCCACTCGTCTAGCAATATGAGGTGTTTTTTTTTTTTTTGTTCTAATAAAACCCCATGTCATTCCAAGCATGTTCGTCTATTTTTACCTCTCTATCTACATTATTCCGTGGTTTATTAAGTTTCCAAATTTGACTGACTTTTTGATCACCCGATATAACAGATTTAGATATATGTTTAGATCCCAGCACACATCAAAATTTGCTTAAGGTGTAGGCCACAGGCTAACAGATACAAATTCAGAATTAGTCCACGTATAAACTTAATTTGACCAGGAGCGTTAAGTAGTGCGGCTGGAGTTGGAGGAAACAGCGCGAAAGACAGACAGCTGCGAGAGCTGCGGATCAAATCTAGTGACCGATTCCACTCGTCGGCTTTGAACAAGGACGTCATACCTAAGGCACAGATGCTACATAGAGGCGATCTTTGAAAGCAACTGATCATAATCGTAAACAAACGAATCTTGCATACAATACAATTGCAAACACAGTTCACGTGTTCTGCTGATTTACTGCAAAAATGTCCAAAATCATGAACCATCGAAAAGTTGGAATCGGTAACTAGAACTGACCTCCCGAATGGGTCAAATCTAGTTACCGATTCCCGCCATTCGATGATTCATTAATTAGATCGGTTTTTCAGCAGGCGTGTGTACTAAAATGTAGGCTAATATGATTTTTGCATTCGTAATTGCTCTCTGAACTACAGCAAAAAGTTACTAATATTGGAATCTGTAACAAGAATTGATCTATATAAAAGTCAGTTCTAGTTACCGATTCCAATTTTTGTTGTATACTGCAGTAGGTTTATAGAGAAATTACAAACGTAGAAATGGTATTACGCTTCAGTGCATACAACTGCAAAAATAATTTACATATAAATCATGGAGCGCTTGGAATCTGTAAATGGAATTTACCTTCATTGGTTAATTCTAGTTATCAATTCGAATATTCTTTATTTTTTGTAGATATTCCTTTGCCATGTTCTGGCTTTTTTTTTTTTTTTTTTTTTTTTTTTTAGAATTTAGATTGTCGATTTCTCCACGTTTTACGCTACTCTTTCGTATTTGTTGTCATTCATTTAATTTTCTCATTTTTCTGATACATTTCAGTTTCTTCCCTCCCAAAACCCCCACTTTCCTGCGCTTCTCCCGTTAGAGACAATAATTAATATTTAATTAACGCTATTTTATAACAGTATGACTTCACCACGTCCTTTACCGTAATGCAGTTTACAGGTTCTCTGTTTTCTGATCGCATAAATTACGAGAATACTTCTTACCAGGCATGAAAATTTGGTTCTAATTCTTGTTCTTGATTATTTTCATTACCTTCAGTTCGTTTCAATATAAATCATGACTAAGTAAATAAGTGTGTGAATGTGGGTGTGAATGTTATTGTAATTTTATCGTGTGCTACATTCGTTTGTTTACGAGTATGATGCCTGTACGTATCGTCTTTGCCTTAGGTATGACGTCATTGCTCAAAGCCGACGAGTGGGATCGGACACTAGAATTTATCCAGAATTGCCGAGTGTATGCACTCCAAATGACGTTATCAGCCGACTAAGCAAGCCGACGAGGCGAGAGTAAGTGGAGCCCGTTCCTGGGTAACACGTACTAGCACTGGAGTTCAAAAGATTATTAAAGACAGTTTCCTGCAGCACAAATAATTTTAATTAGACAGAATACCAAAATACAACCGTGCAACAAATAAATAACTCTTGGGGTCGAATTAATTAATCTGAGCTCTTACGAAAATGCATGACAACTTAACTGCCTTCTTAATAATTAACCGAAAGGTTTCAGAACCCAGCTAGAAAATTTAAAAAAAAAAATCAGCAATAAAATAGTAATATCATTTTTTTTCTTTTTAGCAAACCAATAAAGCAGCCACAAGAACTCTCGCATCACATTCAAAGCTCATCCGTACACGCATTAGACAATAGTGGTTCGGAAAGAACAAATGAGTCCTGGAAACATCTGAGCCGCTTAAATATAACATATTCACTATGTAATTTCTTAGGACGCCTTTAGCATTAGCTTCAAGGAAACTAGAACAACCTAAGCCAATTATAAATAGGGAAATAAAATAGCAAAGCTGACACATATTCTGACATGAACAATTAAACATCCGTGGTAACTGGTAATGCTAAACATTTCACTGCGACACCACATGACCAATCATTTACTTTAAAAATTAGGAGAATTAGTGGGAGGCGGACAATAATAGGAACGCATGCACTAACGCACGCCGCCAATCTTCCAAATAACCTTTCTTCTGGAACACGGTGCTCTACACTAGCTAAATGTTCACAAGCACCACGGATACGTAAGGTTAACATATAAAACAAATTGTAATGAGACATCAGCCAATGAATTAGTCTAAAATGTCTGCCAGATCTTGGAATCTCACTGACCTTCGAATACCATGGAGACACGGACGTCCGTACACAACAAACAGAAGGAAGCAAACCAAAATGAAAGTGAATACTGCCCTGACAGGTCGTGACCTTCTGATAAATCAAAGCATCAGCCACGTCGGTGCTCAATAACCTACAGAGGGGGTCATGACCCTAATATTGGTCGTTCGCCATCAGCTGACACCAAGGCGAAGAGGCCCCACGGGAAGTCCGTTACTGCTTCGTTCGTCAGCTCATACTGCCCTCTAAACCAGCCACCAAGCGCAGAGCCGCCACACCAGAGAGCACTGTGCTCAAGTGGTAACATGTTAGACATCATAAGAGTAGTGATGATGACACATCGCAAGAAAGCCGACACAGCACCGTGCTATGCGTAGTGCTGTAAGCAAGGGCATGTGGCGGAAGTTTCGAAATGCAGCACTGTGTTGCGTCAGGAACGCTGCCTCAGAGTAAACACGCTACAGCCACAGCTCAGCCCTTTCACAACACAATCACAAAGGTTTTCTCCACCACTAACGATCAACAACTAGTTAATACAATACCTTCTTCATATTGGTTTGTCAGTTTCTATCATAACTGAAGAATTGTGCAATTAGATTGACTCCTCGCCTCTTCAGACAAAAAACACAAAAAACAAAGTTTACAATTCTAAAGCAAGAACTGCATGCTTTTCCATGGTTAATGCACATAATAGCGTTTTATAAGAAAGTCACCGTACGATTATTTTACTAGATGAGTCATCCCCTTCGCCGCAATAATTTTTTGGAATTGACTCTTTTCTTATTTTGGATTTAAAATAGCAGAGGACATCGATATTATACCAACAGTTGAACCATTCGATGATTTTAACTCAATGTGAGCTAAATTTCATATCTATACAAGACTAACCGAATTTCAGCTGAAATTCGGAGTCTTCCGCAACATTTCGCTACTTGTTAGATCAGTGGCAGTAACATTGCTAAATGTTCTTGCAACGGAATTTGATCACCTGGTGCAAGGAGACAAGAAGACATCCTCTCACCAGTCACATGAAGTGGCAACACAATCAGTTTTGTGCAGATCAAAGGGTTCCTTCCGTGTATGTGATGATGTTAAAGCAACTGTAATTGCACACTCAGAGACTGGCGTCTATCCCATCTAAAAGCCAGATGAGCTGATGTCTTCAGGTGGTCAGTACTTTTCCAAAACTGAGTTGAGCCAAGAATAATTCCAGCTGCCACCAGACGAACAGTCACCCGAATTTGTGGTTATTAACACTCTTTTGGACTATACTGAAAGAACATATAGCCATCTGGAATTGCTATGCACGAGTAATTTTCCGATGTTTTTGCAGCAGCTTATTCAAAAGAGCCCGAATACAATAAATTATCTGGACGATATATTAGTAACTGGTGCAACAAGAGAACAAGTCATTGCAAACTTACGTATAGTGTTCCAGACACTACAACAAATTGGGCAAAAGTGCATTCCAGAAAACTGTGAGTTCTTTCTAGACCAGTTGGAGCATTTAGGCCACATACTGTGCCTTAAAGGACTGCAACTAATTCAGCAATACATGGGAGCCACAAGAAAAAGTTAAGTGCCTGGCAGCTTAGAAGACCTAAAGATATTTCTTGACAAAATCAGTTACTATGCCAAATTCACACCAATTGTCACTCAGATCGTTTGATTTCTTGATGTGTACTAATATAGAAAGAGAAAAAGTGAGGAAGTGTTGTTTCCAACCCTCTTGAAAATTCCGTGACCGATCTACTTAAAATTTTTATACGGAACTAGGTTATATAGTGTTTTCATCTACACAATATATAAATAAAATACTAGAGAATCTGTTGAATGAGTATCTTCTTTTCAGCTATTAGGATGTCATTTAAGTTAGGAATTTGGTAATGACAGCGAAAATCAAATAAGTTTCAAATGATATGTGGTACTATACACAGAAAACAGTCAATAAAACCAAGAAAGACACAAACAAAAACATGTACAAAGTAGGGGCAACGCCTGTGCTCATGTACGGGACTGAGACCTGAATTACCAAAGAACGATACAGTCAGCTGAAGTGAAATATTTAAGGAAAGTAAAATGATGTACGCTGGAAGAACAAGTAAAGAATATTAAAATATGTGAAAGAACATCATACGGCACAACATAACTGAAGGAGCGTTAAGGGATTTTAATGCACAAAGAAAA